>NW_025336087.1:1622562-2049224 GCF_004798865.1 Varanus komodoensis | reverse complement strand
GCAAAATTTAGGCTTAAATTGAAGAAAGCAGGGAAAAGCACTAGGCCACTCAGGTATGACCTAAATCATATTCCTGATGAATATACAATGGAGGTGACAAATAGATTTAAGGAATTAGATCTGATAGACAGAGTGCCTGAAGAACTATGGATGGAGGTTTGCAACATTGTACAAGAGGCAGCAACTAAAACCATCCCAAAGAAAAAGAAATGCAAGAAAGCAAAATGGCTGTCTGAGGAAGCTTTACAAGTAGCTGAAAAAAGAAGGGAAGCAAAAGGCAAGGGAGAAAAGGAAAGATAAACCCAACTGAGTGCAGAATTTCAAAGAATAGCTGAAAGAGATAAGAATGACTTCTTAAATGAACAGTGCAAAGAAATAGAAGAAAACAATAGAATAGGGAGGACTAGAGATCTCTTCAAGAAAACTGGAGATATGAAGGGATGGGCATGATAAAGGTCCAAAATGGCAGGGACCTAACAGAGGCAGAAGAGATTAAGAAGAGATGGCAAGATTACACAGAGGAACTATAGAAGAAAGAGCTTAACGTCCCTGATAAGCACAATGGGGTGGTCACTGACCTCAAGCCAGACATCCTGGAATGTGAAGTCAAATGGGCCTTAGGAAGTCTGAGCAACAACAAAGCTAGTGGAGGTGACCGTATTCCAGCTGAGCTATTAAAATCCTAAAAGACGATGCAGTAAAAGTGCTACACTCAATATGCCAGCAAATTTGGAAAACTCAGCAGTGGCCACAGGACTGGAAAAGGTCAGTTTACATTCCCATCCCAAAGAAGGACAATGCCAAAGAATGTTCAAATTACCGCACCATTGCACTCATTTCACATGCTAGCAAAGTTATGCTCAAAATCCTACAAGCTAGGCTCCAGCAGTACGTGGACTGAGAACTACCAGAAGTACAGGCAGGATTTCAAAGAGGCAGAGGAACTAGAGATCAAATTGCCAAGATACACTGGATCATGGAGAAAGCTAGGGAGTTCCAGAAAAACATCTACTTCTGCTTCATTGTCTATGCTAAAGCCTTGGATTGTGTGGATCACAACAAATTGTGGCAAGTTCTTAAAGAGATGGGAGTACCTGACCATCTTATTTGTCTTTTGAGAAACCTATATGTGGGTCAAGAAGCAACAGGGAGAACTGGACAAGGAACCACTGATTGGTTCAAAATTGAGAAAGGAGTTCGGCAAGGCTGTATACTGTCACCCTGCCTATTTAACTTATATGCAGGGCACATCATGAGAAAGGCGGGCCTAGATGAATCACCAGTTGGAATTAAGATTGCCAGCAGAAATATCAACAACCTCAGATATGCAGATGATACCACTCTCATGGCGGAAAGCGAAGAGGAACTAAAGAGCCTCTTGATGCGGGTGAAGGAGGAGAGCACAAAAGTTGGCTTGAAACTCAACATTAAGAAAACTAAGATTATGGCATCTGGTCCTCTCACTTCCTGGCAAATAGATGGGGAAGAAATGGAGGTAGTGACAGATTTTATTTTCCTGGGCTCCAAGATCACCACAGATGGGGACTGCAGCCCAGAAATTAAAAGACGCTTGCTCCTGGAGAGGAAAGCTATGGCAAAACTAGACAGCATACTAAAAAGCAGAGACATCACCCTCTGCGTATAGTGTGTTTAGTCAAGTGCGTATAGTCAAGGCTATGATTTTCCCAGTTGCAATGTATGGCTGTGAAAGCTGGACCATAAGGAAGGCTGAGCACCGAAGGATTGAGGCCTTTGAATTGTGGTGCTGGAGGAGACTCCTGCGAGTCCCTTGGACAGCAAAGTGATCAAACTGATCAGTGCTAGAGGAGATCAGCCCTGACTGCTCTTTAGAAGGCCAGATCCTGAAGATGAAACTCAAGTATTTTGGCCACCTAATGAGAAGGAAGGACTCCCTGGAGAAGAGCCTAATACTGGGAACAATAGATGGCAAAAGAGGAAGCGGACGGCAGAGGATGAGGTGGCTAGATGGAGTCACTGAAGCAGTTGGTTTGAGCTTAAGTGGACTCCAGGGGATGGTGGAGGACAGGGAGGCCTGGAGGAATGTTGTCCATGGGGTCGTGATGGGCGGACATGACTTCGCAACTAACAACAACAAGAAATGTTCAGAAGAACATCAATACTTCTCAGCATAGCAAGGTAGGCTTTGTGACCAGGAGACTCATGTGCCTCAATCTGCTGTCTAGATGCGAATTGTTGGGCCATTTCCGAGGCCCCTTCTCCCATCCCCATTGTTTCTTCACCTTGAATCCAGAGTTGGGGCAGGACAGAACAAGGTACTTGCACCCCTTCCAGTTCTCTTACTCCTCACCAATTTTACTGCAAAACAGCCCTGATTGCTTCTGCAGCGGTGATTTCATACAACAGGAGCAACCTGAAGAAATGGTCATTTCTGGAAGGAGGCAGGTCAACAGCACTTGTGTAAGGGAGCGCTGCTAACTTGCCTCTGCTGGTGAAGGTCATCAATTTGGATGACTTTCAAGGGGGATTAGACAAACGCATGAAGGATAAAGCTATCAATGGCCACTGGTCCTGATAGCTCTGGGTTAATAGTCCTCCGGTATCAGTCACAGTGTATCTATGTGCAGCAGTTGGTGGGGAACATGGGTGGGAGGGCGCTGTTGCTGTATGTCCCACTTGCTGGCTTTGCATGAGCACCTGGATGGCCACTGTGTGAAGAGAATGGCCCACTAGGGGGAACCTTGGTGTGATCCAACAGGGTAGTTCTTAGGTTCTTAATAAAAGCTTCCCCTGGAAACACCCAAAGAGACACTAACCATGCAATTGCATGTGCAATGAGTTTGCACCAAAGCTCCATGTAGTCCCAAGCCAAAGTACCTGGGGGCCTCCAGGTGACCTGGATGGCCTCGTGCCTCTGGTCCCACCTCCTTCCCCAGCCACCAGTTCTTTGTTGGTTTCTCAGCTTTTCTCCAGTGTTTCCCCATTCCTGAAGGCCAAAACACTTAGTTACAGTAAGAACTTCAATCAAAATTGATTGACATTTTGGTATTCATCCCTTCCCCTTTCCCTTCAGCCCCACTCACCACTGGTATGTGGGCCTCAACAGTATCTCCAGAAGGAAATTCAGTCCTTGGATTTACACCTGTTGCGAGTATGGATGTCAGAAGGCGCATTAAATGGTTGCTGTTCTGTTCCTTCTCCCAGAAGGCACATTAAATGGTTGCTGTTCTGTTCCTTCTCCACATGTTCCCCAATCCATTTTAAAGGGCTAGGTGAAGAGTGAACGCATTATATTTGGAAGAGGAGATGACATCTGAGCAAAGAATGTGAAGAATTTGGAACTAAGCAGAATTCCAGTGGTATGTAAAGCATGATAGGAAATCAAAACATGCTGCCAAAACCACAATCCTGTGCAGCAGGCTATTCATCTTCCCATTTCATAGATGAGTCACTGAGGCTTTTATACATAGGAAATGCGTGCTATTTTTGGAAATGTGCTTGGCAGGCAGAGGATTTCTGCCATGGAGCTAGAAAGAAAAGAAAAAGCTTCACAAAATCATCCATTTAGACCATTGGCAATATTAAAGGAGGGAAAAAACCCTAAACCAAACAAATATAAAAACGTAATTATAACTGGAACTGCTTGTACCATGCCTATTCAAAGCTTTATTTACAATTTCAGCATTGTAATTTTTAGTCAGTTAACTAGTTGCTAAAGGCCAGTCCTGTACATGTGCTAACAAGCCCTGCAGCTTTCAATATTTCCCACACAGCATGCATAGGATTACACGGTTAATCAATTAAGAACCATTTGATCAATGAGATACTTGAATTCTCAGTTATAAAGGAGGCAAAGGTTAACTGCATCCAAACACAAACCCTGGTCCTCAAGAAAGCCAACTTTAAGGAAATCAGAACAATTATAAGAAGGTACCATGGCAACTCACTCTTAAGGGAAAAGGAATCCAAGAAGGGTGGGAGAAAAAGATTCTCCAAGCACAATTATGAATTATTCCTACAAGAAAAAATGTAGAAGACAACCGAGGAAGCTCACATGGCTCCACAAAAAGTTAAGTGATAACTTGAAAGACTAAAAGAACATGTCCAGCAGGTGGAAGCAGGGCCAGGCCACAAAGGAAGACTATAAACAAAGAGCGAGGAATTGCAGGGACAGCGTCAGGAAGGTTAAAGCAGGAAATGAACTGAGACTAGCAAAGGATGCTAAGAACAAGAAAGCCTTTTTCACATAAATCCAAAGCAGAAGACATGTGAAAGAGGAAGGAGTCCAAATACTTAAAGTGGATGGCAAGGAGATAACAGATGATAAGGAAAAGGTGGAAGTGTTCAATTCCTTCCTCACGTCAGTCTTTTCCCACAAGAAAATCTGCAACAAAGAAGAAGTACAAGTTGAAAGTGAGAGATGGCAGCCCAAGATTGACAGACAAATGGTCAAGGAATATCTAGATGGAACAGACACATGCGAATCTCCAGGACCTGATTAACTCTATCCCAGAGTCATAAAAGAGCTAGCAGAAGAACTCTCAGAACCACTGTTTATTATCTTCAACAAATCCTGCAGAATAGAAGTGCCATAAGACTGGAGAAGGGTTAATGTTGGCCCCATCTTCAAAAAAGGTGAACTTAGAAACTACAAACTGGTTAGTCTGGCATCAATCCCTGGTTAGTCTGGCATCAATCCCTGGGGAGATGTTATCCCTCTAGAAGGACCTCAAAGGCTGTCTCAAAGAGGAAAGTCAAGATCTTCCATGTAGGACACAGAATAATCAACTTGAGTTGCAACAGAGTCAGGCTAGATATCATGGCAAGTATCTTCACTGTCAGAGCAATACAGAAGTGGATCCAGCTGCCTAGAGAAGTTGTGGGCTCTCCTACTCTAGAGACATTCAAAAAGAAACTGGACAGCCATCTGAGTGGGATGGTGCAAACCGGTGACCTGCAACAGCAGGAAGTTGAACCCAATAGCCTTCTCAGCCCCTTCCAAGTCTACTATACTAGGATTCTATGAAATGCTGTAAATACCAAAGCCTATTTTAAGGTTTAGATTGAGATTTTAAGTGGGTTTTTATTGTACAGAATGGTGCTTTGCTCCACTCTGTTTTATTGTAAGACCAACCTGAGGCCATTTGGTAGGAGAAGGTATACAAAAGTTTTAAATAAATAAAACAAATAAATACCTAAGCCTATTCTATGCTTCATACAAAGAACTTCTCCATGGTGAGGAAGACTGTGAGCAGGTGACATCTGCCTGCACCTGCTTCCCAGGTACTCACTACTGATTGGAATCTTAAGCCCCCCCCTCCTGCTTTCCCTTTGGTTGGTTTGTTGTCGCTTGGCCAATGCATGCAGCCCGGCAACCCTTACCGATATTTATTATTGTATTGGCATCCTGCCTTTGCCGTTCTTTCAAAGTGTCTTCCACCGTCTCCTTCCTTTCTTTCCCTACCCTCTTAACAACCCTGTGAGGTAGGCCAGGTGGAGAGTATATGACTGGCCCACAGATACCCAGTGCACATCATGGCCCAGTGCAGACTAGAGCATGGCACTCATGAGCCGCAGTCCCACAGTCCAAGCATGGCATCACTTACATTGATATGCCCTGCATGTGCATGCTGCTTGAACAGACCTTGGGTCTTTATTTAATAAAAAGACACATAGTAGGCAAGCTGAAAGCCAGGATGACCTTAAGGAAGACCACGCACAGTTAATTTGCCATGTCTGTACAACTTGAGATGCATCCAGGAGGCAGAGAATGGCCAGAAGCCTGCCGGTTCCCATAACCCAGGGTTGCTTTCTCCGAGCCGGCACAGTGCACACCCTTCTACTGCCGCCATGTGGCGACTTGCAGCATTGCAAGGCATTTTCACCGAAGGCCTTTTCAGGGCAGGACAGTCTATACATGCCCTCTGTTTTAAATGTACAGGGAATCTGTGCCTGTGACAGGCTGCAGGATGGGCACAAATCTGCAGAAAAGCATTCTGCATCCTGGGGAAGCTAGCTTGGAAAACAAGCAAACTTATCTCTGATTTCTGCCAGAGATGCTTCAGCTGCATGGACTGGATAAACTCATTTATTTGCAGAAGTCATCTAAAACCCTCACTGAGCGAAGGAATAGAAATACCTTATATGTTTGCTACCAAGCACTTCATCCTTTTTCTTCACTGTCTTTCATCTTTCCGTGCTAGTTTGTTGTCTAATGCCTTCAGCACCACTAGGGAATTAAAAGAAGACAGTGACACCAATCAAATATTCTCTGGATATTTCTCTCAAACTGATTCCCTGCCTGCTTTCCATGAACTTTTAGTACAATTTTATATAATGTCATTTGAATATACTGACTGCATTCACATGTAAAACTAAACCTTATGTGCCCAGACCAGAAAAGGAGATCTCCTTTTGCTGATCCTTGGCTTGTTGCTTGCATTACAAACCAGGGAGTCCCCTATAAAATAAACTAGAGTATATTAAGCCAAGCTGTTTCATAACTTAAGGTCCTGTGTTGATTTCTTTTGAAATTGACTAGAATTTATTTTAAACTTCAAATGAACATTATCGTATGATGTTTTACTCAAGAAATAATGTTTTGCATGTTGTGCTTCCACTTTCCATTGCAGTCCTGACTTATTTCTGACAGTCGGTGACTTCTTCATAAGAATTAAGTATAGTTAAAAGACCTGTTCCCATTTCTGGCCTAATCCCTTCTCATATTTTATTGGCTACTGCACCACATAAATCCAAACCATCCCTATTTCATGTACCCATGAGAAGTTTTACCGCATCCTGTCTGAGCTGCACGCAGTGTGGATTCATACAAGCTGCAGGCCCTATGGCTCCAGGCTTATCTGCTCTGTCCTGTAAACCCCACTGAGCTCAATGTGGCGCACTTCTAATTAAACATCTGTATAATTGTGCTTTCTCTGCTACTGCTCATCAAGATTAAATTCTCTCTCTCTCTCTCTCTCTCTCTCTGTCTTAATTCCTTAGTTGTTTTCTTCAGAAAACTTCTAAATTACTTAATTTCTTAGATGGTTTCAATATATAAACGGGGTGGAGTGGGGGCTGGTGTGTTATCCTACTTGGTGTTAGCCATCCAGAGAGGTTAGCAATTGGACAGCATACAAATTTTTAAAATAAACAAACAAAACAGGTTTGAAGGAATCTGGAGTTCGGAACACACTTCATTTATATATCAAAAACATCTGTGCTACTTCAATGAACCTATTAGGGTGATCAGGTGTCCTAATTTATAGAGGTCAGTCCTCTGCTTGAAGAAGTCTCTGTTCCATGCTGATTTGAAGATATAGAACCATAGAAAGGGACTGTGCAGTTAGTTGCCTAGCGACAGTTAACACCTGGACAACAGGTGGAGCAGGAGCACAGGTCACCTGGTCAGTCTTTCCCACTACGTATTGTACTGTAGTTATGATTTCTAAATCTGTGCTGATGTATTTATATATGCAGAGGTTATGCCAATTGCTGCCTTCTTTTTGGTGAGGCATTTCATCTTCTTTGTTGATGTTCAGCCCGGCGTCTGGCCCTTCATTCACTTTCAGCTCTTCTTTTTGTCAGGATCTGGGTAGCTTCAGGGCTCCTCCTGCTGGCCAAGTGCCAGAACAACAGCCCTGGATTCCTGGTCGTTGCAGGTAGAATCCAGGTACAGAGGTATCTCGGCTCACGAACGCCTTGGTACGCCTTGGTACAAGAACAAATCGGGTCACGAACAAAAATTTCATTAAAATTTTGACGTGGGTCACGAACTCCGCATTGGGTGGCAACCAAGATCGCAGCCATCTCCCCCACCCCCCCGAGTGGGGAGATGGCCGAGACTGTGCCCATCTCTCCCTCGCCCAGCATGCCATTTGCACCTGTCTCTTCTTCCCCTGGTGCACCCGCAATCATGCCTGTCTCTCCCTCTCACCCCCCAGCACGCTGGGATGACGGGCGCCTGCAGTGATGACAGGCGCAATCTCGGTCATGCTGGCGGGGCGGGGAGATGGCTGCGCTTTTGCTTGGGGTGGAGGGGGGATGGCCGCAATCTTTGTTGCTATCACTTCACATTTTTCTGATTTAAAAAATGGTTACAGAACTTATGGGGAAATTTAACTTGGCTCACGACCAATTTGAGTCATGACCAGAGTTCTGGAACGGATTAAGTTCATGAGCCAAGGTACCACTGTAGTTGCAAGATTCATTACAGACTTCAGTGCACCTGCCAGGGCTTCCAAGAGCTGCACCTGGGAGTCCTGGGGAAAGAGCTATTTAAGATCTGGTCCTTCCCTCCAGAAGCTGTCTCAGCAATATTTGTCTGCAGTGTGCTGAAGCTTGCCTCGGCTCTTCCTGTCTCCTGACCTCTGGCTTGTCTTTGACCGTGCCCTTGTTTCCTAGACTGTACTCCAACTGACTCCTGATTTTTGATCCTGGTCTGTTTGGTAGTGCAACTTGGGTGTGGTTTGGACTTGTTATTAGATTCTGGCTTTATACCACCTTGCCTTGTTTGTTTGGGTCCTGATGCATTATTTGTTATCTGGCTGCCCATACCCTGGTGCTGACACCTTGTCCCCTTACCCTGTTGCCAAAGATGGGAAGAAAAGCCTTCCAGATATGCTCAACATACACAGAATGACCGGTTCTTTTCTTTAGGGTAGTGTCTTCTGGCTGAAAATATTCCTTAGAGCAGAGAGGGGAAGAAGGTAGAATGGAATCTACAGCTAGGATTCTGAGTGATTTGCAGCGGTTTGGTAAGTGTTTGTGATGCTGGCTGATTTAACAATAACAAAGAATATTGCGAGCTCTTTTAAAAATATGTATATTTGTATGGCCAGGTCTTGTTCTAATCACTTATCTCATAGTCTGTGTGTCCCTCTGGTTTGGGGTGAACTCTTAAGAACAGAGGAAAAAGGTGTTGGGGGAGTTTTTCCGAAAAATTAATGGTGCGGTCAGGCTAATTCTGATGTGCAAAAGGGATTCCAAGAGGGAATATGGTGGAGGGAGAAGGATTAATCCTCCTTTCCTGGTGCATGGCAGATCTGATTCAAATTATCTGCATTTGTTTACGCTGGAACAGGGACAGGCAAGCTGTGGCCCTTCGGATGTGCTGACTACAGTTTCCATGAGCTTCTGCTAGCATAGCCAATCAATCAATGTTTGCATTCCAAAACCTTGGGAGGGCCCCAGGTTGCTACCCTGCAATAGAGTAAAAAAGAAAAGTCAAACCCTCAGCCACATGCTGTGAAATTAGTGTAACAGCTAGTTTGGCTCTTAGAATAGCTGATTTGCATTAATCTAGAATAGATTTGTGTTTGAATTAGTAGGGACATTGCTCCATTGCCCCCTGCCCATTATTTTTTACTGGGCTCTGATTAATGGACCTTGGAATTATAATGCAATAGCAAAGTAGACTTTATAAGACTTCAGTCTGCCCCTCTTCTAGAGCAGCAAAAGCAGCTGTTCCAGACTGCTGCAGCCAACTTTCAGGCCCCTCTTAAGAGACAGACCAGAGCCATCCATAAGTGGAACTGCCCTGCCCGGACTAGAGATGTCAAAGAAATCTGCAATGGGTAGAAAGGGTTTGAGTTTCTGTGATTCTGACCTGAGAATTGCTCAGCACACCAGCTTTTGCAGAGTTGCATGGATCCTGCAGCCTTACAGGCCACTGCTTTACTTTTAGGGGGAACCTGTGAACATGTGCACTTGTGCTAATGCACACTGGTGCTAATGTGCATGGGTACCAAAGTGCATTAGCACAAGTGCATTGAAGTCATTATATGATCCCCACAAGATGCAACTCCATCTACGAGCAGGCAATATCTTTCAATCCAGATGTGATGGTTTAACAAGACCCCTACATACCTAGTCAAAGAAAGATGGAACAGGTTTTACAAAATCCATATATCCCTGGTGAGGACATTGGCAAAAGTCTGCTTGTGGGTTTCTTGTGGGCAGAGGCTGGTTGGCCTCTGTCTGAACATACTTTGGATGCTTGGCCTGATCCAGCATGGTGCTTCTTATGTTCTTCTTTGTCATTATTTTTTATTTATTTATATCCTGCCTTTTTCCTACAAAGGGCTCAAGGCAGCTTACATCATTCTCCTATTGCATCTTATCCCCACAACAAGAACCCTGTGAGGTAGGTTGGGCTGAGAGTCTGTGACTGGCCCAAAGTCACCCAGTTGGCTCCATGGCTGAGTGGGGATTCGAACCCGGATCGTCTGAGTCCCAGTCCCATGCTCTTAACCACTACGCCACACTGGCCCTCATTACATTTTGGTAATTACTTTTTGGTAATTAATTTGGTAATTTGGTCATTACATTTGATACTCCAAGTCTTTGACCACCTGACCTAAACACTACCTTTTCTTGCTTGCAGAAAGGCTAATACGGGTGTGCTATAATCAGCATTTACTTTGCCAGAGGGTCCTGATGGCCAGAGATACTGTTCCTGAAGGTGTGTACACATGTATTCTTTTCAGAAGCTATTGTTGTGAAGAGGCCAAGTGTCCTTAGGTCATGCACTGGTTAAAACCGCTGGGTTCCCCCTAACTGAATATTATTTCCACTAATTAAAGAGATGGGGAACTCTTCCACTGCACCCTGAAGTTAAGTGTAAGGCCCCTGATCAGCAGATGAAAGGCTTTTGTTAATTGACCATTGTTTCCTGAACTTGCAAGCTGATGGATGTTTGGATTAGGCTGAAAGACTTCCTGAAGAGAGCAGGATAGTTAATAATCCCTTGCATGCAAATACAGGGATCCAAATTTAATAAGTAATCTGGAAGAGGATGCCTTATTCCATATTTTGCGTGATCTCTTTTTTATGTCATGAGCTATATATGTATAAAGGAGCAGGTAATCTTGGCTTTCTCTACTCTGGATGAATTTATCTGGATAAAACTGATCTAGTTAATTTGTACCATATCATTTCTCTGTGTGTCTGTCTCTGTTTCTGCCTTTTGTAAAGGAAGAAGTCCCTTTGGTTGTGGTTCAAGACAGCCTGAAGGACTCCATACACTGAAATGCCCCTTTGCAACAGGTCCATCACTGATGGTATTCAAGGCACTTGGAATTTTTAAGTGTGCTTCTCTCTGTGCTTCGAGTGACAGAACCAAGTGCTTAGAGTGACCACCACCAAGTGACCTCCATTATAGATGGGAAGGCCCTGTGTGGATAGATATTGGGGCTCAGACATGACCATGAAGCCTATTGGGCCGACTGCCAGCCTGGCCTACTTCACAGGATTGTTGTGAAGATTTTAAAAAAGGACAAGGAGACAATGTGTTTACCATCTTATGTTCCTCAGAGGGAAGGTGGAATACACATGTAACAAAGATAAATACTTGAAAAGCGTTCTGCGAGCCAATATTGTCTATAGCCCTTTCCAGAGCCATGTTCCTCATTCTGCCCATGATCACATCACTGTGCCAGGCTCCATCTTCCACAACAAGCAGTGGTACATGTGGAAGCACATCATGTGATGCCCAACCCTGATTGTCCACAAGGAAAGTGATAAAACTGGTGAGAGGGACAACATATAAAGGACTTGGTTCATTTTCTGTGATGGGAACTGAGGGGAAGGGGGGAAACCCAAGAACAGGATCCAGTTTTTTACGTTCTTCCTTTAGCTATCCCAACCATTTTGCTTAGATCACAGCTTTCACAATTCCTCAGGTCCCACTTATTTCAGTGAGAGAAATATAAGCACCTGCTTAATTAGTTCTCCCATTGAGATAATGGACAGGAAAGATGCTTCCTTTCCCCAAGGTCATGCCCTGAAGCTGGTTCTACAGCCTTAGATGAGTTTCAAATCAGTCTGAATCAGCCTGACTGAGGAGAGCCTGCTCAGTCATTTTTCTGCCCCCTTTCGGCTTTCTTTCCACAGGTGCCATCTCAATTAAAACAATGCAGCTTCCATAGTCTCTCTCTCGTGCTATCCCTGTGTGGGGAGCTCCACGTATCAAAAGTGTAGAAAGGCGCACAAGGTTTCCATCTGCTTTGGATCCCTGACAGATTATGAAATATTTCATTAAAATGGTTCTAAAACACAGTATGGAGATCATTTTAGAAGGGTAAAGTAACTCACTGGGCCATATTTTAGGGGGGGTTTAAAGAAGCATCAGCCTAGCATCCATCTTGCAGGAAAAACTTGTTCCTCATTCTGGAGCAAGGCTGGCCTTCCTTGACTCAACGACTAGTCTGTCCTTTGGCCACTAGGTGGCGCACACGCAAAACACTCCAAACGCACCTTTAGTTTTTGACGTGGTTAGTCACAATGACGCGATTTTTAAAAAGGCATCCTTTCTCCCCTTTTCTTTTAAACCCTTGGATGCTATCCAGGATTTACCATATCCTAAAGAACCCTAGAAGTTAAACTACTGCTTTCCAGAATAAAGTATAAGGACCAAGAGGAACACTGCTTATCGAGCATCATGTGTATTAATTTTCCTAACTTTTGGTTACATGCATGCAACACTGGTTTGGATGAGGGTGATGGCATTTCAGTACTCTACAATATATTTATTAACGATTTAGATGAGGAAGGACAAGGAACGAAAACCAAATTTGCAGATGATACAAAACTGGGTGATAATACAATAGCAAACACCCAGGAAAGCAGAATGAAAATTTAGGGCAATCCTGATAAATTTGAACACTGGCCTGAAAGCATCAGAGTGAGACTGAATAGAGACAAATTCCAAATCCTCAACCTAGGAAAAAGAAACCAAAGACGTTGATACAAGATATGGAATACGTGGCTCAACAGAATTGAAAAGGAAAAAGACCTTTTAGTTAATGTGGACACTAAATATGAGCCAACAATGTGATGCAGTTGCAAAAAGGGCAAATTGTACTCTGGGATGCATCAACAGAAACACAGTAGTCCCCCCAAATTTGCGGGGGTTGCGTTCCTGGAGCACCAGTGAATTGTGAAAAACCGCAGATTTTGAATGTGGTAAAGGTTCATTGCCAGAAGCCTTAGAACAGGGGTCCTCACACTTTTTGAACAGGGAGTTAGTTGAAAGGTGCCGGTGATGGGCGTGGGCTGCCAAGGTGGTGTGGGTGGGGGACGCGGGCCAGGCGGGGTGGAAGGCGTGCATGCGCAGAGATAGTTTTTTCTGAGCAAGTCCAAACCAATTACCTTGCAAGCAAGGCTTGCTCGCAAGGGGATTGGTTTGGACTTGCTTGGAGAAAATGATCTCCTTGCGAGCAAGCCGCCACATGGAAAATTCCGTGAAAGACTGAGGCCACGAATGCTGAACCATGACTTCACAGGGCTATACTGTATTACTTCCAAATCACAAGAAGTAATAGTTTCCCTTCACTAGACAGACCTGATCTGGAAAATTATGTCCAGTTCTGGGCACCAAGATTTAAGAAAGGTGCAAAAAAATTAGAAAGCATCCTACAAAAATAATCCAGGGTTTGAAAACATTGTCCTATGAAGAGAGCCTGAGAGAAGTGGCTGGTTCACCTTCTCTGGTTCAGCCTTGAGAAGAGAAGGCTGAGTGGGGACATGATATCACTCTGTAAGTACCTCAAAGGCTGTCACAAAGAGGAAGGCCAAGATCTCTTCTTGCAGATGCCAGACTGTAGGACATGGAATAATCAAGTCAAGTTGCGACAACCCAGATTCAGGCTGGACATCAGGAAAAGCTTCCTCACTGTCAGAGCAATATGACAGCGGAACCAGCTGCCCAGAGAGGTGGTGGGCTTTCCCACACTGGAGACATTCAAAAGGAAACTGGACAGCCACCTGAGTGGGATGGTGTAAACTGGTAACCTGCAGGAGCAGGGGGTTGGACCTGATGGCCTTCTTGGCCGCTTCCAACTCTATTATTCTATGAAGGTGGAGAGCAAACTTTCCCACCATCCCTTTCCCCCTTAAAATGCCATTCTCTGGAGAGGTGTTAAAGAAGAAAAATAGAGCAGGTGGAATTATGGAGAGAAACTAGGTGGAGGGAGAAAGGGTTCATTCCCCTCCACCACCCCATGGAGAGCTATGGTTCTAGCCTTGTACAATTGCACAAGAGTAAGGAAAACCATTATAGGTATGCAGTGAGGGATTAGCAGAACTCTCAGTTCGGCCTTAAATTTCATGGAATGGGAGACATTTATATTACAGTCATGATTAAATTTTATTGATCCTGTCTGTCTTCCTTGATTGTTTAGCATATATTTGTTTATAGTGGTTACAAGTTAGCTTCCTTTAAAACTTGTATCAATATTTTAACCCCTTAGGACTGCATAGGAAATCTTCCAGGACATTTTAATGGGCCTTTGAATTTGGACATGAACCATTTTAAATCCCTGATTTAGAGCTTTTTAATTGTTTTCCTTTCCTTAATGACCCTTTCCTTTTAAGGTTACTTTGTTCTTTAGTTGCTGCTCTTCCCTTGTGTATTTGATGTCACCAGAGTTTGACTCTGAGGCATGCCAAAATGAGTGGTTTTATAGATTATGCTTATAAATAAAAGCCACCAAAGTGGTCCTATGCTGCTTTGAAATGCGTATAGCAACTCTTGAGCTAAATTAGTGCTAACCATTTGCTGCATGTGAACCATTTCATTATGCATTAGGGCTTTTAGAGAAATTTTTAATGGATTCCAATGAGTTTGGATGTCCATGACTCTGATCTGTGGACTTGGCAGTGGATCCGTCATTCTGACTGGTGCATATTGAGCTGCAGACCAGTTTTTTACTTGGGAGGAAGCAATTTGCTCCAGCCCACTGGGTGGAATCCAGCGTTGTGCACATGGACTCCCACTCCAGCAACAGGACTTCTCCTTGCTCTTCTGCCTTTTCCCCAGAACTTCCCCCAAATTTGCTCCAGAGGATTCCCAAATATGTAAAGCTGTTTGAAAGAATCAGAGGGGGCTTTAGGGTATATGCAGATCTCTTTCCACCTCTGTTCCTGTTCCACTGGAGGACAGACAGGATTGGGCCCACTAACACCGCTGGCACAAAATTAGTAATTAGCCCTAACTGATAGCAAATTTTAAAGCATGCCTTTGATCTAAAGTAACAAATTTTTATAATCCAATATTCTTCAGACAACTCTCTGAATTGGAGCATTAGGCATAATTGTAACTCTTCTTACTCTTTTGCCCAGAGAGGTAGGTTGTGACTCAAAGTTTCTCTTGTCTTCCTTAAGAGCATCAGTCTTTTTTTAAATCTCCTTCTCTGGGTTCTCAGTTATTCCTTCTGTAAAATATCTAATAGCCTACCAGTGTAACCTCCCCCTTTTTTTCTTTTTTGTGGCAAGGATCATTGTGTTTTTCAGTAGCTTTTCCTGAGAAGTTAAGAATCACAACACCTACAGTTGTGGTGTATCCATGAGAGACACAGATGTGAAGATATTGCCATTAGCATCTCACCTTTTTGTGCATGGAACCAAGGAAATTTGCAAATTCCTTTTCATCCTTTCCATCTTCTCAAAAACCCTGTGAAGTAGGTTTGACTCATAGTCAGTGACCGACTCAGAGTCACCCAGTGGGTTTCATGATTGAGGACCAGAAACTGCACCTTTCAGATGCCAGTCCAGCACTCTAACCACTATACAACACTGCCTCTCTAATTTGGCCCCTCTGATACAGTCTGAGTGATCAGTTCTTGTTCATGAATACTGCAAGTGACAGAGAAAGACAGCTTGCTGAGAGCCAACTTCAAAGATGCACTCTGCAGTGGCATTTTTTAAGGAGATACTTGAACAAGTTGTGTTTCAGGCCAGATCCTGAGAACCAATAGGACGGCAAAGCCAGGGCAGAAATCCTGTTCCTGCTTCCCCAGTAGAAATTTCTATCTTGCCCCCTTAATGCACTTTACAAAAACCTAAAATTACAGTAACACATAAAAACTAAAAGAACATATTGCTCTTGTCAGAGTCAGATCCTAGCAACAAAATGCAGGAAGTGAGACATCAGTTGTCTGTTAGTTTGGTTTCACAAAATACTCTTTGCCTGCTATTTCTGAAAGACATGTTGGCCGCTGTGTATTTATAACACTGCTGTCATCAAGAAAAAACTTGATAGGTGCTTCTGCCTTCCTTCCCCAAGTGGTTAGACGTTCCAGAGACAGCACGACCAAGTCTAGCTTTCTTTGAGCCGACTCAAACGATCTTTGTAATATTTGCTTTATTGGCAAAGATATGGGCAGGGGCAAAATGCAAGGAAACCCTCCTCCAAGAAAGATGATCCCCCATTTTCGAGAGACTTGGAGGCCTGCACTCCATTTTCAGCTATCTCCATCCTGAGACCGTTTGCTCTGCCTCCAGCTATTTCTCGGGGCGAAGCAACATAACGTTAAATCTGCATTTAGCATTCTGTATGCTTTGACCCCTAGTCCCTTTTCAAACTTGGAGGCTTTTCTCTTCCTCCAAGCTCCGATGGTTATCTCATTGAGCTGTTCCAGCAATTAAGGAGACCATCTCCTAAGGATTAGCTCCCACCGAAGAACGTAAACAACACCCGCCCCCTACTGTTAATCTGCTTCTCCAAAGGACTGATTAGCCAAAACAAAGCCCTGCCCATTTAACCTGAATGTTTCCTGCCCAAAATTAGTGTGAGTTGTTAATTTTTAGCTTTGCTGTAACAGAAGGGAGATTATTTTGATCCAGGTTAAGAGGAACACCCAGAGATGAATGCCAGAAACCAAATCTACCCTGTTAAGGACCATTTTGCACAACGGTCCAGCACAGTACCAGACCAAGGTTTGTCACAGATAAACTGAAAGTCACGCTCAGCTCCATCCTCTTCAAACGTTTGTTTGGTCAGATTGTAGCTTGCATGCTTTAGAAAAGAAAATGTAGGAGGAGGCCTAGATTGAGAGTCATTCCGAATAAATCTGAATGAATTGGGTAAGGCAAGAGCTACTTTGTGGGGAGGATTAATAATTCTGCACATGCTCAAGGGACAAGCTTGTTCAGGGCTTAAAAGAGGTGTCAAAATTTAATCCTGGTGAACCCTGGACTCCTTGTGGTTTTGTTCTCCAGAAGAAAATTGATCTTTCTGTCTGTCTTTACTTATGCTAAAGGTTCTTAACAACTAAAATGTTACAACTGTTGTTCTAACAATGGTTTGCAACTTGTCACTGAAATCACCTCTTTACCAGAGGATTTATTGAAATCTAGGAAATTCCTGGTATAGACTTGGGAGCCAGGAAGATCTTGGAAATTACAAGCCCATTAATTTAGTGTTTCTTCTGGTACATATATTTATTTATACAGAAATGTATATCTTGCACTTCTAAGGCAGCTTTACAAACACATTATAATTATATATTAAAAAAATAAAAATAAAAATATATAAAATCAAAATCTACATTTGCTAAAACCCAGCAAAAAAATAACAGAGGTAGGAAGCACAGACAAAGCATAACCTTTAAATAAAACAGGAGAAATGTAGCAAAACAGGAGTCTAACAAAAGGAAAATGTCTACAACAACCACTAAAAGTGAGCAGAAGAACGGGCTACCTTTATTTCCTGGGACCACAGGGTTCCATGGTGCTGATGCAGGAGAAGGATGGGCTAGATGATTCCCAGTGTTATATACTATATATACTCTACACACACACACACACACACTGTATGCACTATAACTTATACACACAACACAAAGAGAATATGAAGTACTGCAAGCAGAGATTTCTGTTAATCAGCAGATCTTTAATGTGATCACATCAAAAGCACTGCATGTGCTGCAGAGCGGAAAAGCAGAAAACAGGTAATATGCAGGTCCATAAGAGTGAGAATGCAGAGAAGGATGTGTGCTGAGACTGGCACCAGGCTGTTGTTTTTAGGAGAGATTGAAGTGGCATTCTCAATTGTTATGCAACAAGGGAGGAGGGCTTTCTCTCGGGCCTCCCCACTGTGGCCCAGCTGGCGCCAAATTCCACATCTTCTAGGTGCCAGGTTAAGATGACCCTCTTTCCCCGCAGCCTTTAAATACTAACTTGGCCACCCAAGGGCTTGAGGGGGTTACCCATTACAGGTGTTTTGCAGAGTCATTCTTTGTTACTGTTTGCTTTGACTATTTGATCTTTTTCTGATTTTTTATTTTCATTTTATTTTTGCATCTTATCGTTTTATGGATTGTTGTAAACTGCTCAGAGAGCTTCAGCTGTGGGGTGGTGTAGAAATGAGATGACGACGACGATGACACACAGACTCCATATTAAGGAAGTGGGAACACGTTGTCATTGAATAGATGATGCCTCACAGCAAGCAGCGCCGTTTTGAACCCGGGATGGTTTTCTTTGGACCTCCGTTTCAGCTCACACCCTGTGCCTCCTATGAATCCTTAGCAAGGTTCACTCTGTAGCACGGCCAGTGTCTTCTTTTACTGAGAAAAGCCCTTTGTTCAAAGGATTGCCAATGGTCTGCCCTCTGTTTGGAAGCCTCCACCCTGCAAACTATCCTGACCAATTCTGTTTTAAAGATAAATAACCATAGGCATGGTTGCCCAGCCATGAGGCAGGCACCCGGAAACTATGTGGCAAGATTTGCTGTAATCTTATGTAAATTGTATTATTTCTCAATTAAGATTTGCATGCAGATGCCATACAAATTATTCCCCTCCGCTTTTTTGGTGATGGGTTTCCAACGTGCTGTATCAGCACTTGCTTCCAACTAATCAAGCATACATAGAACATGGAAATGTGCCTTAAATCAGCTCAGGCTGTTAGCTTAAAGGTCTCAGTATTGTCTACTCCAGTCCTGGCTGACATGGTACAACAGGCTTCATCTCTAGCTGGGGATAATGGGGACAGCAGTCTGACCTGTCCGGACAGCTTCACTCATTCTTTTCTGTAACACCCACTTTGAGCTGTTCACAAAAGCAGAAAATTTTTTTAATGCATGCAATTGAACCTCAATTTAAAACAGCTAAACACTTTATCTTAGGTATTATACCTGATAGAGCAACTTTTATGGTGTGTGTGTGTGTGTGTGTGTGTGTGTGTGTGTGTGTGTGTTGGCAACTGCCTGAAGTCAGGGAAAGGCTTAACTTGGTGCTGAAAAAAGACAGTACTGGTGGAGACCTAATGGGGAGAGAGTTCCACAAATGGTGGGGCTACCACTAAGAAGGCCCTCCTCGGGGATGCGCTCCATCAGGTATTTCCAGGCAGTATCAGGGTTTATGGCTCAAACCGGGCACCTTGCACTGGGTTTAGAAACAATTAAGAACCCGTGCTGTGCGTTCAGACCTTCTGGGCCCTGCTGTCAGTCCGCTTTCGCTTTTTTGCACGAGCTTTTCGCGCACGTTTTCCCAGCCATCCAGCCAGGAGCCTGGCTCAAGGCCGGCGACCAGCCGCCCCCCTCGCCGGGTGCCGAGGAACCGCGTGCGCGGAGCTCCCCGCCCAGCCTCGACTCCTCTCGCGTCCCTTGCGGTCGGCCTCTTGCTTCCGGGAGCTGCAGCCTAAGCAAGCGGGGCCAGCCGAGGAACCTCGCCACCCCACCGACCGCTGCTGCAGCGGCGCACTCGCGCCCTTTGACGTCAGGGGCCGGCTATTAGCCGAGCAGCGCCAGGACGACGGCAGCGTCAGCGCCCGAGCGAGCGAGCGAGCCGGGTGCTGGAGCGCGGGGGGCCGGCAGGGGCGCTGCCGAGGAGCGCCCAGCCCGCTGCGGCGCGATTGCAGGTCGTCCCGGCCAGCGGCAGCCGCAACATGAGCCTCTCCGCGGCGCGCTCCGTCCCGCTCGCTCTGCTCCTGGCCGCCTGGCATGTCTCGCATGTCGCGAGCAGCACCGCAGGTAACGCGTCGAATCGGACCGCTCGCCCCGCTTCCGTCCCCCGTTTCTCGGGCGGCTGGGAAGGCTCCTCAGCCCGGCGAGCACGATCTCCGGGTCTCTTTCCAGGATGCTCAAGTCACCTTGGGAAGGCTGATGGCCACCCGTGCCAGAGACGTCTCCAAAGCCTTTTAAACTAGACTTTCGTGTGCGGGGGGGGGGGGGCGCTTCTGCTTATTTGGCGTCCTGTCCTTTCAGTCTTCCTCCTTTGTAACATTCGCCAGCCCTCCCGCCCCGCTCTCCGCGGCTGAGAAGGGCGAAGGATAGTTTCTAGATTTACGAATGTGAGGATGTTGGGGTCAAATGCACGCGCGCTCTTTCTCCCCTCTTCCTCTCTATATATTACTTATGCTTTGCGGCTTCTCCTCCAAGGGGCTTGAGGCCGCAGGCCGGATTCTCACCCCATCCCCTTGCGTTATCTTCAGGACTGCCTTGTGAGGTAGGTTGGGGTGAAAGACATTGCCGGGTCCAAGGTGACCCAGTGAGCTTCATGGGTGAGTAGGGATTTGAACCTCGGTCTTAACTCAGTTCTCCAGCCGCAAGTGGTTGCTGTCTGAACTACAAGCCCCATCCCATACCAGCAGTCTTCAGATGATGAGAGTCGTAGTCTGACCCACTGGATGTCACCAGGTTGGGGAAAACTGGTGTAAGATTACCCTCTGCAACACACATGCACACACAGAGGTACTCCTTTGTAAGATCTTTGCAAACGCCTTACTTACCTGGACCTAACTAGTTGCATAGAAAAGTAATCCAAGAGGTGGAAGAACAGAGGCAGACAACAGTTGTTGCTTTGGGAAACTGTCCTGATGGCACCATTTCCTGCAGGCTTAACTTGGCAATGTAAGGGTGAGAATCGCTCTTGTGAATAGTCACAATAGTAGTTTTCACACATTAACAGCACAATCCTCACATTTACTGAGAAATAAGCCCTGCTGAGTTGGGGGTGGGAAAATTTCTAGGTCAAGATGTATAGGACTGAAACCTTCAGCTTTAGTGAAATTCTCATGGGGTATAACATTTTTGTTTTGTATTTAATGGCCATTTGACCTCTCCTCTCCAGTTCTCACCCCCGTGCTGCCCAACAGAGGATTGTGCCTGTGATGAGTGAGCTACAGTTCCTGAATGCCAGTTCTCATACAGATGTATTCAATTTACCCCAGAAATCCTCTGCATGCATGTTCAAACAGAAAAAAGTCCTCAGACACCCAGAATTCCACAGCCAGCCATGCTGGGAGTGCAAAGACTTTTTATTCTAGCTGAGTGGGCATAGCATTGCACCTTAAGATACGTGCAGATTCCTTGTGATTTCCCATGAAGCATTTGCTTGGCCCCGGGATCTGTTCTACTCAAAAAGTCTTGAAGGTTTAGATCTCTAGTCCATGGCAGTAGCTGAGGCTTAGGAGGACAGAGAAGCCTGATAAGGGGAATAATGTTCATTCCTTGCACCAGACATTACTGGGGAGCCGCGTAGGAGAGACGTGGGTCAGAGACAGTCCCTTTCGCCAGATGGGAGATGAAGCCTTACTGGAAGAAGCTGAAGGACTTGGTCTGGCGGAAACAGACAACAGGATAATGATATTCCAGTATTTGAAGGGTTGCCTCACAGACTGAGGGCCAGATTTGATTTCTGTTGCATCTGGGTATGGGACACAAGCCAGTGCATGCAAGTCACAAGAAGGGAAGTCAGTGAAATGTTAAGAAGGGAGATGGATGGCTTATTTAAACAAGTCCACAGGCTATTCACATTTCCTTACCAACAGATGGAAAATGTAAGAGCAAACACAAACCTGCTTGCTGATGGAACAAGTGGCTCAAGGGGGAACAAACAGTTTAATTTCATGCATTGCATTTCTGCAGCACAAAATAATCACAGCTCTCTGGGTGGTTAACAACAATTTATGTAGTAAAATACAGCTATACAATAATACAGCATACCATTTTAATGTAAGAATTGAAAAAGGATTTTTAAAAATGAGTAACTCCAGCAAATTCAGGCATCTCTCCTCCAAA
The DNA here is from genome assembly GCF_004798865.1 of Varanus komodoensis. Taxonomy (NCBI): domain Eukaryota; kingdom Metazoa; phylum Chordata; class Lepidosauria; order Squamata; family Varanidae; genus Varanus; species Varanus komodoensis. The sequence goes on along the minus strand of NW_025336087.1, from coordinate 2,027,443 downwards.
GCAGGGCCCCCCAAACTGCAACTTCAGCCTTGCTCATAAAGTCACTGAGAATGGAGCAGGTGGGATGGTTCACCTTTGATAGGATAGCATTTCTCCCCTGAAGCAGGGCTTTGAAGCTGGTGGGTCCTTCTGAGCAGAGGCTGGGTAGCCACTCATCAGAGCTGCTCTAATTGCAGGTGGTGGTTGTTGGGTTTTTGTTTTTGTTTTTGTATCAGCAGGCATTGGGCTAGATGAACTTTGTGGTCCCTTCCAACTCTTTAATGTTTAGTCTCCCGCTGTGCTCTAAGGACATAGTACAGCAAGGTCTTAAGTAGATAACCACCTTGGGAAAGGCCAGAGTTTTGTCCTGGTGCATGGATCTGCAAAATTTCTTAATGAGTCCTTTTAAGAAGCTGTCTCTGAGTGCATCAGCCCAGTGGCTTAGCTTGAATACATGTTCTTTCTTGCATAAAGATGCCTGACTCTGAAACATCTTAAATGTTCACTGCTTCACAAACATTTGTGGATTGGAGGACACAGCAACAGATAAGGCAACTGTAATCTCCATTGCTGGCCTATGCACAAACCTACATTATATTCTGCTATACATTCCTGTACTTTTCTTGTATATCTCTTGCACTTTTGGCCATTTGACACTATAGCATACATGTATACAATATTTATACCCATTTATGAATTTGTATAAATATATTTATGCCAACCAAAGTTAATTGTCCACAAAGCTTCTGGCAGAAAAAGCAGTTAGTAATCTTTCAGGTGCTTTGAGACACCTTTATGGCCTCCTCCGATACACTGCAGTTTAACAGTGCTCATGAAAGAAATTCATTCTACAATCCAAAATATTTCAATATTGTCACCAAACCAATCCAAAACAAATCAAAATCATATATTTATTTATTTGATTTGTATGCTGCACCTTACCCATAAGGCTCTCTGATCAGCTCACAACATACGCACAACTATTTAAGAAATCATAATAAATTTAACAGTTGACGGAAAACAGTTAACAGCTGGACCCAGATGCAGTGCTGAGTTTTTGGCCAACAAGTCTGATTTTAAAAGTACAAATGATAGATAAAATCACTTGCTAGTACTTTTATAACTTATCTGAATCCAGCAGAAGCGTTGTGGTTTGGGACAGTGATTTAACTCTCAGGTCAGCAGGTGAAGGGAACATGTATTGAGAACGAAAGCAGAGCCCTGAAGGCCATTTTCATCCAGTGTTTTGTTCCCCTGGCAGCCAAGCAGTTGCCCACGAAACGCCCACTGGGAGGATGGGAGCCCAGCGAGCCCGTCCTCCTTGTGTTCCCCAGCAACGAGTATTTAGGAGCAATTTTATTTCAGCTCTTTTTGGTTGCTTGTTTTGGAACCATGCCGGTTTTTTATTGTAAAGGAATGCATTTTAAATAAGATCAGTGGGTGAACTAAGACTTGAAGCTTACTGGCTGTATTCTGTCTCTAATGATACATTAATTTCAGCAGCTTTAGAAAAGGCCAAGATAATCTGAAAATCATTCACCTGGCTGTGCAAGAGCCTTTGTGTTAGATTGTGACTTCATAAATTGACAAAGTATTTGGGTTTAAGGCATTGTAATCCCATCATTCCAATTTGATGCCCAAGCGTTAAAAGACAGATCAAGAAAATATAATCCTTTATCTTTTTCTTCTGTGTAACATGTTTAGCTAAGTGACATGAACCTGTTTAAACATAAGCTAAACATCATACACTGTGGCTTGTGGATTTCTATTGGTCACAGGACCTACATTTCTATTATTTTGGTCCCAATCCAGTGTGAAGTCATGGGGACAAATCTTATTTGAAACGAATGGTATCTCTGCAGAGGTTTACAGTGTTAGCTTTTGCTGCAAGCTTTGCTTATACAAATATGAAGCATGAAAAACTGTGGAGGGAAATTCATATTTCAGAGGTTCTTAGAAGTGGTAGTGGTATGCTTCTGGATCTCATACTGTGGGCACCTGCAACTTAGCAAAAAAAGAGACCAAAAGAGAGCAGTTATTTATATAACATGTGCATATACTATTGTATTTGCACAGGTGCAAATGTAAGAATAATTATTCTAAGCAGAAATGTATATATCTCACCCCACTGTGGAAGACAGACCAGGTGATCTACATGCCTTCCTCTTCAGCCTGCTGATCAGGTGTTCACTTTTAATGGCAAAAGTTCTTATGGTTCCTGGTATTTCATCAGGAATTAGATAAGGCAGGCTTTCAAACAGAGGCCTGCCCTCTGAAAATGTGGCCGTCTTGTCAATCAGCAAATGAATTCTTACCTACCATAGCCTAGCCTTTCCCAATTAGGTCCCCCCGCCCCCCCCCCCCCAAAATGTTTTGGAACACTGGCCATGCTTGCCAGGGCTGATTGAAGCGGAAGTCCAAAATATGTTGGGGAAGGGGACCTTAGCCTGCTCAGATGGCACGATCGGTCCTGCCTCCCTATGGAGGAATGTTCATCTGGGCAGGCCTTATGCACACACCCGCATGCTACAAACCCTGTTTGCTTGTTGCATTTTTACCCTTCTCTCCACACAGTTTTATGGTGGCAGACACATTCCCCCTCCCCCACCTTTCCCTTTCCACATCTGGGCCTTAACCTGATGCATCACAATCTGTTGTGGAGCTAGAAAGAGCCTCTGCAATGGAGTGGGAAGACTTCCTACTGCTGCTCTTCCAAAACAGCACCATTTGGGACACAGCGAGACTCCCGTGGTGCCTGATACCACTGAGGAGGCATGTCCTTGCTTGAGGAGGCCAGCCAAGGTGTGGGGGCACAGGGGCAGGCCAGCCCAATGAACTGCAGCCATTGAATCTTAGCATCACCTTTTTTTTTGAAGCTAAGTGTTGTTCCGTGATTATGAATAATCTCTCATAAGGCTGTCATGCACAAGGGGTAGACTGTAAAACGTCTCTGCATTAATAATCCTATGGAAATGGCAAGAAGAAAACATTTGCTTTCTTCTCAATGCATCTCTGTTGGGTGTTAAGTCTATCCTAACTGTCTTATGTAGCCCAATGCATATCTACTGAGAAATAAGCCCAGAGGCTTACTAGTACATAGTACATATATATAGGACTGTAGCTTATGCAACAGCCTGCAAGACTCTCTGTTCCTAAAAATATACTGCTAAATTTACAGGGAATAATTAATTTTTATTGCAGGTCAGAACTTTGATATTTTTCAGCTGAGCAATATTAAAATCTCTGCTAAACTTCTGTTTTCTGCAGAAAGTTATTGTTCATAGTAGTTTAGGTATGTGTTTTACTGGATTGAGTATACAGTATATGCATTTGTGTGTGTTTCTTAGTTTTTGTCTTATCATCATAGTTGAGCAATACTAAGAAATGAAATATAGGATGTGATCATGAAGGTGAAGAGATGGGGCTATGCAGATGTTGTTACTATTTTCATTTCTGTATTCCCCCATAGCCGAAGCTCTCTCGGTGGTTAGAGAGAAGACAGCTTAATCCTAAATGGGTTTGTTAAGGTGTGTGGAACATGCATCAAGCCAAACATTTGGTAAAAAGAAAAAAAATCCTAATTCTCAGCCCCCATAAGGAACTAGTTACCAAGAACGGGGGCATGTTCAAGACCTCATGCATGTGTAACAACAAAGCATGGTTTAATTAACCATGGTTTAATTTTCTTGAGTTGTGAGTTGGCATTGACTGGATTTGGTTACTGCAGTGTGAAAATCCAGACTGTTTCCTAAAGGGTGGCTCACTCGTGACAACAAACTTCCTTGACAACCCATGGCTTTTTCTTGGGATTGTTTTACCCATGTTGGGTTGTTGCACTAATTGACATTCATGCAGATATGTTAGTACTAATTGGGTACTATGAATTTGTGCAGATATCCCCAAAAGGAGGAAAAAAATAAAAATTCACCCCATCCACCTTTTCACACTTTAAGTCTATGGAGGAAGCTCTGCATTGTTGGTCAGGTTTTTTTCTTTGCATTTTTATGACTGAATTTCCATACAATTCTGGAAGCCCTCCCCCCCCCCCGCCCCACCCCGGGTGTGTGGAATCTGTGTGACTTGGTAAAAGCCTGTAGAATCTGTGGATCATTTTCATAGAAATCCAAACTCACTTGAATCCATTGCAGATTTCACCGCCCACAAGTCCCCAAGTCCCTTCTGTGCTGTGTTGATCTGTAGACACCAGACATATGTTTTCTCCAGAAGCCTGGAAGCATAAATCACTCTCAAGGAAAGTATCAGGTGGATTTACTTTTCCAGCCGGTTACTGACAAAGGCATCATGGGCTATAATGATTTCCAATAGGAGCCATGGCCTTTTATTCCACTTTGGAGAACTGAGGATGAGGGGTGTATTTTCCTCTGTTTTCCGTTTTGGGGAGAGTTGCACAAATTCACAGCGACTAATCAGTGCTGACCGAGATGCTCTGCTCTGTCTGGTGCTGGCATAGAATGTTCCTTGCGGGTTGCCAAGGAGAAATGGAGAAGTGGCCCAGCAATTAAATGGAGAAGAGGCTCAAGCTGATGTAGGCGAATGAGCCATCTGTTGTGGGAGTCTGCAGTGCGAGAGCACTGACTAAATCCAGTTAGCAAATCCAGCAAGACCAGTGCCAGTTTGGAAAAAATTGTTCAGTGGTTCTTAAGGAAGTAGATGAACAGGAAAAGGGATTTTGAAACCACTTCGGTGAAGGACTCCTGCTCTCCCCTGATCCTGTCTCATGTAGAAGACCTTCCAGCAGCATTTCAGAAAAGAGCTTGGAGCAAAGCAGATGGGAAAGAAAATGGTGCCCAGTTTGGAAGGAAAGAAGGGCCAGAATTAGCATCCGAGGGAATAACCATAGCACTGCACAGGGATTTGGAATTTCTGAGACCTGACACGAGTTCCATGCTCATGTTCCATACTGTATTTTTAGCCAGCATTTTCTTTAAGCAGCTAAGGAGGTATAACGGTGGTTCCCTTTATTCTTTTGATATTCACAGTAGATATGATAAGGAAGGTAGGTGAGAAAAAATGGCTAACATTCTGTCATCCATTGAGCTTCTTTACTAAGATTGTCCATGCCCTAAGAGCTAACAAAGAGGCCCTCCTCCAGGAATCCTGCAGGAGAGTGTGTCATTAGGCTGGACATGCAGCCTGTTAGAGAGGACAGGTCTGATTTATAGGTAAAGAATGCTGTCCATCAACACTTAACACCTGGATAACAGATTGAGTAGGCACAGAGGTCAGTCTTCCTCAGAGTAGTATGACATACTGCATTTCTATTTTAATTAAAGTAATTATTTCTAAGTTTGCATTTATGCATATGTAATTTTTATGCAAGTCTGCATCCTTTTTTGGGTGATACATAGGTGGTTACCCTATGTGGTATACTTACAAAAAGAGGGTGTTTTCTGCCATCATTTATTTATTTATTTATTTTTATTGTGAATTCCAAACCAAAACCAAAATCCAAGGGGAAAAAGGGGAGAAAAAACAAGAAAAAAAATCAAAATAACATGTTGCCACCCTCTTGCTTAAGCTTAAGTAAATCTATTACAGTGAGCTATGTCCTCCTATATTTTTTAAGTATAGCAAGGTACACTAGTAGAGGGTATACTGTTGTTATTGTTTATAGTTAAGCATAGACTTCAACAAAGGCAGCTCATATATCCATGCAATTGTATATCTGTCAATTTCAAAATCATAACTTTCATCAAGTCCTCCACCTTTGGTGTTATTCCACGTACTCATTTATCCTTCCAGGGTTGTAGTAGTAAGTGTTTAAATATTAAAAAGGTGCAGATTATCCATTTAGGTTGACTTTGCATTAAGTTCCAAGAGGCAAGCAGATAGTTAAGAAAAGCATGTATGCCTGTAAATATTAAAGAACTTTCCATTATGAAATTTATTCAATTTATTACTTCATCTTTAAAGGAAGTAGGGATGAAGTTATTACCAATATGTATGGGTAACAGAAGTGTTAGCAGTGTTGCATTTTCAACAATTGGCAGATTTAATTAAGACCTTACTGAAAAGACATTCTGGCAGCCAATATATTTGAAACAGTATGTTTTGCAGAATTAAATGTAACCTAAGATCTGTTACCTCTTCTGAGACCGATGCCAATGAGGCACTCTACTGATAGGGCAAAAAGGGCATGCCAATTTATTATTCCATTCTTGCTTAAGGATACTTCGTGTTTCGTATTTGCTCACCAATAGTAGATATTGGTAAACATGGACTGTGGGTCATTGTAGCCATTCAACCTCAGCATGTCAAAGGGGTCTCTGAAGCTCATAGAGCAGCAGGGTTGAGCCTAGATTCTAACAGCTGCTTCAGTTGCCTTGCCATTTAGCTGTAGCTGTCAAATTATATTTAACATGTAAAACAGAGAATGGCATAGTTATCACTGAGATCTTCAAGCTGATCCAAAATAAAAATTAACCTGTCCATCCTGGTTTGCCAAGCAACATTTTCTTGCCAGTCTTGAAGTCTGAATTTCCTCACAGAGTTAATTTTGCATGGGAAAATAAATCAAACTGCAGTTGATGTGAAACTATGCACCGCACCTCTCCTGCTGCTGTACCTTTGGAGCCTCCCTGTCTGTTTTGGCCAGCAACACAGCACAGTCCATTTCGGAAGGGGATCCAAGCACGAAGATTCCACCCTAATCTGAGCAGCAAAGACCAGCATGTAGCAGAAATCAGCAAAGAGGCCAGTGATACAAAGAGAGATTAGAGAAGCCACATCCACCTTCTTTAATCCAAGGATGCCTCCTTTCCGAGGGTGCCCATGGTAGAATGGGACCCTGTTGGTCATGGTGCCCCAGTTCTGGAATGCCGTCTTCAAGGAGGCTCGAATGGTGTTGACTCTGTAAGCTTTCTGGCAGCTGGTCAAGAGCTTATTTGCCCAGGAATGTTTAAAAGGAATTTGGTTCTATATTTATGTGTTTTGGCTGGCACTGTACATGATTGCTCACAGCCCTCCAAACTTGGAAAGTGATGGGCATCTAGTGGAGGGTGGGAGGAGCACAAGGTGAAGATTGCCCTCTCCCTCCAAAAAGAGAGGATGAGGCACTGCCTGGATTCTTTGCAGAAAAGAATCCTCCCTTCCTCAGGCGTCCAGATATCCACCTTGCCCCCCTCCCCCTGTGCCTGCTCTGAATATGGACTTCTATCCTTGAAGCTGCTGCTGAACATTAGAAGGAACTGCCCCAGCTGTGAGAGCAGAGGGAAGGTCCCAAAAGACAGAGCCCCTCTAGGCCTGGGAGGGCTTCTCTATGGCTGCAGTGTATTTTCCCATGCCTGGCCAGGCAGTGTCTCCCAGGGATTGTGGTTTCTTTAAAAACACGGCTGCTTAATTGTTACATTGTTCCTTGTTGCTATTGTAGTCTTCAATGTATAATGTTTATATGCTTTAGTTTTATTTAGACTAAAACATATAAACCGAATGACGCATGGTTAAGAATTTCTGGGGGAGTATGACTAAGTTAGGTCTCTCCACCCCTCCTGCACTTGATCCCCTGAACATCCCTGGGCTCATTTTACACTGCAACTTTGCACTAGGAGTGTGTGCCCTGTTGCCATGAGTGTTTACTCAGAACTGAAATACTGAGTTCTGATCATTAGATGTATATGTTTATGATTAAGGACTATTACTGGGATAATTCTTTCGGCAGTTATTGTTATGATCTTTCTTTATGCCATGATAACTGAAAACAAACCTGTCAAAAGTGCACAGAGGATTGCTACCTTGAGGGAGTATGTATGGGAAGTCTTCTCACACATGCACAGAACATGTTGAGATCTTAACATGGTATATCAGAATACTGTTGCCTGAATAAAATGGTAGAATTTAGTGGTAGAAGGGCTGTATCTATTGAAAGACTCAGACCTCAGACATTGCCTAGTTTTGGAGGGATAAGAAAATGGAAGTACTTGGTTCACACGTCACAACAGCAGTTCTTGGATTTTCTACACCAGGGACAAGAGGAATGGGCATCTGTTGGGTGAACTCTAGGTTGCTTAACTCATAAATAGTCCTGAGTTTTGGGGTTCACACATCATGGAACAGCCCAAGGATGGGGTGTTTTGGCTTGCTTCTTGAAGTCAGAAATGACAAATGTGTGTCTCTCATGTTCTGCCTGTCCCCACAGTTCCTGAGTAAAACAACCCAAGAAAGGCCACCATGATGTGCAAATCTGATCAGTGTATCTTGACTCATTTTGTCAGGAAATAAAGGAGTGCCCAGAATAGCTCCGTCCCATTTCTATCATTGGCTTGATTAATAAGTGGATTTTTTCCCTTCTCCCCAGCCATAGCACAGTCACAGCATCAAAGCGGCATTTTCCAAATTAGTCACAACCATTAATTATTCACTGTAGCGTTTAGCATTTAGCTTTTACAAAATAGCATTTGTAACTAAATTGATTTGATAGCACAATTGTATAAATGTCTGCTCAGAAGTAGCGATGCTGCTGATTTTCGTTCTTTGGTCAAAACTCGTGTTCATAATGCTTGCTTTTGCAGTGAGCTTCGATCTCTATCTGATAAATAGAGTAACCCCTGTTTCGGTTACCATTGTTTCCCTTAACCACAGTTGACTGTGCTCTGAAAGAAGTAAACAGAATATTCCAGGGAGAGGGAGTGGGCCCATATAGACAGTGTTGCATCTCTCCACAGACAGCCACATGGGGAATGCCACTGACCTGGCTGCCACACACCCAGCCAGCCGGGGCCGGCCTGCAACAGCATTGTACCACCAGGCTAATGGGGGGCGAGGCTGGGGGGAAAAGAGGGAGAGAGGAGGGGGAGGAGGGCAGAGAAAGGGGGGAGAGGGGGAGGGAGAGAGGGGGTGATGGGAGGAGAAAGAGAGCAAGAGAGGGATGGAGAGAGAGAGGGAGAATGAACAATCTGGGTGGGGGTAGAGATAGTCACAGTTTTCCCATTTTTGTGGGGATCCTGTACCCCTAACCACTGCAAAGATGGAGGGCCAACTGACTGTACAGTATATATAGTATTTATCGCTATCCAGTTTCATCCTCTGAGGGGACTTATAACCTATGCCCCACCCATACGGGGGTCCTAATATACATTATTAGTTTCAGAATAGATTGTGAGTTTAGGTACATGTGCAGTCTGCTTCTGAATGCTGGCATTTCTGTACATGTGCTAAATTGATTACTGTAACCTTTTTCTTTTAGGAGGAAATATGATGATGTCATTGTAACCCTTTAGGGAAAGAATGGCATTTTATTTTTTTTCCAGAAATCCATCATGCTTGATCAAAACAAGCTGTAAAGGTTGTATTTACCTTCAGATGCTGATCTGTTTTTCTTTCCTCCATATATAAATTGCTTTATTTGAGTAAACATTATGTAGAAAGGCCAATGTGGAAACAACTAATCAGGAAGGTATATGTAACAGGGTGATTTATGTCAGCATGTACATTATATGATTCCATACTATAGCTCCAAAGACACAATTTGATAATGCACGGAATCTAATACACAGAATGAGATCTTAAATTAAAGGATTCTCATCTCAGATCACATGGATCCATTTCCAAGGAAATACCAAATTCATATGACATATGTTTGAAATAAATCCCACTGAGTTCTCAGGTAAGTGGTTATAGGATTGCAGCATAAACCTCAAATATTTTCCTTCAAATGCTGTACCCATTTGGCGTATCACTGTAGTTTTACAAAATTCTTTCCCAAGAAAGCTGCTGATCTGCATTCTCCCCAGTCTGACAGTTAACCACTTCACCATAGGATCAGTTGGTGGTAAATAAATTTCTTAAAGAGTATGGATATGTGTTTGCCGTACCTGGATAAAGAACCCACTCTATTCACAGGCTATCTAGAATCTGTTTTGTAATACAGATACACAAAACATTAAAAAATAGCATAAGCACAATTATGTTAGCTACACTGTTTATAACTGATTTTTTAACTCTTTTTTAAATAGCTACTTCTGTGGCAACACAAAATGTCAGCCAAGGGATTCCAGACCATTCGTCCAGCACTGCAGGATTACATACAGAAAATATTACCCCAGGTAATAACCAATTACTCTTTCCCAGTGAGCATATGATTAGTTATTCGTTGTCACATCTATGCTGTTTATAGCAGTAGCAAGGACTGTACAATATGATTGGCAAACAAGATGTTATTGGACTAAAAATCTCCGCTGCTTTCTAAGCAAACTGGAGCCGATGGGAGTCAAACCACAAGTTGAGAACTACAAGTTCTCCAGCCTTACCGAGATAGCCTCACTTCTGGGAAATTTTTATTCTCTCAATTCTCCTGCTCTTTAGAAGAGAAAAATAGGATTCAGGACTCTGTGATGCGTGACTTTTACAGTTAAGAGCGTTATCTGTTTATCACTCGTAGTGGAAGACATATGCCCCTTGTCATGGACTGACAGATTTGCATTTTTCAGTGGAGTCAGGCAGAGCAACAATTTTACTGTAAAGATTGTACAGAAAAAAAGTGGTATGTGATACAGTCCCTGGAGAATTAAAAACGGCACGTAGCTGAATTCTTAATGCTTCAATTCATACAACCTTTCAGTTGGAGCCTGACATGCCATCACCGTGATCTTCTCTGCCTCTTCATAATTGTAGAAAAAAACAAATGTTTTACCTGGGCATGAGCCAGCTTGGAGGCTTCTGGGCTTCAACATGTCCTCAAAGATGTGAACCAGGAGCCAGTTTGCTTTGCCTCTCCCCGTTACTCTCATCAACCTTCCCCACAAAAAAATTTGAGGTAACATGGAAAGCCCAGTGGGTGGCAAGAAGGTGGGCACTTGTGAGTTTCCAAAAAAGAGGACCTGTGTCACCAAAGGAGAAGCACAAATGAGCAAAGAAATATATAAAATAGGCACCTGCTGATTAATATGTATGAATGCACATTGAGAAATAATTATGATAATGTAAATAGAGCTACAGTACTGTGGAAGTCCATGGGCAGTGTGCCTTGGTGCTGTTGGCAGGCAGCTTGAAGGCTCAGCACTACCTTCTGATGGTTCTTCACCTTTTAACTGAACTTAACAACCCTTCAAAAATGGAGATGCTTTCAAAATGGAGGGAAATCCTCTGGTAGCCATTCAAATGGAGGACTGTCCACAGTAAAAGAAACACCTGATGAGTGTAAGTCCCAGCATGCCTGAATCTTCCAGGAGAGCATCTGCCTTAGAGCTCCTTCCATGTGCTAGTGAGCCCAGAATGGTATTTCTTCAAGACAAAAGAGTTTCTGTGGAGGGACACCAGTTATGTATGTGGTTCTGTATGAATGTGAATCAGTCTTTAGAGTATGATCATGCATAACAGGAGAAGCAAAGCAACTGAAAAGTCCCATGAGTATAGCTGGGTCCCTTTGTGACACAAAGTTTGCTTTTGGTGCTTGAGGAGCATTAGAAGTGGGGAAGGTGAGTTGTCATCCTGGCTTCTTTTTATGGACAGAATGCACACCTGCAATGCTGTGGAGCAGCAGTTTAAAAATAACATCTCAAAGCTCTGCACCACCATATCATGGAATCATAGAATAGTAGAGTTGGAAGGGGCCAAGAAGGCCATCGAGTCCAACCCCTGCTGTTGCAGGACACCAAGTTACACCCTTCCACTTAGATGGCTCTCCAGTTCCTTTTTATATGCACAGATGGGTAGGTGGAGGAGAAACGTGACAAAGAGCGCACCATTCTTGTATGGCAGTACCCAGCAAATTGCATCCCCCACCCCAGTATCTTTCTCCTCCTCCTCCTCTCCGCTCTTTCCTTGGTGCTGGCAGCATCAAGGACCACTTTGCTGGGCAGCCGTGCCAGCACTTGTGAGAAAGAAAGAGGCTTGAGTGGAGCTTTCTGCCCACAAAACCCACTGAAATCAGTTCAGAGAAAGTGTGAAAACCAAAAGGAAGAGGATAAAAAGAAAGCAGGGGTAGGGAAAACTTTTTAAACCATTTCTACCAGTAAGAGTTACAATACCACAGGCTTAGAACACACATGTCTTTGTAGCACATGGAAACCACAAATACCAGAAAAACTGTCATGGGGATAGTTTGGAAAACAATGGAGTATTGAGGGAGATATATTGGGGAAAGTGCAGTTTGGGGTGTGCTTACGCACCAGGAAACTAGGTATTATAAGGATGGTAAAACCCTTTGTATGAGCAGCCCTATGTACTCCCATTGAGCTTGGGCTGTCCAGTGGTCATTGGATCTACTTTACAGAGGATGATCCTCTGTTTAAAGATGAGGAACTATAATGAGGGAGACTGGATGTTTCCCATTAACAGTCTGGGCCTGGGTGGCAGGCACACAGGTTACCCCCTCGCAACTTTGTGTTTCTGTTTGAAATACAGCCATTGTTTCTAAGTTGGCCTCTGATAGGACACACGCGCATATGCACACATGTGTTCTCTGTTTGATGATGGACTTGCAATTTTCACCCCAGGTAAGTATGTCAGGTTGCTTTCCTGTTAATATTGTGCAGGGAAAACCTTGGAGGTAGGCGTACCTACAGCCCTCTGGAAATGCCTTATTCTTTCAAACCCATTAGGCCTCCCTTTCGATGTTCAGCTTTTTTGCTGAAAGGGCACAGCCCAAGAAATCCTCGCCTGTTGACTGTGTTTGTTGTGCAACCTGGCTCTCAGCTATGCTCAAAGGAAGTCCAAATGTTTGCTTCTCAGCTTTGAGGCTTTCCTGAGCAGGTTTCCTGTAGCAAGGCGGGGCCACTGCTTTGAGGCATGGTGTGCTTCCTGTGTGAAGCAAGAGGTTGGTCTCACTTGGTCCTTTGCTCTAGCCCAGCGGGGTTCTTCTCAAGTTCATAAACTCCATTCTACAAACCACAGGCTGTCTCTTCCGCTCCGGAACCGTTAGCCAAGGTGTCCAACAAACAATTACCTTTCAGTCTTCTCCTAACTCAAGAAGCCAAACCCTTGATCCCACATATCATACCCAGGAAGGAAGCAATTTTTTAAAAAACAACAGTCAATCCTTAAAAGGAGCCAGTCCCCAGCAAAAGCAAAACACTTTTTTTTACTGTTCTAAGATTGATTTTCTAAGTTCCTAAATGAAGTTGGTGCTCTGTGTTCCCATTAATAGGTAGACTGCTGTCCTTCCTTCCTCCAAGAGCCACAGGGAGCATCAAAGCATCCTCTCATGTTATCCTCCCAATAACCATGTCAGGCAGCAATGAGCTTCAGGGCTGGGACAGGAGCTTGGGTCTCTCTGATCCTCTTCCAGCTCTCCGAGAGCACAAGACTCCCCTGGGTTTGCTCCTGCCCGTGTGTTGCCCTGAGCAGCATCGAACATCTACTCTCAGAATGCCACACAATGCTTCTGGGCACCCTTTCATGTACTTCCACTCACTGTAATGCTTCATCTAGTGCTACAAAGATGAGTCACAGCTATCTCTGGGCTTTCTTAATTTCTGTGGCTGGAAGAAGTGCAGAAGTTTTCACTTCCATTTCATATTAACTGCAGCTTGCCATGATGTTGAATCTGAAGGAACTGTGGTTGGTTTTAATAGAAATAAACCAACTTCAAATTATCATTGCTGAAGCTGGGCTTGTTTCACTAACCATAGTTAGGGCTAATCACAGTTTAGGGTACAGATGCAATACTTCTCCTCTTATTCTCATGGCAGCACTGGTGAAGCATACAACTTCACTCTTAATGCTAAACTGTAATTCAACATCATGTGCTACTTGGTCATTGTGATTCTTTGCCCCCTTAAAAATCGCTAACTGTTTGGATCGGGATCAACTGTGCTGGCAGAAATGGACTTTCCTGCCCCCTATTTCCCCTTCAGTCCCTTGCAAATGCTGCACAGAGGAACAACAGACCCTGCTACATGGGGCTGCATTGTGTCGTGCTTGGGACAAGGAATCGCTAAGGAGTGGGTGGAGGGACTTACTGTGAATGTGTCCTTCCTCTTGCAGAGGGTCACTTTCCATTGTATGAAGGAACACGTATAGTGTGATCACTTCATAACATGGCAAACTTGAATTAGGCATTGCAGAAAAGTTGGGAAAAACTAACATGAGGCTGATATTTTCATTATATATTAAATTTATTCAATTTATATTCCACCATGCTAGTCTGAAGGCTCTCCAAGCAGATTAGCACCTCCATGTACTTTGTTGACTGCGTGCTTTTCCCCCCCCGTCCCCCCCTCCCCGTGGACTTTATACTGTGCTATCTGTGTGCATATTAATTGATGTAAAAACCTTTGCAAAAAAACAAAATTATTTATTATTTTCTACAGAAACCTGCCCCCCCCCATATGATTATAATCCCACACTATTTTTTCTTCTTTTTGGCAGATGCAACCACCAGTATGCAAAGCTTTGTCCCAACTACGGAGACAACTAACCTCCCATTCATGACAGATAACATCACCATAACTGGTATGTTCCTCCTTTTCATATTGACCATTAGTTGGCTGTAGGGAATCTGTACTACTCTAAAAAAATTAAAATCACCATCAAGTTTGCAGCTTACATGAAGGTAAATTTCAAAGCATCTGATTAAAGATCTTTCCACCTGAAAGCCAAGGTACACACTGAGGAGAGAAATGCTTATCTTTAAGGCTAAGCAGCATTAATCAGTTTCAACTTTCCTACTGATATTTACATTTTGACACAAGGTGATTATTTTGTCAAACAAGTATGCAAATCATTGCTCTCTTTGTTGGAGATAAGTTCTGTTTAGTGGAAGATGTGCAGCTACCCAGAAGACATCATTTCCTGCAAACATTTAGTTTTACACTGATGGTCAAGCCTTGTGGTTGTCTGCTTCCCCTTTCTGTGTCACTTCATGATGAATCTTTCCTAAACCAGTTTGTCAAGTTTTCGCTTTCTGACAAGACAGACACAAAGGTAGTTTCACTCTCCGCTTGCAGGTGTATTTCACAGACAGAAAGAATGAACTCTTTGAGGAAGGCTTACCTGACTTGTGCAGCTTCTTATATTCTTAGGCTGGAATCTTACGCATGTTTAGACAGACAGATTCCTCAGAATCCAGTATATCATCACTTCCTATGTGTAACCTTTTTCTCCACTTCTCTGTGTTGCATATATTTCAGCATATGCTAAACTTGTCATATTGGCCTCCCTAGCTCCATGGACGTCCTTTTCGTTCTCTGCCTTGTGCATCAACTAGAGAGCAAATACAGTGCTGATCCCCATGCCCACCCTTGCACTGTCCTTTGGAAAAATAACATTTGCATTTTTTTCAAGTCTTCCCAGTTGTTTTACTTGTCCTTTTTATTTTTTTGGGTTCAGGGAACAACTGTCTGAAAATGCACTGATACAGATTTCCATTCAGAAGTAAATCACACTGACTTCAGTGATGCTTACTAAGAAACTTGGCATGGGAAGGGGCTGCACTGGCTTTTGGGAACTGCTTTTGGGTGGAGTGAAATGGAGTGGTGGTCCCACCGACTCCAGTGTATGGGAAGCGGGAGGACTACAGAAGGCAGACGGACCACTGCCTCTCCCTCTTCTCTCTCCACCCTTTCCCTTTTTCACGATTTTTTGTAGAGAGTAGTTGTCAATTACTTTTTAAAAAGTTATGCTCCAAAATCTCTGATCTGCACACCAAAGAATAAGGCTTAATAGATGTATGGAGGATTCTTTCTTTCTTTATTAGATTTATATTTTTTCTTTCTTTCTTAACCCAGAGCAGCTTATACCATTCTCCTCCTGTTCTTCATCTTATTTCCACAACAACAACCCTATGAGGTAGATTGGGCTGAGAGTTTGTGTCTGGCCCAGAGTCACTCAGTTGTCTCCATGGCTAAGCAGGAACTGGACCCAGATCGCCTGAGCCCCAGACCCGCACTCTTAAGCTCTACACCACGCTGGTACTTAACCACAACCGTGCACTGGCTACTTAAAGGTCAATTCCCTGCCTGCGTCTCCTTTCCAGCCGCTCCTCCTGCTCTGTTTGCAGTGACACAAGGTCACATTTTCAGCACAGTGGAAACTGAACTCCACTTGCCAGCAAGTGCCCCACTGTAGTACATAGCATTTCGCGTAAGTAGTGTGACCGCACTCCCTGATACACAGACAGGACTTGGGTGTAGCATAGCCTCTGGTCCCATCCATCCACAGTAAAGTGAGATTATTTCTTTATTTGAGTCATCCATTTTATTCCTAATCTGCCCAATAGTCAAAGTTCTTTAGGAAGTTCCCCCCCTCCCAAAAAAACCCCTGTGCTGTATCTCTAATCAAATGTTTGTTTTTTTAAAAAAATCTGCATGTATTTATATAAATTAGCATGTGCTTATTTGATGTGTTGTTTGTGATGCACTTCTTCAGATTAGGTAATTCATAAGTGGTCCCTCTAGATAAAATGGAGGATTTCATGGGAACATGCTTATTTATCTGGCCAGGGCGACTTCTTTTATATTGTTATTTATTTTATATTGTTATTTTTGTATTTTATTTTGTGCTGTGAGCCGCCCCGAGGCTTCGGCAAGGGGCAGCATAGAAATGTTTTAATAAATAAATAAATAAATAAATAAATAAATAAAATGTGTGTGTGGCAGTGGGGAGGCTGATCTGTCAGTGTTATTGTTCAGGAAGGGCACAATGGCAGCTTCTTTTGGGGCGCCTGCCTTTTCTGATGTGATGTGCAGAGCAAGGCCACATCCGGCAGGTTAGCCATGTGCAAAATGAGGTGATTCTCCAGATAAGTGCATGGGCATGTGCCCGGCAAGAATTTGTTTCCGACCTGGTACTGTGCCACTTGCATCAGTTTCAGCCTGGCAGGCACCTCTCTCCGTGTGACAGAAACACAGTATAACATTTCTTTCCTAGATTCCTATTTGTAAAAAAAAAACAAATGGTCATAGGGCTGTTTGTGTTGCTTTTGCAACATAACCAGTAACGGGCATGCTCCAGAACCAGGTGATGAACAAATAATAATCAGGCATATTATATTTGTTTTGGGTTTCTGCTGCAACAATGAAACTGCAGCTCCATTTTTATTTTACTTAGTACGGTCCCTCTGACACAACATATAAAAGAATGTATAAATGAACACTTTAAGGCAAGGCACAAAGCTCAGAAGAAGAGCACATACTTTGAATCCAAAAAGACCCAGTTTTAATTCTCAAAATCTCAGATCAGATGGTGGAGATTCCTGTCTAAAGCTGTTGCCAGGCTCCATCCTATATTCCTGTGAAATATTCATCTTTCAGAAACAACCATAAGAATGATAGCATTTCAATTTGGGTAGTTCTGGGTTAATAAGTATTAAAGGCTGAACAAGTGAATGGAAGTTGTCGTGTGAACAGCTCCTGTGTGCCATCAAGTCCCCTCCAGTTTATGGCTATCCTATGTTCTCATACAACCCCAGTCCTCTGTCAGCTCCACTGGCTTCCCATTGAAGTCCGGGCCCAATTCAAGATGCTGGTTATCACCTACAAAGCCCTGAACGACTTAGGCCCTGGTTACCTAAAGGAGCGCTTACGTCCATATATGCCCTCCCACCCCTTGAGATCGGCGATAGAGGCCCTTCTCCGGGAACCCTCCGTGAATGATATTAGGAGGGTGAGTACCCGGAGGAGGGCTTTCTCTGCGGTGGCGCCCAACCAATGGAATGTGCTCCCCAGAGAGGTCCACCTGGTGCTGTCCTTATTTGTTTTTCGGCGCCAGGCCAAGACCTTTTCATTTAAATGCTATTTTAACTGTTAATGGTTTATTTGTTGGTTTAAATTGACCAGGCTGGATCCACTATTTTATTTTATTATTTATTTGATGAATTTTTTGTATTTTATATGGGATTTTAATGATTGTAAGCCACCCCGAGGCTCATGCGATGGGGTGGCATATAAGTTGTTTAAATAAATAAATAAAATGAAGGTCCTCCAAAATGCCCTGTCCATGACAGCCCTAATCAGCTCTTGTAAATCAAAGTTTGTGGCTTCCTTTATGGAGTCCATACATCTTATATTTGGCCTACCCTTTCTTCTGTTGCTTTTGCTTTTCCCAAGCATGATGGGCTTCTCCAGGGAGTTTTGCCTTCTTATGGTATGCCCAAAGTATGACCATCTCAGTTTTGTCACTTTTCCTTCTAGAGAAATCTCTGGTTTGATTTGATCTAGGGCACCCTTGTTTTCCTTTCTGTCAGTCATGTTGTCACAGATTCATCCTGAGTATCCCACAGTAAGAGAGGAGCATGAGGGAGAGAGCAAGTTCTGGCATTTCAGTGAAGATGTAATGTGTGTTCCACTATTCACAATAAGCTAAAGGAGAGCATTACAATATGGTTGCACTGACTTCCAAGAGATCTGCTGTTCATCATTGGGTCAAAGCAGATGACAAGAATGTCTAATATTTCCTAATCTAGCTTCTGCTATCTGGTCTGACACAGATGATGTTATGTTAGGCAGCATTCTTCATCATGGGCTTTACTTTAGATTGATGGGCTTGGTGAACCTCACACCCAAAGATATTTGGGGACTAGTTAATATAAAACCTTCTTGTTATTGATTGCCCACAGACTGGGACTGTGTACCTAGAACCAGGTAAATTCAATGAATGAAATTCCAGGATAAATGTGTTTGGTAGGACTTCAGTTTCTCATTGCAAAGTTAAGTTGGATAATTCAAAATCAAGGCTTGAAAAACTCCACCACAAAAAGGTATTTGAGTAATAATTTCATCTTTTGAATTACTTTGAATAGATAATTGTTTGATTAGATCTGCATTATAAAACGGTCATCTTTTAATTATTTCCAACAGGCTCTCCTCAAAGCTCCACGAGAAAAAATATCACATTAGTAAGCCCAACTGAACTTGAACTGCTGTGTAGTTTGCCTCTTAGGTCTTCCATGGAAATGGAAAAAATTGAGGTTGTTTGGAAAATGGGTAACACAACCATCAAAGAGGACACCATCAACAGGAATGAAACCAAGACTAAATGGTGCACTCGATATACGTGAGTGGGTTTTAAGATTTGCCTAGCATAGGTGTAAATATGGGGAAGAGGAAAATGATGAAGGCAAAGTATCTATCCCGAGAGTCTTGGTCCAGCCAAGGTGCTTCACTTTATATGTGTGAAATCTAAACAAAAGTGTCTGTGTCAAAGGTGATACACAGTTTATTGAATACAAGAATGAAATATTCATGCAGAGTATAAATAAGCAAAAAAGTCCTACGTTTCCCATAGTTACGCCCTCTTCAAATGCAATGCTTCATAGAAGCCATTTAATCTTGCTTTTATAATACAGTCTTTAAAAACTCTGCTGAGAAGGTCATAATATGCTGGAAAATGAACTAAGGATAAAGAAAGCAGTGTCGATGCACCTGCCTGTGATGTATGGCCTGTCGGTTTCGTTTACTTCCTGTCTATATCCTATTTCCTATCTGTATAATTTACTTCCTTTCTGCATTGTATGAGCTCTGCTTGAAGAATGGTGAGGTTATTAAGGTTTAACGGGGAGTGTAGTGAACTGTCCTAGTGTTCAAAAGCCAAGATAGCTTCTTGGAACTGTGCCAAGACCTTAGGTCCTTCAACTTGTTAGGGAGTGCACCAGTGGAATTATTATTAAATTATTCTGGAGATAAGGGATGATTTGGCTGTGAGAGCGAAACTGTTTCCTGATTGAAGCAGCTTCACTGCCTTCCATCCACCATCAAATTTCATCCATTACTAGTTGATCTGTGATGGCTCAGTCTTATTAAGCCTTTCAGCCATCAATTGTTGAACCTACCTCTGTTTGAAAATTATGTCATCTTCCATAAATATGAAATATCAATGTTTTAGATATGTTGGTTTCATCCTATTGGTTTTTGTTTTTAGTTTTGTAGTTTAAACTTGCTTTTATAATACCATCTAAAAGTTAGTGATGTAGTAACAATTATGTAACTATTCTTTTAAGAGTATACGTCAAGAATAAAGACCAAATGGGAGATTACACTTGCATTTTTAAAACTAAGCAGGAAGTAAATGCTACATTCCATTTACAAGGTAAGTCCCAGATTTTGTTTCTTTAATGGTCATACTTATTCCTATCGAAATCTCATGGTTCAGTTTTGGATAGATGTGTTGATGGCCTCTGTGTTGATTGGAGCATACCAATATAACCTTATATTTCTACATGTATTCTAGGTGCAGGTGGAGTACACGTAGGTGACAAACTATGGAAAGACTGAAAAACAGCTTTTCAAATCTTTTAAATTAAAACAAAGAATGGCTAAGATGCAGTCTATAACATTAATATACTGTGAGAGTTTATCAGAGCCTGACTTAGAATTGACTCCTGGGAGATCTGTATAAAGTTTGCATGCACAAATTACCTGAATAGATGCAACTGTAGACATAATTACTACAATTTAAATAATAGTACATCTTGCCATAGTGAGGAAGACAGCCATCCCGTGCTGCTCCCATCACCGAGTGTGAGAAAAAGTGTTTGCAAGCTAAATTTTACCCTTTTAGGGCTGCATGGCAGCTGCAAATACCATGTTTGCTTTAATTTTAATGAATTATTCAGGGGTGATTGGCTCTGGCTTGCTTTCAAAAATAGGAGGGGAACGCGTCTTTCTTGCAGTGTCCCCTGGGATATAAGAGCAAAATGACTTCCAGTCCCCTTCATATATAATGACACGGTCACATCATGCATCATTTGTTCATTCTGTCATGTTGTCTCCTTACTCACCCTTTTCCTGAGCTAAACAATTCTAGATGTTGCAACTCAGGCTCACAAAGTCACACGCTGGCAAGCAGGGACTTGTGTCTTTCCGCTCTCGTGCTTTTCCAGTGCTGTCACAGGTGGAATTCTGAATTGGGACATAACTTTCAGACATGCTCCTTGCTAGCATCCACTGGTGTGTTCCCAGTCTTGCCTACAGTTTGCACATGAATTTTCATACAGACCTTGATTTAAAGAGACTTGTGTACCCTAACTAAGGATGTTTACTCAGATATTAATCCTGTTTTTATTAGTTGTCTTTAACTGCAAGGAATATGTTCAGGACTTGCTGAATATGTTCAAGTCTGTAGCCTTCTGTAGACATAACCCCAGTGAGATAGGGTGTGGATACTATTTCCAAGGAAATGTATCCTGTTAATTTCATGCTTGCTGATTCAAGTATAGAAATAATTTCCCCATCTAATGCACACCTTAGAAATCTATGTATTTATTACAAGTGCAATGAAAAATTAGTGAGGACAGCAGTTTTGCTTATTATGTACGTAAACTGCAGTGTATATACATTACAGACCATTTGATATGTCATTTTACAAGTGTTCTCTGTCTTTTTCTCCCCTTAGTACCTGAAATACACATAAAATCTGAGAACATAATTACTTACGTAGGTTATTCTGTGATCATGACATGTTTCGTTGGCAATGACACAGTGCATTACAACTCCTCTTTTTGGACTTGGTATAAAATTAATGGAAGTGAAAAGGTAAAATCCCATTTTTTAATTATGGAAAATGTGTTTTAATTTTTTTCTGGTATAAGGCTGACCCAAAACTTAATTTTAATGGTAATTACTTTGATCAAAATTCAAATGTTAAGGTGAACAGCTGTACATTCAGATAGAATAATACTGGTCTTCATTTAAATTGGTATTGATGCAAGGGACTGGAAATTGGCTGTGGGACCACAAACAACTTCTGTGCACCCTAGTAAGAAAGAATGAGCACTGGCTGCAGGGTGGATGTGCTTCTCTTCATGAGCATCCTTGATCAAAGGGCTATAAGCAGGATTGAGGTAGGGCAGCCCATCACAGACAGGTTCCCATCCATTAGCTCTGTTTGTATCCCTTCTCCTCTTCCAAGAACAAAAATTGCACCTTGAGGAAAGGTACCAGAGAGCCAAACCAGGCATCGCTTTGAATGGCTGTCTACTTTAAGACCAGCAGCTTATCTGTTGTTCATTGTTTTTACTTTAGATGAGGTATTGAGGGGCAATCTGGATCTGAAAAGCCTGTCCACCTTCCTTGTACCAGGCCCTGTTCCACATTGGTCCCTGTACCTGCTCTAGAATAAAATTTTTGCTCTGGGGAGAAATGGAGCTCCTAGGTACACATTTAAAGGAATGTCTTTTTTGGCCCAGAGGAGGGCAGGGAATGCCTAATGGCTCCCGGCAGACCCAACACCAAAATTGATCACTGAAAATTGGATGGAGGCACCTTTGGTCGGTGGAGCCCTTTCATTCCTAGTAGATGGATTCCAAATCCAATGCATAGGACATCTTTCAATAATTGCCACCCCCAACCATGTGGGTTGGTCTACAACTTTCATGATTTGGCTGAGGACCATGGGAGATGTACAACATGGCTGGAGCACCATGCATTGCAGCAAAGGAACATATTGGCTGACGTACAAACACCTAAAATAGGTGGACAATCAGATACTCATGGTTCATGCCCTTTTCTCCTTTTCCTTCTGAATCTCCATTGCATATTTGTATTTTTCCTATGAGTATAATTCATCCATCCCTGAATCTAAAATCAGCATGCCTAAATTTCAAAAGTTGTAGGAGTTCCTTGTCTGAGCCCTAGCTGAGATTTTGACACTGGCTTTTCCCTCCCCTCAGGTTGCTATTAATAGCAGTATAATGCCAAAGAAGTATGATATTACCCCAAAACATGGCAGCATATCCAAACTGAAGATCTCAGAACTTTCTGAAGATGACAGTGGCTTTTACTACTGCGAAGCCAGATATCCACCTGGTGAAAGCAATGGGAAGGTGTCCCTCAAAGTTCTCACCTACATGGCACCACTCAAACCATTCCTTGCAATAGCTGCTGAAGTTATTATTTTAGTTGCCTTTATTTTCATCTATGAAGTATGCTCCAAGAGGAAAGATGTTCATGCCGGTAAGACAAATGGACTTTATTATGTGTTACTTTTATTTTTAAAGGCATGTATTTATATATATTATATGTTGGGAAAGACTACCCTATAGCAGCAGCTGCCATTCTTTTGAAACCTAAGAACCAGTCATTACTAGACTCCTATCATAATTTGTGGATCCCTTCTAAGCTTCATGATTTAACAAAGCCCGATTGGATATGCTTGAGACTAAGTTAGTTACACTTAGTAGCTTCAGGTTTAGCCAGTTGTTTTCATTATGATCTGTATGGATTATTTAGTTGTATTATTACAGTTTGATACTTTTAATAGAAATTGTTTTAGCTATTGTATAGTTTACATAATTTAATAATTTGTTGAAAGTTGCCATGGGGTTTTTTAAAGCTCAAAATGACTAAAAAGTAAACATAGTATTGTTATCATCCTCCTCCTCCTCACTGAAAAGACTTCCCTTTAAGCCAAACCTAAAGTTTAACCTTGATTGCAGTATGGAGTTGATTGAGCTAAGGGTGTGAAGTGGCAGGGGAACTTTCAATTCCAAAATCCTGCCAGCTTATGTGAAGCAGTGGAAAGAGGGATGGTTTTCTCTGGAAAGTTCTCTGGTGGTCCTTCCCCTACCATTTCCTTCTTCCTTAATTAAATATGTCAGCTCTAGTTTTTGGACCATTTCAGAGATTTGAGGGATTTTGGATCCAGTGGATTGAAGGCTATCCCCAACTCATCCTTGGAACACCTGTTTCAGGATAATTTCAATGGAAATACTACTGTGATAAATTTATGCCATTAGCATTTTCCGAGGGAGTACTAGAGGCCACCAGAAATACCCTGCCAGCAGAGAGGTGCATCTACCTCATCCTAAGCCCCTCAAGTCAGATCTATGGGTTAGCTTTGTTCACTTCAACTGGAGCCAACCATTTGCTTTAAAATGGTAAGTATAGAGATGAATTTTAGGTGGCATGCTAGGTACAGCCCAGCTTATTGGATTATTACCGACCCGTCTCCACTATTCCATTCTTGGAAAAGGAATTAGAGATTGTACTGTCCTCCCCACACTAGGAATTCCTGGATGAAACAAAGTGTCTAGATCCATTTCAGTCTGGGCTCAGAACTGGTTATGGGTTGGAAACAGCCTTGGTCACATTGGTGGATTACCTGGGAATTACTGTGTCCCTGTTGCAAGTTCCGTTGGCACTTCCATCGGCTTTTAATATCATGGAACATGACATCCTCTTCCACTGCCTTGCTGGAATGGGAATCAGAGACACTGTCTGACTGTGGCTCCATTCCTTTCTGGAGGGACTGTCCCAGAAGGTGGTGTTGAGGCACTCCTGGTAATCTCCCTGGCCAGCAGCCTGTGGAGTTCCTCAGGCTTCTGTTCCATCCCCTTTGCATAGTATTATGTAGGACATAAAGAGCACAGTTTCCATCTTGGACAAGTCATTGCATTCCTGGTTAAAGGAAATCTTCTTGTAGCTGTAGGATTCACTTCCAAGATGGTAAAGGTTCCACCCTTATACCCACCTACTTGGAGCAAGCCCTATTCTACTCAACAGGGCTTACTTCTGCAGAGATGTATGTAAGATTGCACTGTACATTGGGAATTTTCCAAAACAGTCATAGACTTCTCGCTAGGTCAATACCTAGGCACCTGAAAGTTTTGCCCCACCTCTCCACTGTATCTCAGACCACCATTGCTTTTACTTTGTGTCAAGAGCCATTAAGTATGGAGCCCATTGCCCTGTTGATTTAATGTGATAAAGATCTTATGTCCATGTTATTGATGTATTTGATGCAATTACAATCACAGGTTTTTCTTTGTTTCACAGAACCTGAAAAAGAATTTGACCAGACAGAAACACTGTAAGTCATCATTTACTCTATATTTTTAGACAATATATTATAATGTCAAAAATGTAATATAATAAATTGATATAATAATGCAAAATAAATTATAATGTAAATAAATAACACAGTGTTTAAATACTGTGAGGGAATCTAGCTCCATTAAAATCCAGGCATGTTTAGCCATGGCTTGTTGGATTCCATCCAGCACCCATTTCCATTTGGAGGGGGCAGGGAGAAACCTCTGGCCAGTTTGCAACTAAGGGCACAAAGCAGTGGGGAAGCCCATTAGCCTCCAAACTTGGGAGAATTACAGCTATCTTGACGGAGCATAGAGGCAACAATTACCGCAGCTGGGAAGGTGGCACTTTTGCTTTATTAATACCTAACTATATCCTGAACAGGAGTAACCGCTTTCAAAGAAGGAGGAATTGCTCCCAATTATGGTCAAGCTTGGGTTAATGA
This sequence comes from Varanus komodoensis, assembly GCF_004798865.1. Taxonomy (NCBI): domain Eukaryota; kingdom Metazoa; phylum Chordata; class Lepidosauria; order Squamata; family Varanidae; genus Varanus; species Varanus komodoensis. The sequence continues at coordinate 2,002,318 of NW_025336087.1, read as the reverse complement.
TGTCATTTTATAGATTGATTGATTGATTGATTGATTGATTATATTTATATCCCACCTTTTTTCCTTCAAGGAACATGAGGCAGTTAACATCATCCACTTCCTTTCAAACTTATCCTCACAACAACCCTGTGAGGTAGGTTAGCTAAGAGTCCATGACAGGCCCAAAGTCACCTGGTGACTTCAGTGCCCATGTGGGAACTAGAACCCAGATCCTAGTCCAGCAATCTAACCACTGCACTACACAGTGGAATATTAGCCACTGGGATAATGGAAAACCTAGTTAGAGATGACAACTCCAGATACTGGTAAAATGAATTGCCATGAAGTAAGGGACTGATGTTAATTCCATTTCTCCCATACAGGAAATCAGAAGACAGCAATGGTGTGGAAAACAGTACTACCCGGCACAGAAAAGTGTAAATGTTTTGCAGAAAGGTGGTAAGTTCAAATTCCATTTGAGAGATTTGTGAGATGGCTACAAAGAAATGAGGAAAGATATTTTGCTCTGCTTCAGGTCAGTCTGTTGGTATTGTAGTTTTGGATATGACTCAGTCCAGACCAAACTGAAATGACTGGGGAAGTATGTTTTTTAAAAAAGGAATAAGTTGATATTACATCATCTCAAGACTCATTTTGGAGATTTCTTTTCCAACAAAAGAATAGGATTTCATGAATTGCTGCCTTGGTGTCTAGTTGATTAAAAGTGATTACAAAGTAAACCATCGATTGGGAACCAAAGAGAAGAAGCAAAAGATCAACCCCTGAATGCAGAACATGACTCTGTGGGCATGCCCTTAATTTTTCTGATAGGCATGATCCTTACTAAACCACTCTCGTTCCATTAATCTGGAGTAGGATTTAATCTGCTCTATCTGGCTGGAGGACTTGCTGTTTTATATTATTACCCTCCCCAACTCTGTATACATCTCAAAGTTTTCACACCCATCTCTTCTCATTTCTTCTCCCCTTCTTTTTCCTACTTAACTTGTAACCTATCCATCCACCCTGTTAGTTCCTTTAATCCCTCCATCATATTGGTTGGGCTGAAGCCCTGTGCCCAACCTGAGTAAGATGGTGGACTGAGACATGCTGTTGGTCCCTGGCCCACAATTTGAGAGATGCTGTCCTAGAGATTTAAGAAATGGACATTAATCAGTAATCATAAGTAAGGTGGCTGTTTATGAAGGCAGGACAAAAGAAGACAGTGGCTTGCATAATATTTGCATATGCCAATTTGTATGCACAAAAGTAAATGTAGAAATAATCAGTGTAATTTATATAGATACACTGTATTTGTGTATAAATTATAATACTAATTTCTAAATTTGCATTTGTCTGCATAGATGACTTGTGGAAGGCTGTGATGAGGTGACCTCTATGGCTGCCTGTCCAGTCTATTGCCCATGTGCTAACTTGAAACTGGAATCAGACAGGACTGCCTTTTAAATCGAGGACTGTCCTTCATAAAAAGGGGCACCTAACCACCCTAAATGTTATTTTGCATTAACAGCAGTGCTAAATATATTTTAATATGTATTCTGTTTAATTTAGGTAAGGCAAAGGAGACAGATGGCTATCTGTCATACCAGAGAACTTCAAGAAGATTTAAACGGTGGAACCATAGCTATTCTGCTTCTGACTGTGGCCTTTTCAGATGCATTAAGCAAAAAATAATACTGCTTAACATGCCTTTTTTTAAGTAAGAAATTTATTAAGTGATGCGGATGTCTTTCCCATTGTCATTCTGGGCTGAACCTGCACTGCTGTATGCTTTCCATTGTTTATACTCTGTTATACCTGTCTGAGTGTTTTGGGTCTAATTAGCAATAATGTTGAACCAGCCATTATCCTGAATGTATATGTGTGATATCAGTTTTGCCAGGCACTAGTTCAGGCTTCCACTGGTTCTACTGTGTCAGCCATGATTGAGGAGCAAAAATAAGACTGACACTTGCATTGACAATTTTAGTTTCATATTGTATTCTAGTTCTTCAGTTTCTTAAGTCTAGAACCAATTAATGAAAGAAAGGCCTGATGACACACACTTCTACTGCTGAAGACATTTTGTGTAGATCAGGGTCTTCCTTAGAACTTTGAGAGTCCCCTCCTTTCGTTTTGTAAAGAAACAAGTTGCCAGCCCTCAAGTTTAGAGAAAATATTTGAATGTTAGAATAGTAAATGCAAGGCTCAGTGACTGAAAACATACAACAGGCCACAACTTTGGAATTTTAAATGATGATGTTTAAGCCAAAGGAATAATTTGTAAACATATTAATGTAGAAGAATTGTAGAACAGTAAGGCCATCAGGTCCAAACCCCTTCTGTTTCAGGTCACCAGATGAAGGTTCTTGGTTGGTCTGTCCAACTGTCCAACTTTTCTGCTGCGAGTGGGTCACAGATTGTACAGACAAACAATGAGCCCTGCTAATTACAGGCTTCTCTGCACGAGGCATTCATGTGGGTTTGATCCATCTCTCAGGGAGGTTTGCAGGGCCTTTTCACAATGTTGCCTCTCTTGTGCTTTTCAGCCATTTTTGCAACATTTTTTTTAGTGCAAGGAAAGCCTGGTGTTTTCCTAGATGGTGCCATTATTCACTTCGGAAGCCTAGTATTTCTACAAATCTTTTGTATATCACAATGCCACTCTGGGTTGTGTCATCAAACATATAGAAACATGGGGAAAGGTGGGAGGAATCCCGCTGGAAAAACTGTGAAGGGCACTCTAACCCTTCTGCGAAGAAAATGAAAGAAGCGGGCTTAGTAAGGTGCCCGGTTATAAGTTTCTTGTAGAGAAGTTCTGGCAGTTTGTTTGTAGCCTTACCAAAGAGATGGAAAAAAACCAACATTCTCTATTAAAATCAGTGGTGTCACATTTCCAAGGTATTTTGAACACAGTTTAAGCATTTTCCATTCTTCTGATCATAGCTATAGATTCTGGCATCCTGAAATCAGTATTTTCTAATTTGTTGAGCAAATTCCCACAATGAATAAAGATCTGACAATGCATTATTAAGCGGCAACTCTTTAGGTGGTCTCAGTGATTTTATTAGTCTTGCACTAAAAACAAACCCACCTATTTTGCTTTAAATGTGGTTAAACAACTAGCACCCACCTTAAGTACCGTATTTTTCTCTCTATAAGACGCACCTGATCATAAGACGCACCTAGTTTTTAGAGGAGGGATCCATGGAAAACTTCCTGATAATCACAGGCACATTCCCCATCACTTCCCCATGGGCTTCATTAAAAGACGGGTTGCCATTTGAAAACACACACCGACCTGTGATTAACGGCTCTCACCTGTGCCGGAGGAGGGGGGCGGAGCAGGGTGCGCCGAGTGCATTCCGGCCAGGTGTGCAGCCGGGCCGGCAGCGTGCCAGCGGTGGTCTTCCGGGCGGCACAGTGGCAGCAGCAGGTCTTCCCGGGCGGTGGGGGTGAGCACTCCGTCTCGCCGTGCTCTCCATGCGGCCGGCGGGTTAAAGCCCGCGGCTCCTCCTCCTCTGCACCTCTCCCCCTGAGCGGCACAGCTCTCACCTGCGCCGGAGGGAGAGGGTGGAGCAGGGCGTGCCGAGTGCGTGCCGGCCAGGTGGTGCCACGTGGTGCAGGCGGCCGGCAGCATCCAGGCGTTGGGCACACACACATTTGCTCTATAAGACGCACAGACATTTCCCCTTACTTTTGAGGGGGGGAAAAGTGCGTCTTCTAGAGCAAAAAATACGGTAATCTTTTTGGGTGTCTTCTTCAGTGAAAATTGGATGAAGAATTGGCATGATCCAGGCAGAGTTTTTAGGAGACATTTGCCCCTTTTGGAGCAATTGGAGCTATCACACAACAGAAATTCATGTTCCCTGTTTTGGAGGTTATACATCACCCCAAGGAAGCCTCAGATGGAGTTGGTTCATGGGCTACTGCACTTCACTAGAAGCTGCTGTTGCCCCTCTTCTTTCATCTCATGCTAAGGATGGCTCCCTTGCAGCCTCCTGTTCCTCAGCCATGCAGGAGTATGAGACTGCTGAAGCTAACCCTTTAAAAACTACAAGGAACATCCAGCAGAGGTGGAGCCTCTTCTTAAGGCCTCAGCTGTCTTCTGTCCTTTGCTGAGACAACAGTTCCCTCTAGGAGACTACTCTAGCACCTCTGCAGGGCACTGTCCAAGGTTCTGTCTCTTTTCCAGCATTGCTTAACATGAATCAACAGACTATCAAGGACCACTGTGTCATTTAGTTCCCCCAGGCCAAATGCTTAGCTAGGGCAAGACCGATGTTTCTAGCTCCATCCCAGCATGGGGCACATTGGTGGCTTCATCCCAAGACTTTGATGTGTTCTCATGGACTGTCTGCATTGAGATAGCTTATGCACCAGAAATTGGCAGACATCCTCTCTCATGCATGGATATCTGAATGCAGGGGCAGGGGCATGACCCACTCCTAGTTTTCACATGGCACCCCCTTGGCATGATGGAGCTATGAAGAGGGTTAGTGACAAGAAAGCTTGTCATATATGTCATCCTTTCAAAATGGAACCCACCAAACTTAATTGTGTATAACTGTGGCTTGATTAACCCAGTTGAAACCATCTGCCATCTAATAATGGAGCACACAAATGCTCCAAAACCTTCCATTGCAACACGTTGAAAGTTACAGAATTGGTCAAGCCCAGCATTCTCTGATCTGGTGCCCTCCAGGTAAGTTGGGACAGAGCATCCATCGCCTTCATAGACAGCATGGCTGTCACCCATACTAGCTGGGGACAAAGGGTCCTGTAGCCCAACAAATCTGGAGGGCAAAGGCTGATCTAGCTTTATTCGGTGCATGGGTAAATGTGAAGGAAAGGGAATGCAAGAGCTGGACTGGCTCCAAAACCTGTTTATTTGCCATTCATGTCCAGCTCCAGTACATTGCACATCTGCAGAACGACATCGGAAGAAAATATGCTATCATTCCAAACTAAGCAAATACGCTTCTGAACCTGAAATAGAAATACGTATTACCATATTATTGAGGATGCATAAATGTCTTAAAACAACCTGTATTATATAATGTAAGCAGTGAGTTTTGCTGGTTTTGCTGCAGTGAGCTCTGGAGAGTTCAAAATATTGGATGATTCAAAACTCATGTACTATGAAGACTATTAAACATCTATTTCTGATTTCTGTATATCAGGTTTGTGTCTGCGTAAAAGTGTAAATGGAGGGGCAATGAGAATGAGTTGCAGATGATAACATAAAGAGACTGTTGTAACGCAAGTGCTAGATTGGCCCTTCAGAGGACTGAGGGGAGACATTTTGCTGTGTTAGAGTTCATTCTATGTTCTGAAGCCAGCTGGACTGGCTGTTGACTTTCTTACTCATTTCCTCCTTCGTGTGGCCCTTGCAAGACACCTAGGAGCAACCATGAAGTTCCAGCTGTGGTTGGGCATGGCTAGTCACAAAGGCCTGACAACCTGCCTACTGGTATTCATGAGAAATTAAGATGGTAGCAGCGAGAGACTCCAGCTTCCCTTTGATGGAATACCAGCTGCCAGTCAGTGAATACAGAAGGTGCTGAGGCTGCAGTGGTACCCAAGTGCGCTACGTTGCACATCCTGGCCTTCCGCAGTAGCTTCATTCATGGGGCCCGGTTCAGGCTGCATGACCTACAGAGCTCTGTCCTACAGCCAAAGGGACTAGCTTGAGGGCCCTGAGTGAACTGCCAGCAAGTAATCACAAGCATGCAGAAGCACCTTGGCATGTGTGTGGGATGAGACGAGAAATGGACTTGAAATGGGTCCTAAACATGCGGTTCCTCTCCAAACTGGGCTACAAGTGCTGCACACACAGAGCCCTGATAGAAAAGCATCGAAAGCACGGAGCAGCTACATACAAGGTGAAATAGAAGGTCTACCCCATCTTCCCTGCTAAACACTTAATTGACATCTTAGCAGGCTACATGTTCTGGGCTGCATTTTGTTTTCGGTGTTAACACATAATTGTTATTATAACGTTCCTCCCTGTTCAATTGTTCTGGCCTTATGTGATATTGATCAGGTGAGAGAGACGAGCAGCAAGGTACTGGTTGGCCACAAGCTGCTTCCACATCCTTGGTGCCCCCCCCCCCGCCCCGCAACCACACATACATTAGCAGGAAGTTTTTATTTGGGGAACTTCTATGCATGCACGATTACAAAACCATGTGTGGATCCTCTATAGCAAGCCTAGAGAACTCCCCTTTTAACTTCAGGATCGCCAGCCTCAGTAAGCCAGAATACATATGTTGTTTTCACTAAAATTTGAAAGAAATATATTCCATGCCACTGCTTAAGGTAAAGTGAGCCAGTGTGGTGTAAGGGTTAAGAGCCTGGGACTGGGACTCAGATGATCTGGGTTCTAGCCCCCGCTCAGCCATGGAGCCAGCTGGGTGACTTTGGGCCAGTCACAGATTCGCAGCCCAACCTACCTCACAGGGTTGTTGTGGGGGTAAGATGGAGGAGGAGAATGATGTAAGCTGCCTTGAGCCCTTTGTCGGAAAAAATCAGGATATAAATCAAAAAATAAATACTTAGCTTGACATACCTATGGCAGCTTCTGTTGGATTGGGCTGAACCTTGGCACAGCTGTAGACTTCAAGTAGTGATTAGATGCCACCTTTCAGGTTAAGAGCACATCAGGTGTAATTTTTATACACAATAGAAATTGGAGGCTCACATTGGTGTAACCGTCTTTTGCAATTTGCCTGAACTAAAGAGTAAGGCTGGTAGGCTCCATGAGGTTTGATTTAATTAAGGTTAGGGTTAACCCTAACCCTTGAATGAATGGAAACAAGCTTTTTGTACATCCTTGCTAAAGGAGCACTCCTTTAGTTAATAGTTAATAGTTAAATGTAACTAATGGTGACATTGTTAATAAAGAACATACCACATTTTGTTTGGAGAAACAAACTCTTCTTTAAAATTCTGACTGCAAGAAATATAGGGAAAGGGAAAGCAGACTTTTGAGGCTGACTGGACAGTAATGAAGTAGAAATTGTTGTTTTGATTTTCCTTGAGAGGAAAATGAAGGACAAAAGAGGTAGTGAAGAAGGCTGTAATAAAACTTAATTTACAATCTGTCATTCTGGGCAAGCCAGCTTCTGATTATTTTGTAGGAAGAGAAAATCAATATCTCCAGCTGACTGGTTTTTAATAAAACAAGGAAATATGTTTAATGATTTCAAACGTGCCAGTTCTTTTACACAGAATTAAATGAAAATCATATGAGGACTTATGTGAACAAGCATGCATGCAAGTTTTATTTCTTTATAAGCAGTCTTTCCTCCAAAGACAGACAGACAGACAGACTGACTGACTGACTGACTGACTGACAGGAAACTGTTATACTTAAAAAAAGGACCATTGATTTGAACTGTAGGCCATATCATTTCCACAGTTTCCATTCCGGTACTTATAGATCCAGAAATGATGAGCTTCAGCAAGGTTGGTTTAACATGAATTCATATCGTAAATTTGACTCCCCCCCACTCACAAACCAGAGCTTGGCAAACTTCTTTTTGTGTGTGGGAGGAGGGGGAATGGCATAAGGCTTTCTTCATTTCCCATCACAAGCTTTAGCTTCTCACAGCTCACACACAAGTAAAGTTGCTCACAACTGCTTTTATACTTATTTTCTTTTTTTTCAACCAAACACCCAATTGGTTTTCATGCTGTTGATAACCCAGATCATTCTTCATCTTTGCTTGCTTATGTAGATGCTATTAATTGGTGTATTATTCTTATTGGGATGCTTTATTTCTTCTATTACATTCTATACACCCCAATAACGAAAGCTCTCAGGGCAATTTACAAAGATAAAACTCCTTAAAATGCAATATTTAAAAATGCATAGAAACATATAATCAGACAATGTGCCTATGTGTATGTACACTTACATCTATCTAAAGCTTGTGAACAATAAACAGGAAGAAATCTTTATATGTTGCCAAATGCCTGAGACTAGAGGAAGGCTCAACCTGGTGCTGAAATGTTGGGGCCAGGCAGGCCTCACTGGGGAGTTCCTTGCATGATTGGGAGCTGCCCCTTGAGCAGCTGCCACCCTTGCTGCCAACTTTCAAACCTCCCTTGGAGGAACTCCTTGGATGGTGCTTGTTGCACTTTCCAGGATCTTCCTGGGTGCCATGGGTATCTCATGTACTTCTGTGATTGCTGGCCTTTTTGATGGAGGTACAGCCGTCTCATTCGAGATAAAACTAATCTGCATCCCACCTATTTTCCCAAAGCTAAAAGCATAAAAATTAAAGTGGCACATGATTATAATCTTTAAACCCTGAACTAAAAACAAAGGAACGAACTGAAGTTATAAAGGTAAGTGACAAAGCCGGCCTTGGAACAAAAGATGGAGCTATGATTTTAGGGGAATTGTGGGGAGAGACAGAGTTCACTTCCTGGGAATGTTGCTTTAACACAGCACTCATTCTTAAAGTAAAACGGCACAGAGGAATTATTGTCCTTGGTGGATGCAACTGGGATAACAGCGCCATCTTCCCAGTGTATATACGAGTATTTTAAAAACAACTCTGCTTCTGTTTGACTTATTGGATGCAGCATCAGTTTCAAGGCACTGTGCAATATTCCCACTGATCACAAGGTGTCACCTTCTTCCCATGGTTTACAGAGAATGCTGGGTCTTATTTTTTCCTATCTTTATCCCTCTCTTTCTTCCAAGTTTTATTTGAAGATGGGACAGAAAAGAGACAGGGAAGTAGAGAGATATTAGCAACAGAATACCTATTTCAATTTCAATTTATTATCAATAGAGGTGGAAGAGTATACAGATGGAGCTTCCAGAACTCATTCCCCCAAGCATGAATAGCAAAGCTCTGCATGATCGGCAGATTAACTTCAGAGTTGCCCTGATTCGTATCAGGACCATGGCACTCCAGGAAGGGGGATTGATACCAACCCCCCATTTTCTTCCTAACCCAGCCCTGGTAAAAATCATTGCACATTCCAGCCCCCCCGCCAATACCCCCCCCCTGCAGGCTGGGGACAAACACTGGAAAGAGACAGAGACAAAGGGATGGATACCCAAGAAGTGTGTGTGTGTGCACACACATATGCGCATATGTGTGTTGGGGATAATTGAATGGCAAGACAGTTCAAAATATTGTGACAATGGCGGCACACGAATTATAGTTACATACTCAGCCATTTGGTGCTTGACTTGTATGAATGGCCATGGAATGAGTCTGGACAACAAGGGTTGAATATGGGTTCTTGTTGAATCGTGGGTTTTCCTATGGGCTGAAAAAGCTGCGCTAGCAAGACATGGCTTGTTAACCACAAACAACCCATGAAGAGAACCCTTGTTTGGTTGTTGATTTGGGGCTTCGGGGCACATAATTATCCATAGTTCAATGACAAATAATGGTTCAATGACATCCCACACTGGACCCATGCTCAGCCCTTGAATGTAGGTTATCAAGTTAACTGAACCCCAGTTGCAGCATGTTCTGAGCTCTGTCAGCAGAGTTGGAGGAAAAAAATAGGCACATGCGGTCTTTGCCTTGTTGGTGGAAAGTTCTGCCCACATACTCAGAGTGTTGGGGGAATAAAAGAACTTTGGTTGTAAAGTGAGTGCAGCGTGCCACAGCCCATCCACATCTCATTCCTAACCATTGCCATGCCATAAATCCTCGGAGCTGAGGTCCACCATCAGAAGTTCTGGGGAAGTTCTGCCAAGCTTCTGGTATTCTGAAAGGTGTAGCTCTGTCTCCACCAGCTGAATGATTTGCTGTTTCCAAAGGCTGTCTAGCTGGTATATCTTTGGTACAGGGTTGTGCCTTACGTTGAAGTTTAGTGGGGCTTTCTACAGGCACAGGGGACGCCAAAAAACTCATTTGGAAAAGCAAAAGGGTGGCAAAGGCCATTGTTAGAGAAGCAAGGATTCCATCCATGCTATACAGGACCTTGATAATGTGCGTCTGGAAACTGGAAGAGTATATGGGGTACTAGGAAATTCCTTGGGGACTCATCCACAACCCATTGCGATTGCTTGAGTCATCTTTGCTTCTGAATGTGCATATTATAGCAACCTCAATAATTTTTGCCCTATTATCACCGTGTAATCAACTGTGCTTATTATTGCCTTGTAGGCCGATAAGGAAAAAGCACAATGCTCATCCCACCCCCTTTTAAGATGGACAGTTTCTTTTTCTAAGATCTGACATTGCACATTGCTAAGAGCACTGCCCAATGACTTGAGAAGATCCCTGTCCTGTTGACTTACTGGAATGTTGGGAGAGGGGAGGGTTGGAGAGAAAAATGTGGTAGTATAACTGAACAATTATTACTGATATTACATCCTCCTGAAGCTACCCTAAAAAATAATGTAATACTTCTGAAACTCTGCCAAGCGGCCATGACCAGCCTCTACTTGGCCCTTGCAATTAATCTAGGGAGAGGTTAATGACATATCCATCGTACAGACAAACCCTCAGAGACCTTGTTAGCCTCTCTTTTCTCTGATTGCAACCTGCAACAGTCATTTGTCATGTTGGAGTGAGTCATTAATTTCAACTGACAAACTGAAGGCAGCATAGGAATTTTTGCAGGTCGTGTTAAGCACCTCTTTCTGCTGACTTTACCAATGAAATTTTGTGTTAATTTCTGCTGTCTTATCCCATTTACCCAAAAGCTTTAAACAATGGGGCAATTGCTTTGCAAAATGACCTAAAACCTTGCAAGTGCATATGTTGCTGGGCCTTTGGCATCTATCCACTTCGATAAGGCCCATTCATATTTTATATCCCTTGTCAGCAATTACCAGGGGGGAAGGGGAAAGATATCAGACTGGTCATAATTTATTGAAAGGAAGCTGGAGCTACCTGGATGCTCAGATCATCCTTATTAACTTACAGACATTGTTTGGTTCCTGATGAACATGGAATTGGACAATGCTTTTAGACATTTTCTTTAAACAGCCCCGTCATGGAACAGGCCTCTTTCACTGGATATAATGAGCTCTGAGGTCTCATGACTTTCAAAAGTCTCTGCTAAAGGTCATGTCTTTAGACTCTCCCAAAAGGAATTGTATAAAACATTTTGATTTTTGTTTCCCATTCCTAACAGAAGGGCACTCTGAGATTGTGCTGCAGGAGTGATAATCTTCTTGCATCCAAACAGAAATAAGTCTCGGCAAGAATGTGGAAGCTTGCTTTTCCTTGGGCAGGAAGTTATGCATTTTTTAAGAGGAGTGTGCAGCCAGAAGGTAAAATATCAGAAAAAGAAAAACTCATCAGGTTTTAGAGGATATAGCATGAATATATATCAGTCATGCAATTGCTTTCATTTAAGTTTTCCATTCATTCTCGAAATCTGGACAGCATTTCTCCTTAGCTCCTTATCCCTTTTTATTGTAAACCACTTTAAAGCGCTTAGGTTCACCCCTTAAGGGAGCCTTATTGGTTAATGCGGTAGGATAGTAATCCAAATACATAAATAAATTAGGCCATGAATGGCTGTACAGAAATAGTTTAAAAAGTGTACAATTCTATGCAGTTTAGAGAGAACAAGCCCTGCAGTTCCTAGAATTCCCAGCCAGCATGGTGCATTGCGCTCTGCTTCGATAGTTAGCTTCCTTCAACTCACTGCAAATGAGATAAATAGTGCCAGTGAATCATTTGTGCAAGACAGAATCTCTTCCAGGAGGCGGCTAAATGTAAGAAGTGCATATTCCCAAACAGATCCCAAGTCCCTCATCACAGATTGCAGGACAAAGTATTCTGTATGCATTGGGCCGATGTTTGGGAATTTGGGGGATTTTGTATGTTTAGGCCAAACCTGGGGACGTAGCCAGGTCCTCCAGGGTCCATCTCCTCTCCTGCAAATCCCCTTTAAGTATTGTTAATTCCCCATTTTATTTTAATCCAATTTGAAGCAAATGCCCTTTCTTTGTTCATATATATTTCAAGATCAGAAAAGCAACATTCCATGCTCATGATCTTTAATTATAACCTTCTGTTCCATCCACTTTAAAACAAAGTTGAACAGTTTTAAATGTCTTGAATAAAAGCAGTGATTTGTATGATAGAGTGAGTAAAAGGGACAGGTTTTGTAAGGGGATTTTCCTTTGCTTTCAGCATAAAAGGAAAAAAACCCTTATTTTTTCTAATCGAAAAAATCCTTGCATGGTCACCTGGGGGCAGTAAATCTTCACTCTCTACAAACTCCTAATTGCAGCTCCGGACTCTCTCAAAACAGAGGCAGCCCCTGGACCAGCAGAGGGGAAATGATAAGAAATTATTTCTTCTCGGGGATGAAATACCACAGGGTTTCAAAACATTGCTGAATTAGGCCCCCTAGTGCCATTATTTGTCATTCATCTTTGGTATTTACATAAATGTGTCATATTTATGTCAGGAAATCCTTTGCACAGAATCAGCTTTACGGGGCTGGACTGAACTACGTTTAGGATGCTAGAACAACAACAAGCACTTCATAAACAGGCATCCACAGGCAGGTGATATGGTACAGGGCACAGTTATCATTCGGTGGCAGGCCTGCACAGCCTAACACTTGTGGGCCAGCGTAGTCCTCCCCTTGATTCTAGAACGGTTCAGACGTTAGCCGCCTCCATTCCCTTCCCATGCAGGTAAGTGGGACGTTGCTTGCCAGGGAGGCTTCCAAACGCTGAGGTGTCCACCAGGGAGAGACTCTGATAGCCATATCTTCCATACTAATGAGAAAGGGCCCTACTAACTTAGTGCTGTTCTTAAAACCAGGAACCCTAACTGGCTCCCCGTGACATGACCCTTCCCCAGGCTAGTGCAGCTAATTCTGTACAGGATGTGTATTGTTCCCGTGGCTTCTGGAGAAGTCTGCCCTGTGGCCATGGCAGCATTAGGCGAAGGGAGGTGCTCTTCCACCCCATCCGTTTAGCACAGGCCTCACTGGAATATGGTGCAGCTGTCTGGGCCAGTGCCACACACTCACTGCAGCCTTCCACAACCTGATGCCATCCAGATGCCCACCAGGGACGGCCCAAGACATCTTGCTGTCTAGGTGAAGGACAAGATGGTGTCTTCCCATCCCATGTACAGCATGTAAGTGGACTGGGTTGGGGGGCAGTCGATTCTTGCACCTACAGTGGCAGCAGGATACCATCTGTCAGCTAGGCTGGCTGCCCAAAAGGAGGGCACCACAACTTCAGGGGAACCTTATCTGGTGTTGGCGACCTAGTCCTACCTATATGTGGGGACATCTGCAGCCTGAAGGGACCTGTTAATGCTGGAGGAAGCAAGGAGGAGAATGATGCTCCTCTTGTCCATGAATGTAGAGGCACGGGGTAAAGTTGGTGCCCATTTTTCCAGCCAGGCATAAGACAGCACCCACCTCCATTTGGGAATCCTTCATTTTTGGGTTGTTGGGAGTGTGCGAGAGACTTCTGTGTCTTTAACATGGAACTCAGGGTGGAGAAGGCGAGATAAGGTGGTGGGAGGGTGATAGAAACAGGACAAAAGACTGAAGGTGGAAGAAGGGGTAAGAAGAGAAATGAAAATACAGAATGAAGAGGGCTGGGGGACAGGCAAAAGAGAATAGTAGCTAACTGATATATTGAAATAGAGGGCAAATAAAGAATGTCAAAGAATTTTATTTGTGATTGCAAAACATTCAAAGAAACCTCATTCTGCAGAATGTGGACACAATCAGAAGAAAGTTATTTCTGAAAATTTTCACAAGTTGTTCAGTTCATGGCTGTGTTCAAAAAGTGCATTTTTAATTGGACAAGCAGTTCAGTAAAATAGCTGGCTCTTAAATGCCTGGGAGTAGAGGGCAGTCTTCACCTGCTGCTGAAAAGATGACAGAGTTTATGCCCAGCAAGGCTTATTGAGGAGATAATTCTGGACTGAGGGGCCACTACTGAGAAGGCCCTCTTCCTTGTTTCCCCCCTCTAAGCATCGCTTCGAGATGGCGGCCTCATGTAGATCGCAGCATCTGGTAGATTCAAGCCTGTGGGGGGTATACTGCCAGGTAGCATGGCCCCAAGTTGTAGAAAAAACCAGCACCTTGAACTGGCATTGGAAACATACAGAGAACCATTGCTAGAGTTATATAAATGACACGGACTTAGGGATAACGACATGCGACACTAAAAGTGTAGTGTGTAGGAGATCCTGACTTTTGCTTTACTGTAAGCATGTGGGCCTTTGATCTTGACTGGGACCACCATATGTGGGTAGAGACTGAAACTTTCCCAGCCAGCTGCTTCCCCCACTCAAATCATATCCCTGCCACACTCAGGACAGAAATGAGAAAAGCTTCCATTGGTCCCCCTTCTTTTCTTTAGTGCATTTAGCCCTTAGCATCAAAGGATGGTGCGCATCACATAAAAAATTTTTTTTATGTAGCTCAGTATTTATCTGAGTCCAAGAACTGAATGAAGCACGTAGTTCTTCCACACAAAAATCCACTCCTGGCACCCGAAGCCACCCACATTTCAACAGCACCATTACAGAGCACACCAATGAAGTAGGTGCCCTTTTGTCACTGCTCCCATTGTTAAACGGCTGGGAGTCAGAAATCCCTGCTGGTCTACTGCAGATTGCTCAGACAGCTACAGATAGATTCTGATTTGCCTTCTCCTTTCCCTTAGGCTGTGGAAAGGGAAAGAAGGCGGCAACTGATGGCACAGATAGATCCATGGAAGGAGAGGAGGTAGTTGATGGGGAAGGAGAGAAGTTTATGCAGGGGTAGACAGCCCTATGGTATGGAAAAGGAAAAGAAAAGATGAAATGTTATCAGAAATGGGGCACACAAAATCTAGTAGATAGGAGAGTTTCTGTGGGGTCGAAAGAGAAAAGGGACCTGATTATACAATAACAAGTTAGACCCTCCCCTCAAGTTAAAAAAACTTGATTTTTGGTCACGATAAACATGTGATACAATTCTCCTATCAATGAGAGCTATTGTGGGAACAATAGATGGCAAAAGAAGAAGGGGACGGCAGAGGATGAGGTGGCTAGATGGAGTCAGTGAAGCAGCTGGCGTGAGCTTAAGTGGACTCTGGGGGATGATGGAGGACAGGGAGGCCTGGAGGAATGTTGTCCATGGGGTCGCAATGGGTCTGACATGACTTCGCAACTAACAACAACAACAACATGAAACCAAATCCCCCTCTTGTGTTCCTCTCTTCTATGGGTATACCAACCTCCCATGAGAAACACAAGATTTTCTTGTGAGCATGGTGGAGGGATGGACATCTTCAATCAGACTTGGTGCAAAGGAAAAACTGCATGTGCCGAAATTCTCTTTTCAACCAGCACAGGGACAGGATAGCTTGGTGCTGGCTCACTCCAGACCAGCAGCCTCCCTCCCTGCCTCCAGATACGCACAGCGAAAGCCTGTGGGTGACCCTTTTACTATAGCAGAAGAGGGAAAAAAAGCCAGACCAAGTCTGGTATATCATCAAATCAATCTTTTTGCTGTCACATCCAACGGAAACCCAAACAGAAAGTCTTTAATCAGTTTAGGATAGAACAATCCTGCTCACTTTTGATTGCTTCTGTATAAAGGCTTAGAGCGGGTTGGGTGCCACCATCTGCAATCAACAAGGCACCGATTTCGCTCTGATGATAAATCCTTCTGGAAACGCCAGAGGCCAATAGCTTTTTATTATCCACAATGGCAGCTTAGGTCCTGTATTCCTCGGAATGAAATAGATGGGGCCTGCAAAAGCAGGATGGCATTTTGTTATTATTATCCATTACTCACAGAGAGGGCACAGCAGTTTTTCTGCTCCATGAGATTCCTCAGGGTCAATATGAATGGATCACAAGGAAAATTTAGGATGGGCAGTTTCAGGATATAAACTATCATGTTCAAGATAATGTCTGCATTGTCATCTATTTAGCAGGCAGAAGAACTCCAGGGCCATAATCAAGGCTGCCCGTCTCCAAGTTCTTAAATAATCCAGTCCGGCACGGTGTAGTGATTAATATATAAGACTAAGATCTGGATGCAAAATCCCCATTTTGGCTGTGAACTTCACAGCATGAGCCTTGCTTCATGGTATTTGAAGCTTTTTATGCCTTGTTATTGATTAGGATGGGGAAATCAACAAAACATTAATCAAATGCAAGAACTTGTAGGAATTTTTACTGTCTAAAAAGCAGGAATAGGATCTCACCCTTACTTCCTTTTTTGTGGGCAATTTGCATTAAAATAATATAGAGTGGCCCTAGATAAATAGCCTGCAAAAGGTCAGAAAGGTGCAGGGCTTTTGTGAAAGGGATTTTGTAAATGTTTGTAGGGAAACTTAAAAAACCATCCATCACCCCCATCCTGAATTATTTGGATAATGTCTATGAAAAAGTAGCATATATCACAGATGAAACTTGCAATATTTCTAAATGATAGGTACCTTGCTGAAGATATTTATGATGTATAGATAACACTTTCATTTTTTTAAAATCTTGTTTTCTGCTCAGCCAACAGCACCCAAATCAAAGACGCAGTGGTTGCTCCCAGATGGATGCTCCTAATGCTACCAGTGAGAATGGATGGTGCAGCTTTTCTACCTTTTTCCTCTTCAGTGGATTTTCTGCATTAAGAGAAAAGATGGAAGACTCTGGGGGAAAGCACAGGAGGGTTATGCATGGAAGAGGACCATGCCAGCGTCACCCCCCCCCCTTCATCCCACAAAATTCTGGGAAAGAGGCAGGCCAATGGTGTGATACAGCACTTGCTGGAAGCATCCTCAGCAAAAGGGGTAAGAGTCCAGCAGCTGTGAAAAGCAGAACCACTAAACCTGGATGCACTGTGGAGAGGAGAAGAGAAGATGGAGAGGCACCACTTGCGCTCTCAGCCGGTGATCATTCCTCAGCCTCCCCCCTCACTTGGAGTGCAGGGGATTGGAGTGTCGCTTTCGTGTACCTGGAGTCAGTCTGTTCTGCCCTGTGAATCCAGGCTGTGATCCTGCAAGGCGGAACTGCTCATTTATTATTTATGTATTACTTATTTATTTTTTTAAAACATTTCTATGCCGCCCCTTGCCGAAGCCTCGGGGCAGCTCACAACATACAATAAAATGCACAATAAATTAAAACAATAACAATTAAAATATATATATTAGAATAAAATAAGCCGCCCTGGCCAAATAAAATTTCCATGGTATTAACATTTAAAATGCTGCTTAAATAAAAAGGTGTTTTTATGAGTGTTTGGTTAGCCATGGCAATGGCAGGAGCGCTTCTCCTACACCCACAGCATGCTTTGATGCATTACCTTTTTATTGTAATTTATGTATGTTTCAATTCTAGTCTAGCAGTGTAAGCCACTCAGAGAAACTTCAGGTTATGGGGCTGCATAGAAATGGAAATAACTAAATAAACAAATGCATGAGGGAAGAGTTGCTCTTCTGCACAGAGGATGCTGCTGCGTGGAGTGACAGGAACGGAGGAGCCATAGCAAAGCAATACAGTCCAGACAAGATGCAATTTACACAAACAGCAAAAAGGGTAGGCAAGGGGAGCTGTAGGAGATAGTCACTGAATTTACATATTACACCTGTGGTGAAAAACCTCAGCCCTGCAAGTCAAGCCTCTTCAACGTGAGGTCCCACTCCAACCCTCCAGGATTCTGAGATGGCCACACACCCTTCCCCTGGCCCCGTCCACTGCGGCATGACTAGCATCTGGTTGGTGGTTTCCCAGCTTTTGCAGAGTTTTTCACCCATTCCAAAGTGTGTGGGTGAGGAGAGACATAGGTGCTCCAGAATTGCATTGTTCCTTGCAACAAGAGCTTTAAGCAAAAATATGCTGATCTTTTTGGCCCTGATCCTTCTGCCCTGAAAGTTTAACTTTTAGGCTGAGAAAGGTTCAACTTGCCTGCATTAAAGCATGTCTGACTGAAGCTGTCACACTTTGAACGCATTATGAGAAGGCAAGACTGCCTGGAGACGACAATCGTGCTGAGGGAAGTGGAAGGCAGAAGAACAAAGGGAAGACTCAGTAAGAGAGGGACTGAATCCTTCAAGGAACCACAGCATTGAAATGGAATGGAGCTGTCACAGACAGGACCCTTTGAAGGCTTTTTCCATTCATAGGGTTGCTGTAAGTCAGAGGCAACTTGATGGCACATAACACACATATACACATTAGAGCATGGGTCCACCTTTCTCTACTTAGCTGTGTGGATGCTCTTTCCTGGCAAAAAAATCCACCCAATTTTTTGAGTGGACGGGAGTCTGGTCTTGGGAATCACAACTGGAGGCCCAATTTAATTTATTTATTTTGTACCCCACTTTTCTATCAAAAGATGATAGTGCTCAAAGTGACTTCCAATAATGGAGACTAAAATATTTTTGGAATAAAACTCTATGAACGCAATGGTACTTGAAAAGGTTGGAGGCAGAGAAATGTTAGCAAATGTTACCCTGTGTGCTGTGTGATGCACAGCACCAAGTAGACTTCTGTGGGGAAGGCATCCATCCCAATGTGAGCATTTTGGATGCAAAGTGCTCTTTCCTGGCAGTTCCCTATTACCAGAGGTCTCATCTTGGCATGAATGTCCAAATGGAAATACTGCACACCTCACTTCATAAACATTTCTGTAAGAGCTACAATTATGCTTCCATGGGTCATCTTTTAGAGTAGGATTTCTATCATACATTGATGCAACCCTATAGGCTGCTTCGTGGAATTTGCTATGGCCCATATCTAATGCAATTAAAATGGATGAATGAACTTCTCTGGTTACGGTCGCTGCTACTGGTAGAAGAGCATGCCAGTAAGCTTAAACACTCTGGTCCATGCACAGTAAACACAGGGAAAGCTGATGGTGCAGCAGACACACAAGTGAGCTAGGCACATTCTTCTGCGTGATGGTGAGAGAGGCTGCATTTCCATTAAAATTATAATGATTATTCTCAATGTGTGTGGGGTGGATTCAGAGAGAGAGAGAGAGAGAGAGCTTAGACAAATCTGTATCCTCGGTCCTCTCTTTTGGTGAAATATATTCGAGGAATTAGTGAGTGATCACTCTTGGTTTACACCTCAGTGTAGTGGCACTGAGTATTTTCTTTTCTTTTGTGGGGACACTTATTGTAAGGATCATTTGAACATGCACAGAGTCTTTTTTCCAGGGCAACTCGCTGATGAAGTGCTGGCATGGGACAAGACGGATGGCCATCCTTTCAATGGCATGGCAAAGGCTCATTCTGTGCTCCTGCATGGCTTGTCAGCAGTTTCTGGAACCCAAAACCTATGCATACACATGTAGGGTGAAACTGGATGTACAGTCTGAGAAACCTCATGCCAGTATGAACCAATGCACCAGCCATTCCAAATTTGGGCCTGCCATGGCCAAATTGCTATGGGCAGCTCACCCATCACTCCATCCCTTTTCTGAAAACATGCCTGGCATAGACCATTCGGCAGCCTTGATGCAGCCTCGTGGTACGCACCTCCCTCCTGCCTTCTCTGTAGTCCAGATTGCTGCTGTGGCATTGTCCTGTGAACAGCAAACCTGGGAAATTCAGTTTTCTGGGGTGCCTGAGTCCATGCTGTTGACAAAGAGTCAAGCCTTGGAAACTGAGCTTCCCTAGCAGAGTGGAAGGCACCAGGGAGGGCAAAGTGGGGTTACCCACACAGCCTCCAGAAAGAAATTGTCACTGTAAAGGCTGAAGTTTGCCCTCAGTGTGTTCCTGAAAGCAAAATTGTACTAAACGGGGAAAAAGAGTTCTTTTTGCGCTCGTCTTGATTTTAGCTTCTTTTGCAGAGCCCAAGTTCAGATGAGGCCAAAGGTAGCTTACCCTGCCACGTAATAAATGTAGTCTTGCTGAATGAACACAGCAGGGTCTAATCACACACACACTGGCACTCTCTCCTAAGCCGGTGCCTCCAGCTGTCTAGCTCTCCAGCATCGCCAATGGTCAGGATTTCTGGGAGTTCAAAACATCTGGTGGGTGTGAATTGGGAGACAGTTGTTTAGGACATGCAGACGCCAGGACCCATCATGAAAATGACTGGCACTGTTTTTCCTGCCTAAGAGATTAATATATGGGAGTATTATTTGCAGACCTGAACATTCCAGTAACCCAGTTCAGAGTGCTGTGTAGGGATGTTCAGTGAATTCAGGAAAAAGGACCAAGACCACACCAACTGTTTTGATCTGCTTCCACCCCCACAGTGCTGATGCACCTGCTGGACTTCCAGCAGTATTTGTATTTTTATTTATTAGATTTGTATCCCAGATGATTTTTATAACTTCCTCCTCTTCATTTATCCTCACATACATCCTGTGATGTAGGTTTGGCTGAGAGTTAGTGACTGGCCCAAAGTCACCAGTGAGGACTAGAATCACCACATGGCCTCTTTCATTAATCCTTGTCCTGTAGAGTTGTATGATAGGTTAGCCACTAATGAATCACCAAAAGAAAGGGCAAAAGAGGATATTGATTTGCATAAATTTTCCACGTGTTCAGTTATAGGTAAAGATGCCTATTTAGCAGATGATGAGGATGAGGAAGATGGAAAAACATTACATATCAGCCACAAGGGTGGAAGTCCATGATGAGATGGTCCATGTGTCTGCCTGTTCAGCCTACTGTCCAGGTGCCACTGAGGGGCAATTTCGAAGTGGATGCTGTATTTTTCATACCTCTTCTCTTTTCAAATAGAGATGGGTCTCCTGGCAGCCCTTCAAACAGAGGACTGTCTTCTGTCTAAGGCAGCACATGCCTGCCCTCCTGTATGCACAGACGTAGTTCTGACCAATTTGGCTGATATGGTTCATATGAACTTTCACAGCATGTGCTCCAGTTTCCATCTTTCCCAGTGATCTCAGTGAAGGACATGGCACCACATGCGCCAAAATGCATCGATGAAACTGATTGCTCCACTGCTGTGAACAGGGATACCCTTCCAAAGGTAACCTCTAAGCACGATTTTGATACTCCAGACCCA
The DNA here is from genome assembly GCF_004798865.1 of Varanus komodoensis. Lineage (NCBI taxonomy): Eukaryota > Metazoa > Chordata > Lepidosauria > Squamata > Varanidae > Varanus > Varanus komodoensis. The sequence goes on along the minus strand of NW_025336087.1, from coordinate 1,981,385 downwards.
TGAAAACCATTGGACTGGGACATGAGGGCTCTTTAAAGATGTCCTGCCCTTTATCCTGCCCTCGCTCTGTCTCCAGCATTTGTCCTTTCGGCCGACGGCATTGTACCAAAAATCTGCAGTTTGCAGAGGCTCTCGCATGGAAGCGGTTCCCACTTTTCCATGTGGCTCCACTGTAACTCCACTGTTACACTGTGAACTATATTATAGCCGAGGTCTATAATATAACTGGATTTTGAGCAGATGCACAGACCAATTTGGTGCTCAGAATTCATTTTCAGCCTAGTCAACTCCCACCCAGCAGACAATTCCTTGGTTTTGTTTTGTTTTTAAAAGTGAAACAAATTAAATCATCCAGCCATCTGCTATTGGGAATTGATGGGTCAACAGGTAAAATATGAGTTTATCAAAAGACAGTATTAGAAATCCACCATCTGTTGTAAAACCGTTAAAGCTGCAAGAATCCAGCACTTATAAAAAGAACATGTATAGAGTGATAACAGACCTAGCACAATGCCACTAATCTATGAGAGGCAATAAAATGCATTAAAAAAACCCATCACTGAGCAATTTGTTTAACAAATTAGCATTTGTGCTTTGTGAAAACTACATAAATAGCAATTGAGCAGGGAGATCTTTGCCAAAGAGACCATTGGATGTGAAGTTTATTATCCTGTAGGGAGAAAAACACCCAAGGTTACCAAATACTATGCCAAGGAAACATTCAACCACCTCCTGATTCTCAAAGTAGTAGGCAGAAGTTGGTAACAAGCTCATGTGCTATAATATAGCAGCTGCAGTATGCAAGAATGAATGTCAGCATTCTTGTAGCTCATTCCTTAATATTTTCACAGGTGCATCTGTTGTATCACTGCAGAATCTTTCCCTCTGTTCTACCACAACAACATGGTTTGGGCCAATTATCTCCGAGCCAGGATGCTTCACTCTAATTATTTATGTGCTGTGTTACGTGTGTGTATTCCACCCCTGAATGGTGAGGGGTTCCCTCACTGACCTGGTGCTCAGTTTCCATAGAAGTAGGCCACTGAAGAATGTTGGCATTTCAGTGATAAGAGGATTATTTACACTTCTATACAGATCCCACATAACTCTCCAAGCAATTCCTGTCCCTCATTAGATGCCCAGGGCAGGGCTGCAGAGTGTCTGATAGGTAGAAGTTCCCAAACTGGTCTGTGGAAGCTTGAATTCCATCATCAACCCCTTTCCCTCCCCGAGACTCTCCCCAAGGAAGGCTGGCCTGGCAAGGGCTTGGGGAAGGCAAAGGGGAGAGGAATTCATCAATCGGTAAACAGAGGTACAGCGGGGATCCCCTTTGATCCAGTCAGAAGAGAATTAATCAGTTAGGAACTCCAGTCAGCATTTCAGTCCAGAACTCAAGGTTTTCAGAATGTTCTTCCCAGTGGCCTGTGGGAAGGGACAGGAGGGCAATCTCTTCCTGGTCCCCATGCCTGGTCTAGCACCACAGGATTTCCTGCAAAAGGCAAAATCAACATTCTGCTTCCTCTCCAGCTGCAGTTCCAGAAGAGGCAGATTGCTAAATACAGAGAGACTTGGATTGCTTCTACTCTCATACTCCAGATCAACTTAAACATTCCTTAAGCGAAGAGGAGAAAAAGGCATGGCCTCTTCAGAGCAGCCCATCCTAAGCAGGAATGGGGAAACTGTCTGCCTGTCCATCCATCCAAGTGTTTTACATACAAGTATAGTCCAATAACTTATTGATTTAATAAATGAAATTAAGAACAATAGAAAGTAATAAATACCATGGGCATTGCAACAAAGCAAGAAAACAGAACAGTGTCATGACTGATTGCAAGCTGGGGAAAATGAACAAATGCGTTTTCGCATGAGGATTGAAGTCTCTTCTGGAGAAGCTGCTGGGGCTGCACTCCCATGGTACAGGATGCATCAGACAGAAGGGATGGGCCAGAAATACCAGCACATTGCAGCTGAAGGTTCATCTTCCCTGTAACTAAGCCTTAGGAGGGACATTTCAGTCCATTAGAAGGGAGGGAAAGATAGATTTTACAAAAGCTGGCAAACCATCCAACGATCTGTGGTTGGAGCAGAGCCAAGGGAATCAGGAGAGCCCAAGGCCCAGATCTGGTCCTCAGACATGAGGTTCCCATCCTTGTCCTAGAGCTGTGTCTGAGGACAACCCCACTCAGGTAATTTTCATACCCTAGTCCCACTGATCACCCTTCAGCAGTCCCTTTGACTTCATAGCAGCTGATTCTCAGATCTGAGAGGATTGAAGCATCTTTGCACACACTTGTTTTAAAGCAATACCCAGTTGATTTTTGTTTACTTGTCCATTGTGCTTTCCAAATTAGCCATTTTGTAGTGGCCCCCATGACCATTTCTCAGATTGCCAAATTGCCAAGTCATTTGTCTACTCCAGCATGCACCAAAATACGTATATACTAAGCAGCAAAAAATAAAGGTAAGATCATTGATCTATTGAACATGTCTATACGTGTTTAGTCCATAAGAACCAATTCCTAAGGCTTTCTCTTCACTGCTCTTAAAAATTAAAGAAGGAAGAGAAATAATTCAGGAAATGATGTTAGACAGCAATATTTTTCAGTGTGGTTATGGCAAACCTAACTATACAACAGAAAAGTAGTATGTGCAACCAGGAGAAGCATATCCTGACAACTCACTTCTTTTTGTGTCTGAAGTTACACTCTTAGATCAGGCTGAAAACAGTTAAATGAAAAGAAGTCCAGGTGACCTCATTCATTCAGGAGCAATAAAGAGGTTGCAGTTATCAGACAATCTTATTTCTGTGCAAGCCAAGAAAAGTGGCTGGTGAACATAATCAGTGTTGTAAGTCAAGGGAGCAAAGTTTCTCACATCATTAGTGCAAGATGGAGTAGTTTTATACACACACCATGAACTGAAGAGATGTAAAAGAGCTAAGTTGGACAAATCGGGGAGGTGAAGTTGACCTCTGATTCTTCAGAAGTATGGAAAATCTTAAAGTGCTTGTGAAAGAACAGGCAAAACAATAGGGGTGGTGCTGAGGGGAAGGAGGTGTCACAACACCTGAACTCTCCATCCAAGTATATATAGCCAGTATAAACTTTATTGGTACTGGTTACCTCACTAGTTCTTTATTCCCTATTGTTGCAGAATCAGGATCCCTTCTTGTTTTTCTAGACAAGCACACACTAGATAAGGCATCCTGACCTGAAGCTGTATTGGAAGAAAAAGCTAGGTCAGAATGCTTAGCTCAACTGCTGGACTCAATGAGCCGCAACAGAAGCCAAGCAATTGGTGAGAACCAGACTCCCTCTTGGTTGGGGGTGGTGGAACACTGTAGAACAGGGAGGGTCAGAAGGGGATTGCTGTGATTTGAACAGCCCAGTAGTCCAATGACAAGGCTAATTAGAAGGCTGATTATGCAACATCTGGCATTCCTGCCATCTGGCTCCACAAGCAGCATGAACCTCCTTGAGGGTTGTGAGCCAAATCCATTTGATGGAAAGGCTGGAAGGACATTCAGTTTGGAATCAACTCCTGCTATGGGCAAAAACTAGCTTCACTATTAGATGGCCTTATCTTAGGATCATAGAATATTCAAGTTGGGAGGGGCCATGGAGGCCATTGGGTCCAACCCCCTGCTGTTGCAAGACACCAAGTCACACCATCCCACTCAGATGGTTGTCCAGTTTCTTTTTGAGTTTCTTTTTGCCCCTCTCTAGGCAGATGGTTCCCCTGTTGTATTGCCCTGACAGTGAGGAAGCTTTTCCTGATGTCCGGCCTGAATCTGGGTCATCACAACTTGAATTGATTATTCCGAGTCCTACATTCTGGCATCAGCAAGAAGAGATCTTGACCTTCCTCTTTGTGACAGCCTTTGAGGTACTTACAGAGTGATATCATGTCCCCACTCAGCCTTCTCTTCTCAAGGCTGAACCAGAGAAGGTGAACCGGCCACTTCTCTCAGGCTCTCTTCACAGGGCACTGTTTTCACTGTTTTTGACAGCCTTTGTGGTACGTACAGAGGGATGATGGATGGCTGGATGTCTTGATAGAAGTCTCTTAAGAATGACCTTTAACAGAACAAGGGTTGCAGATTGGAGCCTCTTGTGATCTCCTGAGAAGGTAAAAGGAGAGTGAGTGGGGGAGAAAGATACTGGCCCACAGCACTTCACAGGATCATAAGTAGTAAGAGGAAAGTGTACATGCTTGTGCAGGTCATGATAAAACATGGTGTACCATAACATGTTAACACAGCCACTGAGTTTCTATTCCACTTATGAATGCAAGTCCATTGTAAGACTGGACCATGGTTGGCTAGGAAGGTGAGGAAGGAAAGTGGCTTTGAAAATGTCAGTCATATGGAACTCTGTCTCCGTGAACCTGTGGGTCAAGGATTTTCCAAGTGTTAATGTGTATTCAAGAGAGTGCTTAGGGCACATCATGCTGGATTCCAGCATTCTATTCACTCCAAATGAAACCAGTGTGTATCTTAGAATTCATTTTTTTCTGCACTGCAGCTCCAGACCCATGAGAAAAAACAGTTCTGTTGGGTGAGCTGATTTTTCAGGAAAACAATGCATTCATTTAAATTTTTAAAATGACTGTAAAATACAAGACAACTTTTTGATAAAACATGATCAAAACATAAGATTAACTAAGATAAGTTTTTAAAACTGTTTCTAATGATAAACACTATGAATCCTGGAAGAAGATGCATTTGAAAAAAAACGTTGTCAGAACCCATTGGAAATCGTCTACTCATGGGTCCATAAAGATACATGGTGGCATGGTGTTATAATCAACTGTAGGATTCACCAGCTATATTAATTCATGCCTTGAGTTTTACCTCTGAAGAGCTGGAAAATAGACCTGTGAATATGAGGAAAAAGTAGAAAAACAGCATTTTTATCAAACACTGTGAATGAGTATTAAAGGTTTTCTGCCGACAGCAAGTTCTAAGGGCTGTCAGCTTTTTAGTTCATTAAAATTGAACTGGTGGCAGATTCTTTGTTCCCCATATTGACAGTTGGGGTAAAAAGTGAGAAAATAAACATTACCATGATCTAGAGAATCTATAATTGATGGCTTTGGTTCTTTTCACATTTAAGTTATGTAATATTTCTTATATAATTCCAGAATATTGGAACCCACAAGATATTTTCATCAGGTTGCATTGACAAGAGTTATACACATTCTAATGTAAACATTTATTTTTTTTTCTTTAAAAGGTCAGGATTCTTATTAATGCAACACAAATGGCTTGTGCTATTTTCTAATTACATATCTAGCTGTGCACTTTTCTACATCCTGGCTTTGCACACACAAAATGGGTCAGAAAGCCAGCTGTCAGGCAAATCAGATTTTTGGTACTCGCGTCTAGAGCTAGTATAGCCCACCTTCTTGCAGGCTGCATGCATACCCTCAGTGAATTTATCAGTGGTAAACCTATCAATTTATTTAGTATCAGCATTACTCTGCCCATCATATTCTCTGCATTATTGTTACTGTTGCTGGTACACATTTTAATACAAAGTCCTTTTGTCATTGTTCTTTTATCTTTGAGATCACCTAGGCCAGGGGTCCTCAAATTTTTCCACCAGGAGGCCAGTTGAAAGGTGCTGGTGCCGGGCGCGGGCTGGAAAGGTGGTGCCAGTGGGGTGCACGGGCCGGTGCAGGACCAGAGCAGGGGGTGGGGCGCACGGGTGCGGCGAGGCGAGGGTGGGCGCACACAGCGAGGCGAGGCAATGTGGGTGTGCCATGATGCAGTGGCTTGCTCGCTTGGAAATTGTATTTATCTGCTAGCATTGTCGTGCTTTTGTGTTGACAGATAGGCAAGGGGTAGGACACAGCTCACCCCGTTGTGCGGATTTGAACTGCCAACCTTCCACTCAGCAGCCCAGCGGCTCAACCGTTTAATCCGCCATGCCACCCATGTCCTTAGAAGGTTGGCTAATGAACATCAAATTAAAATTTGACTCTTTCTGGTGCGACGGGTCTGCAGTACAGCAACAGTGAGATATAAAAGAAATTTACATTGATTTCAGAAGCTTTTTGTATTTTCTCACATATGCAATAGAACAGTAGACTGCAACAGAAAACTATTTCATAATCAAATTTTTGTGTTGGACTTTTCTTTGACTAGAGCCATGACATCTGAAGGTTTTAGGATAAAACCAGTTTATAAGCTTAAACTTCTGAAATCAAGTACAGACACTGTTCTATTGTATTTGAATGACTAACCTTGAAGATTCATAAACATGATCTAATGACTTGATGATGAAGTATTCCCAGGAATGAATTAACATGAGTTTATGGATGGATTTTACTTAAGAAGCAAAAGAAGACAGTAAGGTAGTAATTAATGTGTTGTGTATGATCAAGCTGAGGAACATAAAGTACAATTATACTGAATTATGAGGAGAATAATTAAAAAAGCAGAATCAGCCATAACCACCCGGTGAGCTTCCTAATCAAAACAACACTTCATCTGATTTAGATAGACGAAGGCCTACAATCCAGCACATGGGTTGAGTTCAGTAGGACTTACTTCCTAGTAAATGGTACAAGATTGCAAGTATAAGGTTTCAAAGAAATCAACACACATAGCAACAGACAAAAAGGACAAAGGCAACACCAATAGGTTGATCTCTAGCAATTGCCCTCTAAATTGACTGTAAACTGCATATATTTGTATAAGTGGAAGGTGAGGCCCTGTTGCAGTTTACTGGGTTTTACATATGTATAATTAACTGTAGCACAAGTGTTATCCATTTTTTAAACTGCATCTCTGATCATTCAGTGTGGTTCTGTGGGCTGAAGGCAGAACAGCATTTGCTCAGGGTAGATATTGATTACCTCTTTATTTTTATCTCTGCAGATGTGGGATCAGACAGAGATCCTATTACATAAGCAAACAGTCCTGAGTCCATCAAAACATAATTCTTTCTGTATACTTTCCCTGGGCCACATTTGTATATTTTCTGTAGTATCCTAGGAATCTATACTAGGAAATATTTATGTATTTATTTCAGTTTTTGATATATTAGTCAATCTTTCAGGATAGTAACTTTCCATGGAAGCTTACAAGCAACATAGAAAGCACACACAAAAACATTTCTATTAAAAGAGAACAATAGAACAAGTCATGATAATCTGTGCGGTGCTCTATCCTAGCTTGGGGTGGTTTATTGAGGGCTAGAAGGGAACGCAAGGGCTCCAAGTGTCGGACCCACTCACAATCTCCCTGCTCATTACTCAGAACGGAGGTTCTGCCTGCAACTGGGAACAGGATTGCCAACCACATGGAGGGTTTTAGGGCTTTTGCACATGAGGCTGTTCATCTGCTGTATCTGCTTCCAGTTTTATTGCAGACCTGAGATCTGGGCACTGCACAAAGAACAGTTCCTTCACTGTTTCCACAATATAACTGCTAGGTGACAGTGCAAAGAAATATATGTAAATAATAAGAATAATGCAACCACAACCAAGTGGGATTTTTTTTCATGATCACAAATAATGCTGCATTTTGCCTGCTCTAAAAAAGAAATTGCCCAAAGTTCTTTCTCAAAAGAAACTGGGGGCGGGGGGGCGGTGGCATTGTTTGGAGAACTTTACAAACTGTGAACAGGAAATGTTGAATATGGAATAAATGTCTCATATGGAAAAGCTCCTGCATATGGTCAGCTGACAGTACAGTTGCACGCCCCTCCGTGTGGCAAGTGTTAGAAGTGAGAAAGTGGAGCCCTCACACACGGGACTTTGTAGGCAGCGTGAGTGTGTGAGGCCTCACCCTGATCCCTTTATCAGCCCTTGATGGTTCCTCTGTCTTCTCTATGGGGCATTTGATGGCCACAGTCTTGTGGGGAGCAGTCAAGTTGGACCAGTGGCCAGATGTGCCTCCCTCTTGAATTCCTTCTGGAATTATATGGGGAAGACTATAGCTGCACAAGAATAACCCATATGATACATGGTTTATTTATTTATTTAAAACTTTTATATGAGTCCTTTATGTATGACATCTCAGGATGGCTTACAATCATCACAATCAGAATACAATAAAATGATCAATACCAATATAATAAACAATATAAAACCAATAAAATAAATTAAATCAAAAGCGACTGTTAAAACCATTAAAATACTGATAGAATATAGAATCGGTGCCAGGTGAACCTCTCTGGGGAGCGCATTCCACAATCTGGGTGCCACTGCAGAGAAGGCCCTCCTCCGAGTGGATGTCCTTTTTATCTCCTTCAGGGAGGGTTCCTGGAGCAGGGCCTCTCCCGCAGTTCTTAAGGTGCGTGAGGGCATATAGAAAGCAGACGTTCCTTCAGGTATCCCGGTCCCAAGCAATTTAGGGCTTTATAGGTCAAAACCAGCACCTTGAATTGGGTCCGGACTTCAACTGGAAGCCAGGGGAGCTGGTAGAGGACCAGCGTTATGTGAGAATAATGACTGGTCCCCGCCAGCAGCCTGGCAGCTCTATTCTGTACCAGCTGAAGTATCCGTACCATTTTCAAGGGCAGCCCCACGTAGAGCACGTTACAGTAATCCAACTGGGAGGTTACCAGAACATGAATCACTGTTGCTAGGGAGTTCTTGTCCAGGTAAGGATGCAGCTGATGGATCAGCCAAAGCTGTAGGAAAGCACTCCTTGCCACTGCCGTCACCTGGGATTCCAGTGACCGCTCTGGGTCAAGGAGTACTCCCAAACTGCAGACCCTGTCCTTTAGAGGGAGTGCTACCCCATCCAGGACAAGGTCAAAATCACTTACCTGAAACCTCAAGTCCACCCACCAACAGGACTTCTGTCTTATCTGGATTGAGGCTCAGTTTATTGGCCCTCATCCAGCCTATTACCTCAGCCAGGCACCAGTTCAGTACAGCCACTGCCTCACCTGGTGTAGATGTGAACAAGAGGTGGAGCTAGGTGTCATCAGCATACTGGTGACTCCGCAACCCAAACCTCCTGATGACCTCTCCCAGTGGTTTCATGTAGATGTTGAAGAATATGTGCAACAAAATGGAGCCCTGCAGAACTCTTAGATTAACTCTAAGGGATTAGATTGCAGACTTCTGGGGAATGGTGATTCGTCTCGCAACACCCTGTGGTGCTTGTTTAGACACTTATAAATTATTTTTGAGGTGTTTCTACCTGTCTGAATGGCAAGCAAGGTTGAAGACTTTCAGTCTATAGCTCTGATACGATGGATTAATCATTACATCAAGTCAAATAAAGAAAATCAAGGAAAGAAGGCATTGAAGGTGAAGGGGAAGCACTGATGATGCATTCTGCATAAATATTTCATCATCTCTTTAAGAACAAACTTGGGGGCTGAACTGTGACCGTCATCTAGACAAAATAGGACTTCTGAGAAGCAAGGAAAAGGTTAACAACAGGCTTGGGAGAATTGCAGGGTTTAGAGAAGGGGAAAAACATTTTGGGGGAACTTAAGAGGTGGCTCTCCTAAAGGGAAAAAATACATAGGCTTACTGGACATAGACTGTGTGTTGCAGAGCAGCGTGAGTGTGGAATGAAAGGGGGCATCCTGAAAGAAACAAATTTGCATCCTAAGAACGGCACACTGCCACATTGTGTTGCAGGTTCCACTTGTTCCGTGTGGTATGAATAATGCCTTCAATGCTACTTGCAGAACTCCAAAGCTCCATTGTGCAATCAAGAGGCACAATTGCATATTAACTGTAGTTTCCCTGTTTGGCTGCACATGTTTTGTATCAAAGATACGTACTTCTAACAGGAACACATACTCTTTCCAGGCAGTATTCAAAATCTCCTTTTGTACGGAACACTGTGTAGACTGAGGGGTAACAGGTCAAAGTGAATTCAAGGACCTAAATCTGATCTCAGGCATTATGCAAGATTTCCAGTTGCTAAGAGAGGGTAACATTAGATAAATTCTATTCAGGCCATTCAATTAAACAAAGATTAGCAGTCATTTACCTTTAGTTCAACACAGAAATATGCTTTCATTAGGAAATCTGACAGACAACCATGTGGTCAAGGACTGTAATAGGAGAATTTCTGACTATTAATGCTTAATAAGGTCTGTGAGTATTTAGTTCTAAAGATGGGCTCAAGCTGCTTCACAAACACAACTGGGATCCTTGTTGTAAAGTCCTCATCAATATATAATCTAGTATATGATGAGTAAGACTTCAAAATGTTCAACATATAACTTGCCTAAAATATATAATGCATTGAGCTTTTGATTTTTTAACAAACCTATGCTAGGAAGGTTGCTTAATACATATTTTTAAAAATCCACTTAGAACTTCTAGAGAATCCTCCGCATGAGGGAGATATCCTTCATGAATGAAGATCCAGATGGTACAAGTGGAGGGACTGGGCTTTTGAGTTCCAGGTTCTAACCCCCTGTCATGGAGCTAACAGAGTTAGTGGGTCAAAAGAGCCTAACCCACCTCATAGAGTTGTTGTGAGGATAAACTAGAGAAGGTGAAGGAGGACCATGTAAGCCTCCTTGGATTCCTTGCAAGAGAGACAAAGGTGGGTTATAGAAGTTATAATAATATAAATGATGCCTACAATATTTTGCATCGTAATTCAAGAGCAAATTAAATTGTCAAAACTGAATGCTGTCTTCCATTTTCCCTCCCTCCTGGTTCCCACCCCCTCAGTGAGCCATCATTCTTCAGTGGCTTCTTTGGGTGTCCCACCCCATGAATGTGTTTTTGAAAGGTCTGTTGCACTGTAAACCTGCAAGCCCACCAGTAGCCACCTACATGCAAGGTCCTGCTTTAATCACATTTAATTATAGCCAAAGACACTCACAGCCTGAACACTGGAACATTTTAATGAATACATAGCAATGAAAAAATGTCAATATGTCATGATGTGACTTGCTGGACTATAAAATTCTACTACTAATACAGCTATTTTGGGTTGCAGTAATAGAAGTATCACTTCTAAATCATTTGAAATTCTAGCTCTCCTTTACTCTGCATTATCCAGTCCTGGGCACAACAGTTTAAGAAAGATGTAGATAAGCTGAAAAGGGTTCAGAGAAAGACAAGGATGTTCCAAGGGCCAGAAAGTAAGCCCTATGAGGAGAGAGTGAAAAACTTGCGCATGTTCAGCCTTGAGAAGAGAGGGCAGATATGGTAGCCCTCTTCAAGTATTTGAAAAGTTGTCACACAGAGGAGGGCCAAGATCTCTTCTCAACCATCCCAGAGTGAAGGACATGGAATAATAGACTCAAGTTACAGGAAGCCAGATTCTGGTTGACCATCAGGAAGAATTTCCTGACTGTTAGAACAATATGACAATGGAACCAATTAACTAGGGAGGTTGTACGCTGTCCTACATTCAGGTATTCAAGATTCAGCTGGATAGACATTTGAGAAGAATGAGTCCTGCATTGAGCAGGAGGCTGGACTCAATGGGCTTCTTGGCCCTGTTCAATTCTATTATTCTATGATTCAATAAAAATATTTGATTCTGTGGATTCTTTCACTTATTAAGAAGGCATTTTTGTGCAGCACATCAGCCCATCCAGACAATTAACATGGTTCTACAAAGGTCCCATGGAGCACCCAGCAGATGATTGGGCTCATTAGTGTTCACCTTTCCTTTCATCTCCTTACTGCTTGGGTATCCTAGGGAACCCCATGACAAGAACAACTTATCTTCCTCTCTCTACCATGACTGTGGGCCATTCTATTCTGTTCTGTCCTGTCCTGTCAGTCTTTCCAAATCTCCTCCCTCCCATCCTTGTCTGCTTCATTCCCACAGGCAGGAGGGAGACTGGGCCCCATGAGGAGGAGCATGGAAACCTGCGAGACCCCCCCGCCCCCTAGAAGGCTAGCTGGCTGTCCTTGAGCTACTTTCATCCAGAGCAGCCTCGGACTGGTACTGCGGAGGGGAGTCTGCAGGTGCAGGCCTGCCTGATACAGTGATAATGGGATTGTTGCTGTGTGAGCTCTGAGCCTTTTCTGGTTCAGCCTACTCCACATCATCTGCAGAGTCTGAGCTAGCAGCCCCACTGAAACAGGCCCTTTCTCATGTGTGCCTGAGAATCTCGTCCGGGCATGTGTGCACAACACCCACCCCCCTGCATTTTTCCTGGAGATTGTGAAGTCTGGCTTGACAGTGGGCTTTTGTGACCCAAGATTTGATAGCCAATGATAGCCGTTCTGCATGCCGAAGAAGCATCTTAGAGGGACTGTCCTTGACTGGCAGACACTTTTTCAATTGTGTGTATCAAACATATGTGCAATAGTCTTGTGAGTTTCTTGCGTGGGGGTAGAATAGGTCACACTGAGTAAAGTGTAACTGAGTAATGAGCGTTATAATTGGAAACTCTGGCTGGGCCAAGGTCCTGCAAGGTGGGGTGGCGGGGGAGGTGTCTGAGGTCAAAGTACACTTAACATTGAAATCCAAGAGGCACCAAATAGGGTTTTTCTTCCCTTTGTTGAAAGGTGAGCTGTCAAAAGAAACCAAAGGTGCAAAATATTTTTGCTAAAAAAATAAAATAAAAATGTGTGTATGTGCTGGGATTTATAGCTTCTTCATGCAAAGATTTCCTCTCCTCTCCTCTCCTCTCCTCTCCTCTCCTCTCCTCTCCTCTCCTCAGGTCAACCTAGGGGTGCATTTGGTTTTCCATTTGTTCCTGAGACTCTAGTTGCTTAATAGTCCAAACTATGGCTCCTCTTAAAAGTTTTGCTTTGTTTTGTTTTGTCTTTCAGACAGGGCTCCCTGTGGCTGCTTCAGAGGGACCTATGCATTCATGCCTATACTTAAAAATAATTCTCATTATCCAAACTGTAACTAATAAGCACACAAGCCAGTGGTAGGCATTCTGTGTTTTCATTCACTGCCATCTGTTGTTTGCGAGAGTTTTTCTGTTTGTTCTCAGCCAGAAAACTCAAGCAAGCTGATTACCTTGGTTTCAAGGAAAAGAACTATGAGGAAAAATGCTAGAATTGGTGTTTACATCTTAAAACAAATTCAATATTTTTGCATTTGAGCAGTGGTTAGGATTTAGGCCAAGAAGGTGAGCTGTGAAAGCTGCAGGTAGAGAGGACTGAGATATCTAAAGAAAAGGGGTTGAAATACAACAGATTTTTGCCATTATGTCCCCTGGATTCTGGATCATTCATCCTGCACAGGTGCAGGCCAGCTGTGGTGTGACTTGAGCCATATTGCAGATGTCTGGTCCTCAGACAGATGGCCATGTGCACATGTTATAACCACTAATGAAACTTGAGTAGATAAGCACCTGAAAACAATGCGATTTTAGCATGATTTGTGCAAAGTTAGCCTATTTGAGCAAATCAGTGGGTTTTACTCAAATTGCACTAGAGACTTATAGTTTTCAATGGTTTCTTTACTCAGATTTTACTCATAGAGATGGAAGTTCCCAGATCTCAACCCTCTTCTCATCACCAGTTCACAGGCAGGCAGAAAATATATTGAGCTCAAATCAGTCAGATTTCCCCGTTTACGTACACTCCTAGCTGCAGAGTCAATGCTATGTGCATGTGTACAAAAGCACAAGGCATTTCCCCAGTATATAAAGACATAATAGCTCTTAAATTGTGGTCTGCAGTCCACTAGAGGTCTCTGGAGTGATTTCAGATGGTCTCCAATGCTATGAGTACTGAAGAAATTGCTGCATGACATTTTCTGGAGCAAATGATAGTAAATATGGATTTAAGCTCAGGAAAACTGGGGGAGATTTGTAAACAAGAAGTGTGTAAAGCTTCAGGTCATGCGAGCCAAGCCTAAGTGTACTAGAAGGTTAGGCCTGCCTGGTCACTCGCTGCAAAGCCAAGACTGACAGCCAAGAAAGACATGAGGCCTGTCATACAGTTTGGCAATACACAACTTATTTTGCTCTGGAAATAGTTGGTGTGACCAGATCAGAACCTAGTGTCAAGGCAGAGGTGCTGTATCCCTCTGCACCTGTCTTAGGCCCATTCAGAAGTGCTGGTTCTAGGTTTTTGAGGGACCTGGAGACAGCTCACTGGGTCCCTCCTCCAGGAAGCCTTCCTTCTCAGCTGCAACTGACCCTCATCCACTTTTTCATCATTGTTACCACTTGCTTGTTTGACTGGTAAAGAAGAGTGAGCAAGGAGGCACAGCAATGGTGAAGAGAAGCAGCTCCAAGGGGGTCTTTCAGTGCCCCCTGCTGGGGTCTGGGCCTTCAGCAGCTGCCTCCTTCGAAGCCAGCTTACAGAGGAGGAAGGCTTCGATGGGCATCGATGGACGCTTTCTTCTTATTCTGGATATCAGGCAGAGGGAGCAATTCTGGGTCTACAAGTCGGACAAAGGGTTAAAGCTTCCCCCCCTCATGCCGCGGTCCTGACCTGGCTGTGTTGCCCTGTGCCAGCTATTTGCGCAAGAAAAATGAGCAATGCAGCACCAAACTACCTGACAAATGTCTCGTCTAATTTGGCCTTGAGAAATTGGTATGTGGGAAGCAGGTATGATTCATAGAATCATAGAAATGGCATGAGACTGAAGACAGATTAATTGAAAAGTTCAGTGGGAGAAGACAGTCAGCCTGCATTGTATGTATACATTAAAAGGAGCAGAGTCTCCATCTGGTAGAGTTGAAAGGAAGCCAGGGGATACAGGGGCAACCGGAGTGACTGGTATCACTGGCATAGAAGAACCTTTCAGAATGACATACCGGGAAATAATGTGGCACAACCTGATCTGTAGCTTTGTCCTATGTGGATGACCTATGAGGGACAGGCTGGGGGACTGTGAAAGGACACAATATTTCAGTTTGCCTGGAGAAGCACAAATCTGTCAACACCATTTTGCCGGGTTCTTTTCTTTGGCCTTGAAGGCATTCCACCTGCCTATGTAAACCACAGATATGGCCATCAAAAAGAGGAGGAACTTGGAGCTTAGGAGCCCAAAGTGATGGGGAAAATGAAATAGCCAGCTTGAGATTATTTAGTGGAAAATATCCAAATATACCTGTTACATAACTGACCTAGCTATAAAGCCAGTGCATTGCTGTACAAGTTGCATCCTGTCAGAGAATCTGGAATGCGATTTCTTTAAAAAACAGTCTTGTTTTCAAGAGATAGAGAGAAAACAGTATTGTGCTCATACAGTTTCCTTGAATACATTCTTAGGATGTGTAGTAACGACCCTCTCCAGCATGCCTACCTCTACAGCTTAATGCAACGCACACACATTAAATAGAAAATAACTGGCATGGTAGACAAAAATCCCCACCAAAATCTGCAGTCTGAATATGTAGATCTGAGGTACGCTGTTTTCCTATAGAGAAAGCCAACTTTGTTTGTAACAACAAGAAAACCACATGATGCCTGCAAATATTGTTTATATCCCTTTATTCTTCAGCAATTATCTGAGGTACAATGGTGTAATAGAATGCTCCCAAAAGTTCTAATTCCTAAGGGTAAACGTTATCAACAATACAAAGCTGACAAAGGGTTTAGCTCCTATGTAGGGAGTGAAAGGTTTGGATAAAAGGAAAAAATCACTCTGGGCCTTTGGGCAGAAGGACGTGGATGCAGCATGTAAAGCATGCCATGTAATAGGGACAATGTCTTGGGATGCTGTGTAATCTCATAGTCTTCCTCTTCTTCCTCTGCCTTTGATTTTCCCCAGCATGATGGTCTTTTCCAATGAGTTCTTAACTGGAAAGCACCATGAAGAAACAATCCAAAATGAAACTAATTTAGATTCTTCCTGTGGAACATATTGTGGTAGCCAATGGTTCATGTTCTTGGAAGTCTGCATCTGACTGTACAACTTCAGGTGGGGCTCTTAGCTTCTAAGTCCTTATGCACAAAAACATCCTCTTCTCTTAAAAAACTAGAAGTCAAAGAAGAGAGGTCCATCCTATTCTTACCTGACTTCTAGTTGTTATGTGAAGGAGACTTTTTAAATGGAAGAATATTTACTTATGAGAGTTGCCACCTGAATTCACAAGTGGTCCTGCGAAGGCACCAACGATGCATGGGAACTAGACCCAAAATTCTTACTGCCACTGGGCTTGGTTCATTTTTAAACATGCCTTCACCTGTGGATGGGTTGTGTCTGTAGGAAGCTCATGTATAAAACCTGATGAGGATACTATTTCTGTTTTTTCAGAATCAAGTAATCAGAAGTATAATTCTTTTCAACATGGTAATTATAGACAGATCCAACAGCACCATCTGTATCTTGCCCTTTCCGCCTAGCAATTAGTAGTAGGCAATGAGGTGATTGCTATTTAAATTTCCCAGAACACTCTGCAGCAACATTACATAGGGGCATTATGGGAAATGAAAAACATGATCACTTAACACTGACCAGAACAGCGCCATAACTGTTTAAGGAGAACAGATGGGGGTTTCACATAGAAGGCAGCCAGCCAGAGGGCAGTAGGCCAAAATTCCCTTCAAGCCTGCAGTCAATACTGCATTTAGTTTAGCTGTCACATATAGTCACATACAACATCATTGCAATAGGAAATTAGTGTCACAAATAACCACACTGTCACATCGCACTGCTAGAAACGTGTGGTTTCAAAGCTGACATTGCTTTTATAATTATACCCAGGTTAACATTCCTCACAGCTGTTCAGAATTCTTACTCAACAGCCATCTCAAACTTTTTAGTGTACAGTTAATTGCAAATTCTAACACTATTTTGTTTTGATATGTAAGCAGGTCTGAGAATCTCTCATCAGCTGATTTATTTTTGCAGAGAATCAGCAGGCCTGAGTAATGCATTTAACAGCGTATTCATGAGTTGTCATAACAAGGAAGCAACGGCTGAGGTGGCTTTGAGACAGTGCTTTAATGTCTTAAGTGAAGTTGCAGCTCATGGGAGATGTGGCATAAATATTAGAATGTATGGTACCCGTTGCTCCTAAACAGTGAACTGGTGTACTCCCCAGGGAGAAATGGGAAAGTTTGCTCTTGAAAGATGCTCATACACAACTTCTGCCTGGGGATATCAGGAAGAATGACCTCATATGTAAATGTGGCAAGCTTTGAAAAGCAATGTAACAACCTGTCCTTTTTCTCTTATCAAAACAATACATTATCCTTTCTGAAATACCATAGTAATTCCCCCCCCCCCCCCGTATATGTTCCGTGCATGCAGTGGAGTGAGGGCACACTGGGGCACAGCACCAGCATTTTTTAAAAACTAATGGGGCACAGATATCCTCTGCCACCCCCTCCCCCCAGAATGCCCTCTTTCCTCTGAGCTTCGCTGCACTCCCCCAGAATAGCCTGGAAGAAAGGAATTTCCCTGCCAACCTCATACAGTTCCCTTTGCAATGCAAATATGTGTGGGGGTAGCTTGTTTTTGAATAGGCAATTTAAAAGCCATGAGCTTTACAAAGGCCTGCTACTTATGGAGATGGAAATTGAGCCAGTTTGTGGCCAACACTGCTGTCTGCGCTTTTGGACGGTGCCAACTCCTGCACTCCAGAAATGTGCCCCACTCCAATATTTACTGCTACACCCATTACATCCTCTGCACAGAGGATGGAGTGGGCCATTCCTAACAGCTCTGCCCCCAACTCCCAGACTCAAGCAACATCTGAAAGGGCCCCTTGCTGATGGCAGAAGATGCCCAGTTCCTGATAGGGTGAAGAGGTTTGTTGAAACAGCAGCAGGTGGGGAGGCCTCCCTGCAGACACCATACCAGGCATACAGGCCTCAGGGGCAGGGATGGAGGGGACGTGGCTCCACCTCTGCTCCAAGGCCTTGAGGGTACACAGTGAACTTGGCATATCTGCAGTGACCCTGGGAGCTTTCCACTGGTTTCCTCTTTCAGAGGAAGTAGCACACCCACCCGGCCAAAAGTGCAAGCTTCATGTTCCAGGAGGGAGAAACTGGCCTCAAGGCTCCTCAAAGCCCAAAGGAGAGATTTTGCAGAGCACGTTTACGCAGGAGTCTTCTTGGTGGCTCCACTACAGAGTCTTGAGAGCTCCACAGATGATAGGTAGACTCACCTTTAAGTTGTGTTCTGGGTTGTCCTCCCAGTTATGCTCCTGGAACTGACTCATGCAGCTTCATTGGCCCAGTTTTCCTCTCCTTGATCATCACTAGTAGAACCAATTGGGAACATTCTATCCAGTGCCAGCTTCCAGTTTTTGAGGGCCCCCGTCCCCCTGGAAGTCTACCTTTCCATTGTTGCTATCACACCTGCTATAGCTTTTCATTTTCTTTCTCATCATTGCTATCAGGTACTTGCTCAACAAGCAGAGAGCCACTGAGGATCAGGCAGTGACATCTCCCCCTCACCAGGGTAGGTTAGAGTAAGAGGCAAATGAACAAGCAGGTTACTATGACCCTGGCTGTGTTCACACAACTTGCAGATTTACCATGGGTTGTGGTCCCCTGCCCCCATTAACTATCCAACAGATGATCAAGTGGCTTCTATGTTGTCATGATTTCCACCCCCTTCTCATGCATCCCATCAGCCCTAGGCCTAAAATTCAGTCCCAATGTTCATTGTTCTTTACCTGTGTTACCTGCCTCTTCCTCACCGGAGCTCCTAGACTGCCCCATAGGTGTTTCCCATATGGCCACCCATCCCTTGACTGGCTCTTTCACCAGTCACATTTTTTGTGTAGCTCTCTCCCCCTCTCCCACCTGTCCTTTCTATAAGGTTGTGATGCTTCTTCTATGTCCTAGTTCTGGGAATCATGGGTGAATCATAGAATTATACAGTTGGGAAGGTCCTAAAAGGCCATTGAGTCCAACGTCGTACTCAGTGCAAGACTCAGGACTCCCATCCAGATTGTAACCAGGCCTGACACTGCTTAGCTTCCAAGACTGGGCAGGGAAAGGCACTTCAGGCTATAGGGCTGATAGAGTGATTTAAGGTAAGCTATGCTGATATTTTAGGTATTGTAGCCATCCTTTTGTCTCCAGCCTAACCCATAATTAGAACAAAGCCCCTAAGAATTCTCCTAAGAGTCCTGAATCTCTAACATAAAGGATTGCATGGAATTCACTTTCCTTCCTCACTGCAGTGGACTCTGGAGGGAAGCCTAATTTGAAGTATCAGGAATGGGAACTTTAACTTGTAACTACATGTTAACACTGAACCATGTCAATAGCTAAAAAGGTATTAGTATACTAGGACTTTCTTTAGTAACATGTGATATATTGCTTGCAAGTGCCACAATAGGCCATTTAATCTTGCGGTGAACCCATTCAGATAGCTTTGCAATGTGATTTCTATTGCCCATGTCATGCAAGATTAACAAAGAACTCTCCTTTTCAGCAAAGATAATATAAAAGAATGGGGCTGATTTGAAATTGTGTCTGCTGCAGATGGTAATCAGGCGGACATAACGGCTTTAGAGTGACTGAATTGCCATCTTTGACAGTAATGTTTGATCAAAATGAAGCTGACATTCTAATGCCAGATTTTGTTGACAGCTCAGAGAAATTTTTTTAAAAATTCATCTGCTGCCTTTTAGATCTTCCTAACCATTCTTGGGACTGTCTTGGAGTTAATGTATGTGGGTGGGGAAGGAAAATCTTTACATCCAGAAAAGGACTCTTTCATTTAAAGCTTTGGAAATAAAGATAATGTATTTATCAACTTTATAATTACAATACAGACCCTCTAGAGAAGAAAATAAATCCACATAAATCAAGTTAGTGTATTTTGGAACTAAATAGGTAGTTAAGGTAGTGCAACATCCAGGTGAGATGGAAAAATGACAAGTTCAAAGCCAGCAGCAATTATTCTGTCAAAAAGCTCCTGAAGAACTAGGTCAAATTGTCAAGAGGAAGCAGAAAATTAGTGAGCTGGGGGGACATTTTATAAGGTTGGGTTGTCTTTGGTTTTACACAGATCTTCTGGGGTTGCTAACACATTTCCTGCCAGGACTTCAGTTCCTATAAAAACTGCACAATAGCAGAAAAATCTGCTAGTGAAGTTTTCCCTATCATGATATTAAACACCTGGCAACAATTTTTCCCCACAAACAACAGTTCATTTATTTATTTATTGCATTTAATAAAATCCTACCCTTCCCCTAAGGTGCTGAGGATGGCACCCTTCTGCCCTCACCTTTTTTATCCTCAGCACTGCCCTTTGCAGACCTGGAGAGAGAATGAGTGGTCCAAGGTTGTCTAGCAAGGTTCATAACTCAGTGATATTTTGAGCCTGGATCTTCATGATCCTTGGCTGACACTTGATGTCAGGGGTAGTCAACCAGTTTGCCTCCAGGTGCAACTCCCATTATTTCCAGCATGGCCAATGATCAGGGGCTATAGGAGTTGTAGTGCAAAATTATATGGCTACCTTTGCAGTCCAGGACATGATCTTTTGCTTTAAAAGCAAAGAAGTTGTAATGAAAAAAGTGTAAAGCTGCACTTCCCCTGAAAGACCAGGTCTTAATCTTAGGAGCACTCCTTGATCCTACATGGTTGCTGGATCTTCAGGTGGCAGTGGCAGCAAGGAATCAGAGTGACAAGTGCCACTGTTCCTGGACGAGCGATCTATGCCTTGGTTGCATCATGCAACCTGCTGTATGTTGGGCTACTCCTGAAGTGGGACTGGCAGCTGCAAGCAGTGCAAAACTCTGGAAGCTTCAATTCGGGAAGACTGAGGTGAGAACCAGCTCACCTTAGTAAGTGGAAGACATTTCAGAACAGGGAAGGGTGGAGATTGAGGGAAAGGAAATAACAGGCTAGGTGGGTAGACCATTATGAAGAAATGTCCAATGTTCCTGCCATGCAGCCCTCAAGCAGTGGCAGCCACTCTGAGGTGAGGGTGAAGTCAGGGCCCTCCTGAGAAGAGGAAAGGAGGGGTTGTTTTGTTTGGGTTCTGCTGTTCACCTGGGCAGATGCTACTCCCACACCTCAACAGGATGACTTCCTTGATTTATGCTGTTCAGACCTGTAGAGCTCACTGAGGGAACTGAATTGCTAAGGTTTCATACAAGTCTGCTGGAGAGGGAAAAGTGTGTGCATGGGGAGAGACTGTATTAAGATGTGTGGAAAAAGCCTTTTCAAAACCATTACCCACAGATACGTGTTTGCTGGGAATGCAAGAGATAGCTTTGCCCTGTGCTGCTTTGTACGTGCTCTCTCAATGCTGTCAGAATCCAGGCATAGGCAGCAGGAACCAGAACAGGGCACCAGGAACCAGGCACCAGGGCCAAGAACAGGCAGAGTCCATCAGAAAGAGCCAGAGGCAAAGCATTGCCAAAGAACATTCCAAAGTCCAGTAAGGGGCCAGAAGCACAGACACAGTCCAGGAGCGATCTCAAGTCAAATACCAAGAAGGAAGGAACATGAACATGATGAGGTCTGGATAGGCACAGATACTTGGATCAAGGAAGTCAGACAGGATGCAGGGCAGGGCAGGGTTCAAAGAAGCAAGGCAGTAATGTCCAAGCAGAAAGCACCACAGCAAGTCAGGGAAGCTTTATTGCTGAGGCAAAGACTGGATGGAAGAGCCGGTTCTTATACAGCTATTCCCACAGAAGAAGGTGCTGGTTAGGGACTGACAGCTCCAGCAGAGACTTGGCCCTAGTCTTGCCCTCACTGCTGTAGCTATCCTGGTTCTGGCAAGCAGATGAGTCTGCAGAGCAGTTCAGCTCCTGACAAATGCCAACTGGCTCCCACTCTTTTGGCTTTTAGAAAAAGTAAGCATCTTTTAATTTAACTTTTTGAAATAGGTGGGTTTTACTTGTTTTCAGTGCTCTTGTTGTGTTAAAGTTATATTGTTTTACATTATTATATACCTGGATGGTTTTTAGCACAGAAGATATATATGTGTATGTATGTATGTTAAATGATGATGATTGCAAGGGTACTGCTTTCAGCTCAGACACCTGGCTTTGTCCAGATTTGCCTAAAGAACAGTTGTATATTTACACACTGTGATGGGATGGAAGCATCGGTAGCTACCATGTGCCACAGTATGATTGGTGTGTTACATTAGTTCCTCCACTGAATGACAGTCTGAGATTTTTTTTTCTTGTGTCTGTGTTTAATGGTTAATCAATGGAAACTGTCCCATCAAAAGCAGAGAGTAAATCACAGGCACTGCCCCTGGGAGTTTTGCGTTAAGAGAGTGCAATTGGTTGCTGGATATAAATGCAGACAGCTTTGCAAAGCATTTATTTATTTACTTAGCAGGCATGTTACATAATGAGATTCATTATCTCTAACCTTTAAAGTCCTAGGCAGTGCAGGACCAGACAATCTAACAGAAGGGAAGTGGCTCAGTGGAAGAGCACCAGCTTTGCAAGTTCCCAGGTTCAATCTCTGTTATCTCCAGATAAGGCAAAGAAGGAAGCCTGCCCGAATTCCCAGAGAACTGCTTTCAGTCACTGTTGACAAGAGACAGACCAACAGTCCATAGTATAAGGCCTTTTCCTGTATTCCCATGTTTTAGGCATGACATGAGTACCAGATCATCTGTCATCTCTCAAGGCTGTAAGTCTGGATGAGACACAGTGGGTTTTTAAGTATACTTAATTTGATCTTCAGTAATTCTAGACCCTGGTTCAAATCTCAAGTCAGTTATGAGTTAAGGGGATGTTCCCATGCAAGATGAGGTTTTATCTCTTTCCTCCCCCCACCCCAGTTTTTAATAGAAAAGCAGCAGTTTGGAGCTAGTGTTCATGGCCATCTGGATTTTTGTGATGTGATATGCTGTAAAATGAAAGTGCCGCTAAGTAATTAAGAGCAAATGTTATTGCAAACAATAACTGGATGACGAATTGTGATCAGTGTTTAATGATGGGTTGGTTCCACGTGAGCTGAGAATCAAAAACTTTAAGATTGTCAGGAAGCAAATTAAGAATAGGTTAAAAGAAGATGACCTTAAATTAGGCACAGACTGCATTTTTTAAATGCATCATCCTCTTAGTATCACTTTCTTTTTCTCAAAGTGTGTGCACTCTTAAAGATTTTCTGATTTTGATTTCTATTCCTTGAGAGACGCTGTTCTAGCCATGCTGTTCCAGATGATGCTTATTGCCTGCTGGGAAAAAGATGTGCAGAATTTTTCAAATCATTGTCAGTTCATTTGTGGTCAAGCAAAGGAGATGAAGGACAGGAATAGAACCAATGAATGGAAACTGCAGGGAAATAAATAAGAGCTGTTTGTTAGTCGAACAGACTTCTTTGGAGAAATTTATAGAGGCTAGATGGCCATCTGTCAGGGAGACTATAGCTGCAAGATTCCTGTAATGAGTAGGGGCTGGACTAGATAACCTCCAAGGTCTCTGGCTGCTTTGTAATACTATATGCCCAGCCTCTACTTCTTTCATATCAGTGAAGATCAGATCAGAATAGAAACAAATCTTTTAAAATGGATTTATATATTTATACTGGGCAGGATCCAATGGGATGCTTCTGTTGTGCCCTGCTGATACTGCTGCACAACTGGTGGATCCAGCCAACTCCATCATGCAAGCAGGACCCACTGCTTGTACAACAGAGACTGACCCTTCCTAGAGAAAGCCCTCCAAAGAGCTGAGCTATTCATTTCAGGTTCAGCGCAGGTCAATGGCACTCTCTTATGCAAGCTCTGCTCCATTCCAGTAACAATCATTTCTGCTTGGCTGCCTGGGGAAGTTCCAAACGTCTGTTCCATAAGCAGTGGACACCACTTGCAGAAGGGAATTGGTGGGCTGCAACAATATAAGCAGAATTAGACCATGCCCTCTATTCTGTATTTCTCATGCTGCCAGAGCCTTAGGGCTACCATGATGCAGTTACTCTGCAGATCAACATGAACATTCTCACTATCTTGAGAATGGGTGCAGGAATGGGGGAAAGCCATGCCATGGGACCCGTGATTCTGACATCATTCCAGTGGCACAGGGATGAATAGTGTCCCTCTGGTTCCTATGCTACGAAGGCAATATGAATGCTGGATCCTGGTAGCACAAAATCTTTGGTTCTCAGGAGAGCTGGTGGAAACTCATTCGTCTAATATAAATAAAGAAATTAGTCCAGTGTCCATCAGTACTGCAATGCACAACGCAGTAGGAATTCTGCTGCTACTGAAGTGTGTGAGGGTTGGGTGGGTGGGTGGATGGAATGATAGAAATCCCTTTCAAAAATGTTTTTGCACTCTAAATCTGCAATTCTTTTCTCTTAGGCTTGTCTTATAAATAAATGACAGCTTTCTAGCTAAATGTGCTTTGAATCAAAGAATCTTTCTTCCATTCCAAAAACCCTCTTGTGTTCTCAGCTGGAGCCTTTCCCCACTTCCACCATTTTCACATCTATTTCTCCTCCTATCTGCATTTGTTTTATTTCTTGGAATTATTTTTTCTCCCCACACTTCAGCTCTGATTACAAAGTGCTGCAGTTTTCTCTCAAGTGCCCTGCACAGACAAAATAATTCAGTTTTGCTACTTGCTCTGAGAAGCACAGTACATTAAGTGCGAGACATGGCTAGGTCGGTGCCAAACACAATCTCTTGCAGAGAGGAAATGCAGAAGACTTTATGTGAAGAGTTATTTATTTATTGGATTGATTTAAATAGAGCATCCACTGTGGCAAACACAGGCTGGGAACAGCTTTATGAATACATTCAGGACTCTAAAAAAGTAAGTAGGATTTTTCTCTGCTGTCAATTCTCACATCATTCAGAGTCAGAAACCTATTCTTAAGAGTGACATCTCAGCTAGATACCCTTCTCTGCTTATGCAACCAGGAGATCTTGGTGATTATAGTTAAGTAAAAAATGTCTATCATTGCGATGGGCAGAGTGTGGTACAAGGGAGAGAATCACATTTCTAGACTGCATTCCTATACTGCCTAATAGCACAGGCTTAAAACCATAAAATGCAACAACACAAGAAAGCATAATATGAAACTCTTAAGTCTTTAAAACTGCAGCATAAAACCAAAGTAAAGAGCAACAGCAGTGAAAATCACTAACCCCATCACAACAAATGTAAAAATATACAAATCCAAAGAACTAAAACACCAGGGAGAGCAACAAAGTCTTCACCCAGCGTGGAAAAGTGTTTCTGTCAAGTCCATTCTACAGTGGAGGTGAAAAGCCCTTTCCTTATGAGCCACCCAATTCATTTAATTTGATAAGAGTACTTGAGA
The DNA here is from genome assembly GCF_004798865.1 of Varanus komodoensis. NCBI lineage: Eukaryota > Metazoa > Chordata > Lepidosauria > Squamata > Varanidae > Varanus > Varanus komodoensis. Next base: position 1,956,308 of record NW_025336087.1, on the reverse strand, counting down.
AAGGGAGTTGAAAATGATCTTAGTTCTCAGGCAGGTATGTAGAAAAGGAGATGATCCTTCAGGTCATCTGTTGTAAGTCATTTTGGGCTTTGAAAGTTAACTGTGAATTGGGCCAAGAAACCTTTGAATTGGGTCAGGGCAAGGATGGAAGTTTATGCAGATTACAAAGGTTTTCCATTACTGTCAGGATTTGTAGAGCCCTTTTTAATCCTCTGTACATACACAAGCGCACAGGACACCAGCTGCATGAGCGAAGTGCAGCACTTCGCCTGTCTGAGCAAGTGGGCAGCCTGGCCGTGGAGGTGGCACTGTTTGGAAGTAAGCCCCATTGAGATCGCACTGGGATCCTAGTCCAAGTCAGTGGCTATAGGATGGCAACCTAAATGTGTTTTCTGCTCATGATGATCTCCATCTTGAGAATAATAATAATAATAATAATAATAATAATAATAATAATTATTATTATTATTATTATTATTATTATTATTATTATTATTTAAAACATTTCTATGCTGCCCCCATCGCAACAAAGCCTCAGGGCAGCTCACAAAGAATACATAAAAACATAAATAATAATAATATAACAATAAAAAACATTTTAAACCCCCTGGTGCATTCTCGGCTAAAAATTTGAAAATAAGTTTTAAATAAAAAGGTCTTAGCCTGGCGCCGAAAAACAAATAACGATGGTGCCAGGTGGACCTCTCTGGGGAGCACATTCCATAGATGGGGTGCCACCGCAGAGAAAGCCCTCCTCCGGGTATTCACCCTCCTAATATCATTCACAGAGGGTTCCTGGAGACGGCATCCATTGCTGATCTCAAGGGGTGGGAGGGCATATATGGGTGCAAGCGTTCCTTTAGATATCCAGGTCCCAAGCCATTTTATAGGTCATAACCAACACCTTAAATTGGGCCCGGACTTCAATCGGGAGCCAGTGGAGCTGACGGAGAACTGGGGTTATATGAGAACAACGCCCAGTCCCCGTCAGCAACCTGGCAGCATTATTCTGCACCAATTGAAGTATCCGGACCATCTTCAAGGGTAGCCCCATGTAGAGCACATTACAGAAATCTAATTGGGAAGTTACCAGCACGTGTGTCACTGTCACCAGAATCAAACCTGCCTTAACCTACATAGCTCCTAGGACTGTACAGATTTTTTTTTTAAGTCCATGCTCATTCTGTTTGAAAGATTGTCCACTTATTGACAGGAAAGTATATTTTCACCTGAGTTTGTTCTAATGCTGCTAATTGCCAATAGTGCAGTAGCACAACTGTACATTTGTGGTGATGAACACTTCTGCACATGCACATTAGTTAATATAATTAGCACAAATCTTATGGAAGTTTTTAAAAAGCTTGGTCTACAAATCTGAAGAAACTGATTCAGAAAAAAATGGTTCACTGCAGAAGCACAGGTTGAATTCATAAAAATCCAAACTCACTTGATCCATTGTGGATTTCTTTGATATTTCTAATACTTTGCCCTTTCATCTTCATAACATTGTTCTATATTCTTTTGTGGTCACTCTAAAGTATGGTGGCATGTTGAGGAACTGACTAGAAAACAAATTGAGATAAGAGATTGAGCATCCATTTCCTTTATCACAAATCTATATTTCTCACCTATCATGAAAGTGAAGTAAGGATGACTATTATACAGTGTGTTCTCCACGACTACCAAATGCTGGGCCACAGAAGACATCAAGCAAAGTAGGTCTCCAATTTCACGGTAGCAACCTTGAAGCTGTTCCTTTCAACCCCATCTCAAGCAATCTGCCCCTGCATCTTGATTTAGCTGTGGCAGAGCTTGTATTTTTCAGAACCTTCCATTCCCTGAATCATTGTTTACGTTTCCACTTTTGGAGGCCTATCACTGTCCTTGAGAAATGCAGAAGCAATAGATGAACACAGTGAATTAAGAGGCTCAGAAAGGATTTAAAAACAGCAACACAATGTTGCAACTGTTGTGGCCCAGCTCCAGCACTGCAGTAAGCCCTGTAGCTGGAATCTGACCAGAGGTGGTCCAGAAACATTTGTGCCTGTGAATGTCAGAATCAGTATGAGCTTATCTTGGTCAGTGTTCTCAGAAGAAAGCAGTCAGGAGTTCATTTGCTCCAATCTAACTGCTAGCTTTGTCCTTGATGCTGGTAGGTTTCTTGTGAAAACCTAACAGGGCAGAGGTGTTCCTCTGAAGTATCAACTCAGGAAGAAAGAATGGAAATGCCCTGTCAAGTCAGGGACATAAGAACATGAGAAAAGCCATGCTGGATCGGACCAAAGGTTCTTCTGGTACAGCACTCTGTACACAGTGGCAGAGCAGCAAGCTGGTGTATACAGTCACGCCACCTCTGCGGAGGGAAGGCGCACATAGTCAGCAAGGCTAATAGCAAAGGCTCCTTCTCCAAGAATCTGTCCAATCTCCCTTTAAAGCCCATGCTGATGGGCTAAACGTCCTTGTCAATTAGTTCATGAGAAAGGCTTTTAAGCAGATGACCAGGTCAGGAGCCTTTGCTCAGGAACATTCTCATCTTTACTGCCCAAAATCATCTGTGTTGGATTTTCTACTATCTGAACCTCTGAGGCACTCTTCACGTGGAATTTCTGTCCAGTTTGGACACTTGTGTCCTAAACTCTTAAACTCTTCCATGGAAAATGGATTTGTGGTTTCCTAAGTCAGAATGCCTGAGTATTCACTTAAAGGATCAGACCCATGACAGGAACATAATAAACCTGTTTATGGAATTACATGTAATCAGCAATGGTGCCCTTAGTCACAACCATGGACAACAGAGGTATAGAATAAGAAAAGCAAAAATATCAGGCTTGCAATGTAGCATCCCCACCCCCAGGAAGAGAATAACATTTAAGGAGAACATTACATTGCAAGTTGGAGTGAATTGCAACATGGATATTTTGGGAGACCTTTATTTTAAAGGGGCTACCATGTTTCACAAGGAATGACTGTTGAAGCAAAGGCACATACAAATGCATCAGGTCAGACTAGATTGCATGATGCAGACAAATCAGCTCATCTATGTGCTTCTTTTCTAGGAGATGACATTAAGCCAGCTGGAGATGCTGATTATTCATTTGGCAAAAATGCTTTAGTAATTAAAGCTGAGATTAATTAACTCATCAGGATAAAATGGAGACAGCTAAAGCAGTTGTACCAGTTGTCTCCAGTGCGTTTTGGAAGACCTTTGTGAGGAGTTAAGGAGGAGCTAAAATGCTAAGCTGTCACATTAGCTTATACATTTCAGAAGCACATTTACTTAAAATATGAGCAAAATGTGTATTTCATGCAAGTACAGTCTCTTGTCTCATTTCAAATGGCAAGACCCCATCTAAAAATTAAAGCTGGGATTGGCCCTCTCCCAGTGGTACTAGAGAAGGTCTCTGGTCTTGTCCTTGGCATCTTGAGAGCAAATGTGGTATAATAGTTTGATTGTTAGACTAGGACTTGGGGGATCTAGGTTCTAGTCCTTACTTGGCCATGAAGCACAGTGGGGGACTTTGGGCCCTTCACTGCCTCAGCTTAACCTAACTCACAAAGTTGTGATGATAAGCAGAGAATAAGAGGAACCATTAGGTTCTTTGCAAAAAGAATCAGGATGGATTATAAATAAATAAAATCTCTAAAAAGTTCTTGCAGCTGGCAAAAGACATTCTTCAACCTTACACCTGGGAAAGGGGCTACCAATCTGAGTAAACAATACTGCCAATGAAGATAGGTTGATCCAGCATAAGACATCTACTTATGGCTGACACCCAGACAATATACTTCAGCAGACAATGCACTCATCCAATACAGAGCTCAAGTCAGCATCCTCTTCGGTTCAGCACACATGATTAGCACCCAACTTGCCCGCCACTGAAGCTTGGGCAGGCTTCCATTGTTTATGCCATTTGTAGATAATGTTGATGGTAGTTTTGGTCATACCTAACCACTAAGGGGTGCCCAAGTATGCTGTGTGCATTTCATCTTTGTATTATATATCTTTCCATTGCTTTTCAGTCTTCCAGGTTGCCTGTGTTCCTGAACCTGAAAAGGCTTCAGGAGATGGATTGCCACATGATGCCTTCCATAGGGCTTTAATTAAAGTGGGCAGGGAGGCTACAGGCTGCCGTACAATGATTGTACAGTGGAAGACAGGGTACTTGGGCACCCTTCAGGGACTCCTCATAAGATACCCAGAGCCCAGCCCACATGACGTTCTCCAGGATGTTCTTGCTCTTTTCAAATGCATTACCTTCAAGATGAATGGAAATGGTGGAAAAATGAGTGATCTATTTTTGGCTTAGCACTAATTTTAAGAGCCTTACTGACTTTGGTTGGATCACAGATTTTAAAGCAAGTGCAGTTTTTCATAGTGAGGGATAGTTGGGAGAGTGAGAATGGTCAGCAGTACCAGGGATAGTCAGGGAGATGCTTTACCTCCCAGCTTGTAGGGACGGCCCTGTCGCCCCCACACTACCATGACTGTATGGGATGAGGACAATTTCCAGTGCAGCCAGGAATATATTTATGCTGATAAAATGCAAAGCATATTTATTATTAGATCTTAAGTTCTGCATGATTCATATCATTATAGATTGCTATGCCAACTCTCCTGGAATCATCTGATGTCACAATATAACAAATTTTATTGTTTTCATTTTAAAATATGTTGAAAAATCCATCTTTTCCCACCCTGTGGATAAAAGTTCCTCTTTTAAAATACTTTATATCTTACAATGATTATCACTAAGTGCAAAATATTTCATATAAAAATGGCCTGTCAAATTTCTCTTTGCAAAATTATGTAGAAGCAATGCAAAAGAAACTTTGATCATAAATAATCAAATGGAATATTATGGTGGAGGGTTTTTTCAAGCTTTTTTTTTTTTGCACTGTTTTATCATTGACATAAAATATAGGAAAAGAATAAGTCATGTAGAAATATGGGGAAAACCTAACAGAAGTTGCTATGAAAGCCATTCTATTGTCTTTTGAAGTTGATCTCTTAAAATAAAGTGGGTTTCCAAATAGCTAGGAAAAATTACACACTAGTAAATGCTTGAGATGGACAAACAGCTTTGAGCTCAGTCCCCAAAATGCATCATAGCCTTCAGACATTAGCAGCTGGAGGTGAGTTAAAATCACCAGGAGTCATGAGACATGACAGTACTCAGGACCAAGGAAGAATTTAGAACTGAAGGACAAATTAAGATGCACCACTGAGGAATAAAACAGAAGTCAGGAGCAAGCAACAGTCAAAGCTACAGGAACACTCCAGAGCTTAAGAAGAAATAAGTAGGGCTCAACTGGAAGAGGAAGATATCTGATATTGCTTCTTCCCTAGGCTGGGCTAGGGCAGAGTCAGTCTAGGACCTGATGGTCCTTCATCGAGAAGCTGCCACCTGCAATTTAGTGGCTTACCACCAAGGGCAGCAGTCCACAGATTCCAGTAACTCAGGATAGTTCTGTCAGCTCCTAATAAGTAACCTCTGTTGGGCTAACAGTCAACCATTACTCCACCAAGAAAATCTTTCTGTACAGCCGGTTACATGCATCATATTTTGGGATCATGACCGAAATGCAAAATTTCCACAGTAGTGCCTGGAATTTTAGTATGCAGGTCTGTCAACACAAAAGTGTTACTAATTTAGCAGAATATATTTATTTGCATAGTGTCAGACATAAATGTCAAATCATTAGCAAATGATGGTTGACTCATTTATATTCTTTATTGATCATAAAGTGCACATTTCACACTTGGGACACTATGGAATCAAAAGACATGACATATAAAAACAGTTTAATCATAAAGATAGGAATGAAGTCACATAATGCAACAAGAAAGTTTATCATTAGACGGTAAATACAAGATTTTTTTTGTGGGGGGATAAGACATGATGGAGTCAAATAAATATTTTGTTTATGTTGGAAACTCATCTCTAACATGTCATGGAATTCTGGAATATATGACATTATAGCTATTTAACTTGATAAAAGATGGTAGTAGTTATACATAAGCAGATTTGAAATAGAAATATTTTCTTAGGAATCTAGCTTAATGGAATATAAAATGAAATAACATAATCTAAACACATTTTATAGCCTTCAATATGATATACAGAAACTCCTAACAAGAAGAGTGAGAGCCATCCTTGTGGTTAGCTTTTTGTAAGCTATTTTGGTATGCATGGAACTAACTATTGCTATTGCTCTACTTAGAAGCCTTAACTTAGGAAAATGTTGAATCTACAATGTGTTTGAATCTATGCATGTATAAGCTTTGTATTTAGTACTGTTATTCTGATATTTTTACGGTAGAGAACAAAAGATAAATCTTGTCAGAGAGAGTGATTTCTGAGAGTTAAAACAATAAAAATTCTGTATGACCTATATCTAGAGTGACCCATTTAGAATCACTTTAAGATGGAATTTGTTTTTGTGAGAAATCTAAATATATTAAGTAGTCCAAGAACTTTCTGCTCCTTGTATCATCCCATGTACATATTCCTTGTATGATCCCATGCACTGATCAGTCCAGGCAGTTCTGCGTTCTCCTCAAGCAGAACATCTTCTTTCTTCTCACAAGTATTGTGGAAAATGCAACGTATCACCATAAAATCTCAGTGACTTTCTCTACATTTAGCAGGAAGTAAAGGCACCATCACAGCAGCTTTCAGTAGCTGGAGCATTGCGCCACAGGTAGTCTTGTGCAGCCAGAGTAGTAGTTGTTGAAGCTTTTCTGTTTGCCTCTTCTTGTGCTATGATATGGCACAATGAGCCATGATTGCCAAGGTCACCCAGAATCACAGACAGCATGGCTTGCCCTTCAGAGATGCAGGGAGGCTACTAAAGAAGACTCCTTTTTCTAGCTCATTGGACACGGGAAAATGCAAAAGGCAGCTGCATCGTGACTTTGCCCTGAAACCCCAGCATACACATCTAGGAATCCCCTCTCGGAGCCTACCAGTGCCTCAGACACCATATTATAAAATCATTTTCTACCATAGTAGTCCTTGCCCCTGTTTGTGTGTGTGTGTGTGTGGAGGGGTAAAATCCATATCTGAGGGAACTCCAACTTGCAAAATCCCTTCATATTTTTTTTTTCTAATTTGCCCACCTTGATAAAGTTTGCCATGTATAGCATGGACAACTTCTTGGAAGACTTTGCATGCAGTAAACTTACCCACTCCCAAGGTGGTACTGATGTTTAAGGCCAGGTTGCAACCTCTGTTTGCCAACCTTTTGCTTGGCTTGATTCCCCACTTCAAGACTAAGTCCTTCCATTGGATTATTGACCCAGTTTCATAAGAGATAATCTCAAGATGCTCTGGACATGCCAAAGGAAGCACAAAACTGATCATCCCAAGCATCCACATCCAGAGTGGAAACCCAGACTGCCTCTTCTTAAGAAAGGGTCCAGTGCAAGACTACACATCCTTCCACAGCTAGTTGTTCAGCCACTGCTGAAGTAATCACATTAGTTTGCCCTTTGGCTGCTCACTGGTAGCCTGGGTGGTGTGTTTGCCAGTTCTTGTTGATCTTTGAACTGACTCCTCTTCTTCCCAACCCTGTGGACGTTCCTCCAAATTTGCCTCTGTATTTTCCCACAGACACTGTGGGGTGACTAGTCGTCCTGGAAAAGGCTGCTGTGCAAAGACAGGTGGAGTGGGAGGACCATAAGGAATGTTAAGCCACAAGGCTGCACTTCATACTTCTGGGCACGTGGCATTGGTGTGGAGGAAGTGCCATCTGGGGAATAGGGGGGTGGAGCTAGGAAGTACCACTGGTACCCGGGGGGATGCAGGGAGGTTTGCTAGTGTTAGCAGAATATGTTGTGGGGGAATTAGTGCCTAAAGCCTGGGAACCAAGGATGATGAAAATCAGTGATTATTCTTTCTGGCATACGGAGATAAAACATTTTCTTGCCTGTGGTCTAGAGATGCTGGCAGAGGGACTGCTGTGCACAAAGACCGTGTTAGATGTTCTTGCCCAGGTGGATATACCGCTGCCCTTCTAGATGAACTGTGAATGGGGAGATGATGACTCTCCGGATGGAGAATGCAAACTGAGGTAAATGATTGTCTCAGACTGAACCCCATTCATGCAATGGAGCCCGGCATCACATCCCTGTGATGAAGCAACAGGTGTGCCCATTTGTCACAGAGAAAGAGCACGGTTTGCAGGGCCTCCCTAAAGCACTTGTGATGCGTTGCAATCTCTCTGAACATCTTCCTGAGGACATGAAGTATGTCCACGGGGATGCCCAAGAAGCCCTGTGTTTTCAGTTGCTTCTAACGAGCTTCTAGACCGGCAATAGATCAATTAATGTGCCCTCTTCTTCCCCTGTCCAAAGTGGGAATGCGCTACCAATGGGAATGAGTGCAACAAGGATTGCATTTCAATGCAGCAAACCCAAACTTCATCAGTATCAGAGGTAGTACTTCATGTAAATTTATATTCAATGTAAGATGAATAGTCTATCAAACCAGGTGCAGAGTAATCTGACTAGTACCAACTCCCCAGCTTTTCTGGCCAAGCTGTTTTCCTTCCCAGTTGCTGCGATCTGTGCAACTGGAAAGGTTAGTGTTTGAGTACTGTATACAACTCCCCAGTGCACGCAGTGTAATGACCACTGCTCCTGACCTATGTGATCCATCAAACTTTTCTTTCCTGTATTTGATAAAGCACTGATATCTGATGCAAGGGGAAATGGAATGATAGTTGAATACAATGTTAAAAATTCACCATCATCATGTAATGATGAGTTGATCCTGTAAGCTGAGCCATGAAACAAAAGTCTTGCCAATTGTACTTTTTTTCTCTGTTACAAGATCTTTTTCATGGCTTAATTATTTATAAAGGTCCTTACATTTTGAGATAAATATCAGCAAAAAACTGCCTAAAAACAAACAAAAAAATCATCAGAAACCCTACTGTGAATATCACAATGACAAAAATAAAATTGCATATACTAAATAATATCCAATATAATTTTCACTGATTTTTTGCTTGCCACAGATAAATTGGATCCATTGAACTCCACAGTAATATTACACTGAAGTCTGATTTCTATAATATATTTTATCTGTTGTTCAACATTCTTTTTTTTTTGAAGCAGTGTTACAGAAAATGCATTAATAGCATAGTATTAATGCATATTACATTATACTGAACTTTGTTTATCTTTATAATAAGCCTAAGAAAAAGATTAGAATATTTTTGAAGAATTTTATTTATTTGAAATACTTCTATACAGCTTAATATATTAAAATCCCTAAACACTTTATATTGAAATATGACATAAAAAGAAAGAATAATAAAACATGAAAGCAGTTAAGAGTGAAGGACTGGAGTTTGCAAAGAGCATGATGAGCTTCACAAGAACTTGGAAGAGGCAGTGCTGCCTTTTAATTCTGGTATCAACATTCTTAAATGCAGCTGCCTTCCCAAACTTCCAGAGAATGCTCAGAATAAAGGTGGAGATGCAAGTCCTTTTTAAAAACAATCTAAAACACAATAGGTAACCTCCAATTGTTTGGCCTCGTATACTGTCACTTTTGATATAGACTTCATGATTTATGCCATGTCTTTGAGACTGTCTTTGAGTTAGATTGTCTTTGAGTCAAATTTGTATGTAAAACAGATCAGGCATATGAAACACTTCCATATCCAGTAAAACATCTTAAACACAATTCAGCATTTTAATGATAATTCATTCATTACAGTAATAATGAAGTAACTGCAGGCACTGAAGAGAGAGAGATTCTGATTGACTAACGCCTAATATGTTCCTAATGGCCAACGGTGCATCCCCTTTCTCGGATTGCTTTATTATTTCCACTTTAGGTTCAATTGTGATTGTTTTTCTTTTCTTTGATGCATCACTTGCACTTGCCTGGGATTTACACTTTAGATGCATGGTTACTAACCAAATACAGTGTAAAGTTACAGAAGGCAGCACTAACTTCACATGATCCAAAACACATTGGCTGTAGTTCTGCTGCCGCCACAAAACTAATTCTGACTTTACCATTTTTCCCCTCCTCTCTCCTTTTCCTTCCTTCCTTCCTTCCTTCCTTCCTTCCTTCCTTCCTTCCTTCCTCCCTTCCCTTCCCTTCCCTTCCCTTCCCTTCCCTTCCCTTCCCTTCCCTTCCCTTCCCTTCCCTTCCCTTGCCAGCTGGTGCCTGTAGGCACCTGCTTGCCAATCGAGGATGAAGCAAGACATCCAGTCTTGTTCATTCATAAGTAGGGAGTTGTTCTAAACTCAGATCTTTGTGACTGGGTGTAATGATAAAATGTTACATGATCGTCAAGGTTCTCCTGCTTCAGCCACAGAACACCATACTAAATGCTTTTCATGGTTACAGATCAACAAACCTTCAAGCAGCTTTTTCCCAGAAGGGTTTAGGGAGAGCTGTACTAAACTTTTCACAAGGGAACATTTTCACTGTGAAAATGGTACTTTCAATCAGCACACGCAAAAAAAAGCCAGATGCGATGATTTATGTTCCCAATGCATTTTGACAGTTAATAAAAAGCTGCTTGAAGATAACGTAGTTTGTTGCTTTTTTCACCTAAAGGAATAGCCCTTTCCCCTGGTTGAAGCATTAGTCCTTACATTTCTCTTTTTAGGTCCATGCTTTGCAGTAAGTAGCGTTACATTACATTACATTACATTTTTACCCATCTTTTTTCTTCTTTTCTTCTTACCTAATCTTTCTCCTCTCCATTCTATCCTCAAAACAATTCTGTGAAGTAGGTTAGGCACAGCACAAAATCACTCACTGAGTTTCATGGCTGAATTTGGCCTAGAATCTAGGTCCCTGGACACTTTTCACCACCATACCACACTGGCTTTTTAACACCATTTTATGTGTCACTTCAACTCTCTTTTTATTTGCTTGTATTCTGGCAAACCCAAAAGCCCTCCCTTCCACCCCTCCTCTATAGAGCACCTCCATTAGTTTTCAAAACCTTTGCTGTCCTATTTTCTGTTTCAAAGTGTCCCTCCTTTCATTTTCTTGCTTATTATATTATTGAAGTGATTCTAATCAGCCAATCACTTTGGTAATATAAGAAAACACATCCAAAATGAAGGCAAAACATCCTGGCACCCTCACTCTGATTTGGCTTTGTGACTGCACTGTGCCAATCAGATCTGTATGACTCAGTCTCAGTTTTAGAGCTGTTTACTTTTCTGGAAGACTGAGACACCACTTTTTAGGAAAAACCCTCCCATGTTGCTAGACAACATTTTATATCATGAGCATGATCAAACAATGACAACCACAATGATAAAACAGTAAGAAAAGCCAGTAGTGAGTGAGGGCAGGACACACTGTCCCTGGTTTCAGTAGGTTTTGAAAAGAAAGCCATGCTTAGTACCACATCCTCAGCTCCTCTGAAAAGGGGAGTTTTTTAAAGGGGTCATGGATGTTCACATCAAATGCCCACCATTTCAAGACAGATCTGTTTATAAAACTTCTCTAATTTTTTGGCTTATATTTTTAATGCTGCACATTTGACATTTGAGGAAATGGACTTCCCTGTCCTCTCCATCGCATGGCTGTCCCACCAGCTTCCTGACAGCTTGGAGATCCTGCTGAATGGTGTGAGCTGCGAGTGGGAAAGAGGAGGATCCCCCAACACTGAGTGGCAGAGCATTCCAAAAGATGAGCTCCTCCCCTCCCATAAAGGCACTTGCTCTTGAAGGAGGAGGATTCTGGATTCAACATTAAATGTACATAAAATACTTTTTCCAAATCCACACAATATTTTACTAGTCACCAGCATTTCTGTTTTTTTTTTTAATTTGCCCTTATTATGCCATTTGCAAATCCTACTTCAGAAAGTTTTCCAGTGATTTGACAAGTGATAGAATCTGATCATAATGCACCACATAGTCAAGATGTTGCCTCCAGGAACGTAGGGTAGCTGTGTGACTCTGTTCTCATACATGGTGAACTGTTTGAATTGCACTGAGTCGAGAGCAGTGGTTTTCAACCTCTTTACAGTTGGGCACTGGCCAAAGTAGGAAAATTATTTTGGGGAACATTGAGACAGAAATAAAACACGTTGTATACATAATATAGTATTTTGTGTATTCATTTTTAAATATGGTTCCAAAAAATGAAAATTCTCTAAAATAACCAGAAACTGAGCAGTAAAAAAAGCTAATAAAAGAATAAAATATTGAAATTAAATGCAATTGAATGCAACTGAAATTTTTAGAGAGCAACATGTAATTCAGATAAGGCTACTGTGAAATCTGCTCTTGCTTCTTTTCAAGAATACTTGATCAAAAATGTACAATAGCAAAATACAAAATCAATATAAATGCAATACTGTACTCATAGCAAATAAAAATTTGAATACAATATTAGCAGCAGAGCAATACAAAATCAAACAAAGTTAATATGATACTACTCATAATATTAAACAGTGAAATACAACGACCCCCACCCACCCAAACGGCCATGCACACCAGCGGTGAGAAAACTTTCTCAGCACAATTCTGTCTCTGCATTTCCCTTCCCAGCAGAAAGCACAGCAGAGAAAGGAAAGGTCCGGCCTCCGAGGGACTCCCAGCAGCTCCTACTGAGCTGCCTCCCTCTCCCCTCCCCAGCCTGCTTGGCAGAGAAGCAGTGGGAATCAGCCCAGGAAATGTCAGCAGGAAATGCGTGGACCAGCAGCTGAAAGCCACTGCTCTAGAGCAACAGGGGCACTCTGGTTGCTTGGAATGCATCTCTCAGCTTGGCTCACACTTGGCAATGCTGGCTGGGGCTGATGGGAATCAAGATCCAAAATGTATGGCGTGTACCGGATGGGAAAGGGGGAGCGTTACGCTGCTCCTTAGGTCACAGAAGACTGTGACTTTATATTATCTGTAGAAAAAGACACCCTGTTTAAGCTGAGGTGTATTGGCAGCATCTAGGCATGAGCAAAACACAGCACTTAGGCAAAAGTCTGCCAGTTCCCTTGTGATCTGTTCCAATATTTAGTCACAACTGCCATGAAAAATATTGTGTCTTATTTTCAGTGCAGATTTCTCAGCTCAGTTTACTGGTTTCTTGTGTGCTAATGAGCCAAGTAAAAATGTATCATTCTCTAAGTGCAAGCATTTTGTTACTTAGATCAGGATGGAAACACTTTTAGCATGAGGGGCAAATGCATTTTCAGATAAGCTCTTGGGGGAAACATTCTAACAACACAGTTGGGCCAAAAACAAAGGGCAGGAGACAAAAATACCAGCCATTGGTACTTTGCAGTGTATACTGGCAACAAGTACATCATAGGAAAGGCATTTTGACCCTTTACAATGGAGCAGAAACTGCATAGATCTAGAAAAACACATGCCAGTGGTTGGGAGAAAGAGGATGGGATGGTTGAAACCATCTGGGGAACTTCAGAGGAATGGATTAGGATACTTGGAAAGTAGGATTTGGTTCTTGGGCATAAGGGGTCCTAAACACTGCTGAGAGATTTGGCATAGAAACTGGAGATTAAATATACCGTATTTTTCACTCTATGAGACGCACTCCCCCCCCCAAAGTAAGGCTATCTGTGGCTACTAGCAAGGCTCCTCCCTCATGAATCACCCAATCTCTTTTTAAAGCTATCCAGATTGGCAACCATCGCCACTTCACATAGCAGTGAATTCCGTAGTTTAACTATGGGCTTTACGTAGAAGACCTTTCCTTTTATCTGTCTTAACCAGTTTCATGAGATAACCCCAGGTTCAGGAGTTATGGAAGATCAAGAAAACTGTGTCCTCTCCACTTTCCATACACTGTGCATTATTTTAAACACCTCTATCATGTCTCCCATTATTCGCCTTGCTCCTCACAGAGAAGCTGCTTCAGCCCCCTGATCATTTTTGTTGCCCTTCTGTGTACTTTCCCCCAACCCAGTACATGTCCTTTGAGTGGCAAAGCCTTGGCAAAGGCCCTCTTGTTTTTATCAGTCACCTGAAGGCAAATAGTGAAGGAGCCAACCTACGTAAGTCCCTTGAGGAGGAAGTTCCCAACTCAGATGCTGCTACATAACAGGCCCTGCCTCACGTTCCTCCCAATCTTACTTTTCTGGGAGATGGGCCACCGAGTAGGGTCTCAGAAGACAATTAAAGGCTCTGAGAAGTTTCATACCTGACAAAGTGGTCATTTCATCAACATGCAACAATTCATTCAGAATCAGTCATAGTCAATTTGTGTGCATTATATTTTCCACAACATTTTTGTTCAAAATGTTTCAGAAAAAAACACAATCACCTTCATACCGGGCAGTACTGCATTAACCTGGGGCATCGTTCTCTCCAAATTTAGATAGGAAAAAATGTTCTAGCCATGCTGACAGGGGTATCCTGGGAACTGTAGGTCCTTTCCCCATCTAAACATGTAGAGGATTGTATCCTTGATTAAATTAACAAAATTTAAATCAGCACAGGACATTCCAACAGGTTAGTTAACAATGCCTAGTCCCTGTTAAAAAAACATTTGCTCACATTAAGCAATTCACTAACCAGTTTATTGCAAGACACCTCTCCCTAAGATATCCTATCCATATCAAATGAACAGAAAAGCAAAAGTGAAAGAAAACCTGCAAGGTGTTTTAAGCAGCCCACCTTCCAGTGCCAGAGAAAGACTCTCCTGTCATTAGGATCTCATGTCCTTAGCCACAAAAGGTCACCTTCTTCCTGATGGCCAACCCTCCCTTGACACAGAGAGAGGCAAGATGAGAGGCGATGATGAGTACCAAGAGAAGCAGGACGGAAAAAGCCTCTCCCGGGGCACATATCCTGAAGCTGTCCTGGAAACAGTGCAAACACCTTTACACACACCGGATGGAACAGCAGCTCCCTTAGGAAGGTTTCTAAGGATGGGGATGCGGCAAAGCAGGTGAATCAGCGGAGACCTTCTGACAACATAGACTCTTTCCCTCCCAACATGCTGTGATTCCCTTGAGTTGGATCTTCGATTGTAAGCTAAGGCAGCAGCAGCCTGCCTGCTTTACTCTGTAAACTTCCATGCATACTACTAGCACTAAGAAAAGAATACACACCAGCAAAAGATACATGAAGTAGTAAATCAAATACTGTAATAAATATGATATAGTTGGAGAGGATTATGTTGTATTTATACAATTGAAATACTGGATCTTGCACAATTATTTTTACATAATTGAAATACTGGGTCAGCTTTTCCCCTTAGATCATAAAGCAACATCACATATAGATTTGGTTTTAGGAGTTCTCCTGGGTCAAAACTCTTCCGAGGAAGTCCATTTAATTTTCATATACAAATGACTGTATTGTAAAGCGTGCAACCTTTCTTTTCCCAGAGGCAGAAAATGAGGGGAAGTCAAATTGGCTGTATGCAAATAGTTTTGAGCAAAACAGGTGGTGAATTATTTTGCCTGCAGACTGAGATGTTGCTGTGAGTTTGATGTGATTGAAAGCGACAGGCTGGGCTTCTGCTGCACATTTAGTGATTACTTACACTCGATCTTGTTTATCAGAAGTTCAAAGAAATGTACAATATGTGCATTCTCTGTGTTGCTTCGCTGTTATCTTTTGTATTCCCACATGCACTCAGTTTTTTGTTGGCAAACACATTTGTTGAATTGTGTTTGGAACCACTGAAAGATCGATGGACGAATAGTGTAGGTTTCCCCAGCACAACTGGGTAGCCAGTTTTTTCTTCTGCACATCTCCTATAAGGTTTGGGTCGATATCAGATCAAAGTACAGTGATGCCTCAACATTCAAATGACTCTAACTTCTAACAATCCACAGTTCAAATGCTAAAGCCAAGATAAAATTGCTCCAAAGATCAAACGATGCTTCTACGCTGAATGGAAAATACGGTCGCTGTGTACGTCATCCATCGTGTGCCTGTTGTCTCTTGCTGTGAAACATCTCTTCCGTAACACTTATGCAGTACCACAAATGCAATTTGCATTTTATTATACAGTATGTATTTACATATTTTATTAATTGTTTTCAAGTTTTAATTAATAATTTTGGTATGTATTTGTGCTATTTTACATACCTTAAATTATGGATTTTTGCTGTTATAAACTTAATCGAAATGAGCATCGTTTAGGGTCTGGGAATAAATTAATTCACTTTCCATTATTTCTAATGAGGAAAGTTGATCTGGACTTCAAACAATTCAGAGTTCAAACGGCCTCCTGAAATGAATTAAATTTGAAGCACGAGGCACCACTGTGCAGGATCAAATTATTAGATGGAGTAGCATCCAAATGTGTTTGTACATATTTATTTCTTCATTCCATGTTCATCCTACACTTTCTCCAAGCAGATGAAAGATGATGTGCATGTGTCTCCATTTTCCATTCTATCCACAAACACATCTTTGTGAATAGGATGGGCTGAATGACAGGAAAGCATCCCACCAAGAGAACTTGAGTTCTGGGGGAGAAATTAAAATTACATGAATTAAATCAATAAAATAAACAGTTTTGATGTTGCCAGTGAGCTACATAACTGGATCCAAATCTCTTAGGCTGATGCTCTAACCACTATGCCAGCCATCTTGTCCTATCATAGTTTGTTTCTGGTCTAGCAAGTTGAGGATCAGGTAGCAGTGCAAAGTGGAAGAATCAGAGAGAAGTACAGATCTATACATTTGTCCTATAGCCAGGACTGTGCTGTATCTAGGACCCTGCCTATTGAGGGTGGTGGGGCAGGGGGTGGCGGGGGGGGGGGTGGAATCCTTCTAGAGTTCAAAGCTGCTGTAGTGTTTTGGTGGATGGGGAAACATCAAGTATAGATACATAAGAATATGTGTTTTGCTTAACTTAATACAAGCCCAGAAGGAACTTGTATTTATTCAAAGCAATGTCACACTAGCAGGATTTTTTTTCCTGTTTAGTCTTTGGATATTTTCAATCTGCCCCAGCACAAAGATGATGGAATCTCTGTTGTGATCATCACTTTAATTTCCTCTAGGTTCATGGAATGCAAAAGAGAAATTCTGCATGATAGTGCATGTTATTACTGTTACATTGCACTTATATCCCACCTTTTCTATTTTATGATCCATGGAGGTAAAGCTATTTTGAGGATGAAGTTCAGCACCATAGATAGGTCTTACACAGCTCTGAATAAAAGCTGCAATGGATAAGAAGCCCACTGACACAAAAGTCACCAACCTGCTCTGCTTATGGCATGAGTTCAATTCTTTAATGGGTTTTCCATCAGTCTTGGTGACACATGTGAATCCTCAAATTATGAAACTTGGTCAGAAATGCAAAGGCCCATCACAAGAAAAATCAGACCCTTCACTACTATTTCACAAGCTGCAACTACAAAAAGAGAATTAAGGCCATGATCCTATGCAAATTTAGACAGAAAAAAACTTTCTGTCAGCTAGTCTGAAAAGTGTGAGCAGTGAGATTGCCCAAAGAAACATGCCACT
Organism: Varanus komodoensis; assembly: GCF_004798865.1. Taxonomy (NCBI): domain Eukaryota; kingdom Metazoa; phylum Chordata; class Lepidosauria; order Squamata; family Varanidae; genus Varanus; species Varanus komodoensis. Next base: position 1,938,868 of record NW_025336087.1, on the reverse strand, counting down.
TTCCTTATTTCCTGCTCTTCACTAGGCTATCTAGGCTGCATATCCTGCTAAAGTTTGGTATATGTCTAAAAGCAAAATTCCATCATCAGGAAAATCTCATTCTGGTAGTAGTTTACCAGTCGGGGTGAAGACAGATTGCCTGGGCACGCTTTTGGCTTGATGTGAGATGGCAATCTCATATCTGCTGAGAGCAATTCAGGTACTTCTCAAGCGAGTAACACGGGGTGGTTTCAGCCCCTTCAAGTTCTTGACATCTTAGAAGATTAGCTTAGGATATTTATTAGCTAGATAAGCATTGGAACTACTGAGTAAATATTTTTTACTTCTTTCACTATATTACCCGTGGAAAAGCTGCATTTGTTTATAATTTGGCATTAAGAAAAGAAAAACCCTCCGGATGTTTAGGCGGCGACTGAGATGAGAGAGTGCTGTGGCTTTTGTCCAAGTTGAAGCTGAAGAAAAAGACTTTTTCCTCTAACCTCTCTAAGGGTAGAAAATTAGTTTAAATTTTTAAGGTGCAATTATGTGATAGGAGTTCAAAGGTTTGACCGATCATTTTGGATATCTGTTTGGACTTCTGCCAAGATCAACTGGACACTTGCCAGGATATTTTTCACATTGTCAGATGCTTTCTTCTTTAATGTGACGACTGTTTGGGTGAGCATTCCTATTTTCCTTTTGCAATACTACTTGTGGAAAAACTATATCTGTTGTTAATTGTCATAAAAAAAAAGAGAAAAGGGAGAAAAGAGGAAGGATATAAGAATCTTCATCTCCTCTCCTGTGTTTCTGGGACCTCTGCCAAAGTATTTGGCAACTTGCCAACCTTATGACCCCTAGTGATCTAGAGAAAAGAAAAGTGGAACTGATCTTGGCTGCCACTTTGTGGCTATCCAGCGATGGTAGAGCTGAAGAGATTTTTTTTGGAAATACAAGAATCTTTAACAACTTTACAAATATCCCAAGAGGTGATGTTGAGACAACAGGAAATCTTCTCAATTGTACAAAAAAAAAAGCGCTTTGATAAGCTTGATGGTTCTTTTAAGGAGACGGTGACTGATATAGAATCCAAAACTGAACAGAATATACAAGAAATGCAACAACTATATGAAAAAATTGAAAATTTTGAAACTGTGGATAAAAAGAAACAAATTTGGCCACTAAAGGAAGGAATATTTTTTTTGAAGGATGGATGGATCCTGAATTAACTAAAATTGATTCTGAGGAAGAAGAAACAGTGAAGGTTGATTTGCAGCAAAAAACACAGCCATTGGGAATAAATACTGACCTACAACAAATGCTACAATCACTGAAGATAAAGCAAGAAATAGTGAAGATTGAAATACAGACTTTGAAGTGGGCTGATTTTCAACAAATAACACCAAGGGGAGAAAGATGGGCTGGAGATGTAAAAGTTTAAAAATATTGATTTTCAACAAACCCTATTAAAACAAAAGTGGTTTGGAAGAGGTGTAAAAAAGAAATCTTAAAAAGGAATGGTATAAATGGGTTGGCATGTTTATTGTGGTATGGAAAGGCTAAGGTATATGATTTTAACTGTGGAAGCTTTTCTACATTTAAATGTGTTGAATTATGAAGAGATTATAAGATAAGATTTAAACTGAACTAAGAAGGAGAAGAATAGGAGTGGAGTCCCCTCCCCCCCCTTTTTTCCTCTCTCCTTTGTGGGTGATATAAGGGAAAATGAGAGATTCTTTTCTTTTTTTATCTTAAAAATGAATGACCAAAAGCTAAGTTGCATGACTCTTTTGCCTTTGAATTGCTATACTAGAAAATGACTATTATGGGAGTAGGAGGAGCTGTACTAAATAGATTTCCTTTTACAAGCGAGATATATTAAAGATTGTAAGGAGCTGGACTCTTATAAGGAGTTAATTGTATGTGATTGTGAAGTGTAAGCTAGATGAAACTTTAATAAATTAGTTTAAAGAAAATTTGTTTAAAAGATATCATAGATAATCGTTGTCATTAAATAGATTAGATAAGATGTCCTTAAAGAAGCTAAATGGATGTTAGACATGTGAACATAAATGGGGTTAAAAGTCTTTAGTTCTTTTTTAAGCTTGGAACTTTTCTTCTCTTTCACTTTCCTTTTATTGGATATTAGACTGGAATACTAGTAAGCAAAAAATGTATTTGATCGTATTCATAACTATTATAATGAGGAGTTTATCTGTTTAATATTAGAAAAATGAAAAGATCTGGAATTGTGTAGAGTTGGTTAGATTGAAGCTACTATCGAAGAAGAAAGAAGATATTGACTTTTATCAAATTTGGAGAGTCTTTCTTTTAATATTGGTCAAGGAAAACGAGACTCTGTAAGAAATGGATGAACTGATCTTACCGCAGAAGGAGAACGAAGATAGTGACTTCTATCAAATTTGGAACCTTTTTTTTTTTTAATTGGCTGGAGAAATGGGACTTGGTTTAGATCTAAAAATGTTTTTTAAGATTCCATAAATGGATCTGAATATGATTACAGAATGTTAAAAGATATGTAGTAAGGGGCTGACTCAGTAGTTCCGATGTTTGTGATGATTGATGTTTTTAGTACTGTTTTAAAATTTAATTAAAAAGTACTGCAAAAAATAAAGAAGAGCAGGGCAGGAAAGAAATCTCCCCAGTTGCAAGATAGTTGCTCCAGTGATGTGGAACCCAGGAACCATCCCAGGAACAGGACAGGAACAGGGTGTCCAAGGAGCACACCACACAGTGTGCTGGAAAGAGCTTTTGTGCCCATAAAGATGCCTGCAGACACCTTACCAACCTGTTCAGTCAGTAAGATTTCTGGGTGGATGTTCCTGATGGTTCCCTGTGGATCCATGGCCTGACTGATGTTCACTGTGGCAGCTCTGTTTCTTCCCAGCTGCCATACTGGAGGCTGGGCCAATGACATTATCGTACTGTTTTCAGTACTTCCTGAAAACCATTTCATTTCAGAGAGCCTTCCTGAACTGGCCAGCCACAGGTTTGCTGATTTTGTTTTTAATATACTGTTTTATCCTTTTACATGTTCTGTCTTTCATGGCACAATGCTCCAAAATCTCCACACTGGAATATGGAGAGTTATATAGATCATGTAGATTAATCAGTCAATAAAAAAATAAACAAATCTCATGGGGATTGAGGCAGCAGCTACTCACCCACTGAGAGACTCTAGGCACTGGCCAAGGGTGTGATGAGTCATTTCTTGCCCCCAGATTATAGAAGGAAGCTGAAGGTACTCTAAGCCCAACATGCACAACTCCAGGATAAAAAATGGGATGTAGGAAGTTGCCCTGTACTGAATCAAATTGGGCTACCAGGCCCATTGCTGTCCATATCATGGGTGCTGAGCCTTTTTCAGTGTGAGCATCAAATTCACTTTTGCAGAAGCTCCTGAAGCCAAAGGCAAAATGAGGCATGCCCAAAATACTCAAGCTACCAGTGAACGCTAACCAAGTCTTAGAGAGCTATTTCAAACGTTTTGAATGGGACAAAAAGAGTGCAGAAGCCGAGAAACCATTGCACAATTGGTAAGTAAGGAAAAAGGATGGGGTTAGGAAAGGGGCAGGTACTGGGTACCTGGGCTACCCAGTAGGGCCAGATACTCGGAAGCCTAGATTTGACCCATTGGCCTGAAGTTTTACACTCTGGTCTATAGCAGCCCTCCCCAACATGGGGCCTTCCAGATGGTTTAGACTTCAACCCTCACCACAGTCAGCATGGCTGATGGACAGGGATGCTGTGATCTGAAGCCCAGAACAACCTGAGGCACTGGTTGGGGTCTTTCTCCAGCCCTGTCCGGAGATAGCAGAATTGAACCTGGGATGTTTTGCCGACAAAGCTTTTGCATTGCCACTGACTTACGACCCGTATCACCTGCAGCCAGGAGTGCGACCCAGTAGCTGTGGAAAGGGCAGGATTTGAGGCACACAAAAAATGGGCAAACCAGACAGTTCTTTATTAGAGGGACGGGATTCCAAGAGAGCTTCGTGGACAGAAGGGCAGAAGGATGCATTGCTTTGCTAAGACACAGTGGAGCTTGCGTTGCATGTGTGTGCACACGTGCGGAAGTGGGAAGTAAAGGATCCATGTTGCGGAGGACGTTGTCTCCCATGGTCACACCTGGTGCAGAAGTCAGTAATCCTAACAGAAGACCCTAACTACACATAAACGAGATAAGAGGCCAAGTCAGCTGGTTTTCCGCAGTGAGTTGCACTGGACAGCTCCAAGAAAACAATTCCTATTACATTATTCCAGATCCAAAGGGGCTTCGCTGAAATGGCCCGTTTAGAATACTACTGCATGATAGTGTGCAAAGGCATATGAGAGAGATGTCAAGCTTCTGCCAAATTTCAGGCACTCTGATGCAGCTGTATGTTGGAACCAACCATGCAAAAATAAAATGCAGGGCCTCTCATGCTTAGCCAGGCCCTATAGAAATATCAGCCTCCTAGCAGAACGGTGATGATTAATTCTTGTGCATTGTGCTTCTCCTAGAATTCCTTAGCAATGTGTCTTGTGATGATGCTCAAATACACACTCCAAAACACTAAAAGTTCCTCACAGCCACCTAAATCATCCCCCACTACCTACCCTTATACCTATAAGGATTAAAAAGGGGGAAATTCTTTAGTGTTAACGGATGCTTTTAAAAAAAAGTTTCTCCCTCCCCCTCCCTCCTCCCCCCTCTGTGTGTGTGTGTGTGTGTGTGTGAGAGAGAGAGAGAGAGAGAGAGAGAGAGAGAGAGAGAGAGATATGGGGGTAAAAACCAGTGGGGTGTGAAGGTTCAGACCACTCCAATCTGTGTGCTGAGCTAAATCAGGGCCCTCCATGCTTATGTGAAGGTAAAATAAGAAAGTAAGGTTCAAAGGACGTAATGCAAATATATTTAATATTTTAGCTCTCTGGTGCAAATGTTTGTGATTCTGAGCTCCTGCTCCTGATGGCTTTCAGTTCTTGGCCCTGAACGTGCCATTGCAGAAGCTGTTGAAGTTTGAGAAAAGAACTAATTATGCAGAGTAAGAAAGAGTCAGCAAACATATTATTCATTTGCATAACTTTTGCAGAGCATATTGTCTGAGCTTCCTGAGTCTGGAATTAAGTGTCTAGTTGTTATTATTGTGTTGCTACACATCACAAACACCATTCTCTTGATGGCATTCACAAAGCTGTCAGCTATGATGAAAGTAAGCAGATAAGACCTGGGTATGAAGCACTGGCAGAGTATTTACTGGTGGCCTGGGAGTACACCCACAAGTAATGTAATGCAGGCATCTCTCTTCATTAGTATTCTTCCAGGAAAAGGACAAAAATGCTAGGGGCTTACCATTAAAATATTCCTTTATTGTTAAAAAAGAATAAATGCATCACCAAAAATGAGAGCAATATATGATAGCAATTTGCATAAGATTTGCTAATCTGTATGAATAGATGCAAATTTATTCCAGGTGACAGAGAAATGTGGGGAATTTCAGCACAGTGTGAACGACTGCGACCAGGTCAACAGTATGCCTGCCAGTTCAGTCTGCTGTCCAGGTGTGAACTATGATGGGTAATTGTTCTTGTTGTTCTTATTGGATGTTCCTTCAAATAGAGGACCTCTCTTAACAGAGAATAGTCCTTGGACAACCCTTCAAATGGACAACTGTCTTCTGTAACCGAAGACACCTGGCCACCCTATCCATCATCTGCCTTGGAACGAAGGCCTGCTCCATAATTCTGTGTGAGGATTGATTCTGTTGCAGCTAAAGACACTCTATGTATGCCAAGAATTATAGTTTAGAGCAGGAGCTGAACCATCCTTGAGATCCAAATTTAATTTTGGAGGAGTTCTTGTGGGATGCATTCCAGTGATGGATGGGGCTACAGGCAAAATGGAGCAGGAACAAAGGTAAAGGAGGCAGAGCCAAAATAACAAAAATACAAACAAATTTTACCTCAAAGCTCTTACTACCAGTAACCAAGCCACAGAAGAAGCATTCTAGCCATTCAGAATGGGAATAAAGCCACTCAAAATAAGTGAGTGGCAGCTGGAGAAAGGGGTAGTCCCAAGGGAACGATCTGTGGTCATCTGGTGGCCCTAGAAGGCCAGATTAGGACTCCAGGCATGCTGGACTAGGGCCACAGGCCTGAGGCTCTGCACTCCATTTCTGGGTCTCCACACAAATGAGATGAAGCAGGGCTGGCCCTGCTGTGAACACTGAGGTGAGTGGCTTAGGTGGATGGTTTTGGATGTCATAAAACTGCAGCAAATTAGATATTGAATTTATTATTGCTGCATTTTTTAAAAAAATCAGGGTTGGGAGAGGTTTTATGCTTCTGTCTTGGCTGCTCTTTGCCCTTTGACTTCAGGGGAAAGGTGGCAAAGGTGGAGAGCCAGTGTGGTGTAGAGGCTAAGAGCATGGAACTGGGACTCAGAGGATCTGGGTTCCAGTTCCCGCTCAGCCATGGAACCAATTGGGTGACTTTGGGCCAGTCACAGACTCTCAGCCCAACCCACCTCACAGGACTGTTGTTGTGGGTGTAAGATGTAGGAGGAGAATGATGTAAGCGGCCATGAGCCCTATGAGGAAAAAGGCAGGATATAAATTGAAAAATAAATAAATAAAATAAATAAATTTGCTATTCCATTCATGTAGCAAGATTCACCTGACCCTGGCTGGATCTGGGACAGGAGATGCCAGCATCCTTACTGCCAAGTTAGGGTTGCATTATTCACCCATGCTGAGATGGATTTTTGTTTCGACCACTGATTTATTTATGATGCTTTTATCTGTTTATCCTGGGGGAAGAGGAGTGTTGTTTATGCTCTTGATTAGATTTTCATTGCGATTTGTTCTTTAGCCAGTGCTTTAAAGTTTCAGTAGTGGAAACCCAACATTTAAATATCAAGTTGTTTATCCTTATTACAGATCTGTGTTGCTGTTTTCAATGGCCAAAGATGGGAGGAGGCCCTGAAAAAAGACATGGCTGTGATGCGTACTGTTATGAACAGTATGAAGAACGTGGTCAGGGAGAGATTTCTCCCTCCCCCACAATACTGGAGTCCAGGGTCATGAAGTTGATTGACAGGAGATTCTGTACAGACAAAAGGAACGGATTCTTCATGTAGCACATGGTTCAGCTAAGACATCTGCAGCTACAAGATGCCAAGGTGGCCACTGGCTCAGTTGGCTTTAAGAAGCGATTAGGCAAATGCATGGAAGAGAAGGATATCAAGTCTAGCTGTGATGGCTGCATATGGCCCTAGTAATCCAATTAGAGAGTCCTTGGGACTAATTAACTATGGAACACAAGTTGAATGAATGAATATTGGAAGCAGTTGGTTCCCAAATACAAGTTGCTGAGGGCAATAGGTAGGAAGATGTTATTGCAGCCACATCCTGCTTGTAAACATGCCATGAGTATTTTGTTGGCCATGGTGGGAACAGAAAGTGGGACCAGCTAGGCTTTGGGTCTGGAGAACTCCTCTGTCTTTCTTTTGGCGTGGGGAAGAACACAGTGTCTGCATGGATTCTGACCTCACATCACTGTGCTGGACTAAAAATATGTACATTTATCTCATTCAAAGCCATTCATAGAACCAGGATGCTCAGAACCGAAAGGTATCAGATCCCCCAGTCAAGGTATACTGCCTCAACTCCACTATTATTCCATTCAAAAATAGAGTTGCAGCAATCAGTATGTTGCAGGGCTGCTTGGAATGGCAATATGGTAAATGGACAGAAATAGAAGCAAGGTCTTTAGCACACTCGTTTGATCAGGGGAGCAGATGAATGCCAATTGCCACCTAATTGCTAGACATCTGAATCTGGAATATGTCATGGAAAATGAATGCAAACAGTCCTGTCTGAGACAAATGAATAATCTTCCTGTCATTAGCGCTGGCAGATCACTAACATGTGAAAGATTTTAAGGGAACAACCTGCCAGTGACTCTCCATATGTAACTCTGATGGAAATGAAAACAACCCAGCAATACAACAGTCCTCCATCTCCATTTAGTTTACCAGGGACATCTTGTATTTTTGGTCCCTATCCATGATAAATCACTGTACCAGTGATATTTCTGTTTCCCTCTGGAAGAATTTTTTTGACTTGGCAATGGTTTCATTTGGCAATGCTTCTTTTTATTTGGTTATTTGGTATGCAAGTGTTCAGGTTCAACCATTCCAATATAACTGTCATACAAAAGGCAAACAACTCTATAAAGTTCATCCAAGTTAAAAATAAATACTCATGCTGAACAATCAGCACAGCGACAGCTGTTCAGAATACTACTATTGCTATACAGTAATTAAAACAGAACATTTAGGTTGCAGTGGTCCCTGAGAAAGTGTCCCAGGGGTCATAGGATTTGTGGCATGTATCCCTGCAAGGGAGGAAAGAGGGGTCCATGTTTGGAGGGGATATCCAAACTCAGAGTCTTCCCACCCCTCAGCCACCATGGCAATATCAGAGGTTGTTCTTTCCATGGAATAGGAGCCAGGGGCTAAGCCAGAGAGGACGCAGATCTCAGTCCTGGATTCCAGACACATCCTGGTTCTGCACACAAACTGATGCATGCCAGTCTTAGAAGTGTCGTCGATCAGGTCCCTCCTGCTGGCTTTCCTGGAGCAGAATTAGAAAACCAACAAACAATGGCTGAAAAGGCCCTGAGGAAGTAGAAGTAAGTCAAGATGCTGTTCCTTCCTCTCTCCCTTTCTGCTGTCATGAGCCCAGCTTAGATTTGTGTATACCAGAGGCTTTGACATTGCAGCTCTCCAATTCTGCAGCTCAGGTTGGCTCGGTAAAAGACCAAGAGGATGTTCCAGAAACACTGCAGAATTAATCACAAACACTAATTGTGTCCTGAGAATGCCTGTTGCAATCATGCAGAAGACAGCATTAGAAGAATCCTAAGTATAACTAGGTCTAATTCTAGATCTCTTTTTAAACCATAGGTTCAAGTTATCACCCTTCCCCAAAATGTATGCATAATGTAGTTATTGTCCTCCTCCGGTGGCAACATTTTTGGAAAACTGTATTGGGGGTTAATTAGGGCTTTTCTACACCAGAATCTTAACTCATGTTCACCTGCCACTTTACTGAGGCTTCTTTATGAGAGCAAGACTGGTTCCTTTACATGTGCTTTGTATGTGGTGTTTTGTCTTTCCCAGTCCTTATCAAAGTGAAATCACAAGGAGGAACCACAGTATAGTGGAATTACAAATATGTACAACCATTTTGTACAGTTTTATAGTATGCTAGTCATTTAATAACTTCAAAAGGGCACAAAAATGCTTGGGAAGCACAGGTGAGGCCCTGGAGGAAGATGGCATTGTGTCATGCACCTGCAAACCACCTTGACTGAGAAATTCCAAGAACATAATAAATGCCTTGCAGAGGGAAGTTCTTAGGCACAAACAGACCACAGCTCTTCTCTGGGAGCATTTTTCCCTATCAGAAATTTTCCTGGGCTGTGATTGCCCCATTAGAAAACCTTTGGGAATGAGTTCCTACCAAGTCCCCTAACAGGCAATGGAAATTGCAGCAGGGTGATGAATGCGAAATGGCATGGATGGGCTGGGTGAACTCCCAGCTGCTACCCCAATCCAGATTCTGTTCCAGTTGCTTTGGGCAACAAATGAGAAAAAGCTGATTGTCAGCTACCAATAGCTCATCCAGTTTTGCTTAAACCAGGGATTCTTCATATGATGGCCTGGAGGTTGAGAAGCCGGAATTTTTAAATCAGTGCTTTTTTTGTCATAGAACGCACCGGAACAGAGTTCCGGCACCTTTTTTCAACAGATTTTCCAAGTTTTAAAAGTAACTTTTGAAAATTTGATGTTTGTCCATGTGGATTTGAATTGTCCTGTCAAGCGTAGCAGGTCAGCGGCAAAATCATTAAAACGGTGCATGCGGGTTGCTTGTGTGTCGAATCCGATGCGTGCGTACTTCGACCACACTGGTTGTGATGGTGCTGCTCGGCTTGTGGCGCTGCTTGGCTTGTGATTGGTCATGTGGTTGCACGCTGCGTGCTTACTGCGGGTGGTGACTGTTATGTTTCCTACACAACTGATGTGTGTGGGTGTGTGTACAGTGATTGACTACGTGTGAAAGGTAAATAATTCATGAGTTCTGGCACCTTTTTTCTTACAAAAAAAGCACTGTTTTAAATAATAGTAATAACTGGTGCAATGCGGTGGTCAGAGTGTTGGGCTGAAACTTGGGAGATTTAGGTTATAGGGATTAGCTAATTTTGGGCCAGCGACTGACTTTTAGGCTGTCCTACCTCACAAGTGTGTTGTGAGTATAAAATGGAGGAGGTGCATAAGGGAAGGAACTCTGGAATCCTTGGGAGAGAAAAAAAGACTCAGTTTAATTGAAGACTTGATGGTGATGCTACTGATGGTAATAACTGCAGAACAGCAGAACAAACTGAAATGCTGGTACACACATACACACACATTTTCACCCTCATTGCGGCATTTAGGGATGGGTAGATATCATGGAAACTTCTGCTAGGCCTGTGGAGTATGTTAGCGTGATGGGACCACTGCCATCTCATTGGATGTGTGTGTCAGTCCGTGTCTTTCCCAGCACTGCTGAACTGAGCAGCAAGGAAAACGGAGGTAAATCAGCTGGAAAGGACACAGGGGGTCCATGTATATCCACTGTGGACTGCAGGTTGCCCATATTTGCACTAGAGGGTGTGCAAATGAACACTTGTTCACATTCCATTCATTTCAGGCAGCTTGTGCAGGAGAAATTTCAGCTGGATTGTGTCCAACTTATTGGGGGGGGGAGGAAATTTTTCAGAATGAGACAATAAAGAGAGTATACTTTCCCTCCTATGATTTGTGTACTTGCAACATTCCAGTGTCTACAAACACTCATTCATCAGTGAGCAAAATCATTATTTAAAGTGACTATCTACTTGGATGAGATGAATTATTCATTTCTTTAGCTAGCTTGATAACAAACTTCTCTCCAGACAAAAATATAACAACAACAAGAGTGGGGACTACAGAACTGCATTCCAGATTGTTTTTTCCCCTCTTTTTAAAAGCCATATTATTGAATTTTGAAGACAAAATGATATTTCAGTAGCAATTTTTGTTAGCATACTGTTCCATACTATTCATGACTGTGTTTACAGATAATAACAGACAGTCCTTAACAGCATCAGGCTTGTACAATGCCATGTTCCTGAATGAGGATACTCATGGTACAATGATGAAAATGATAATCTACATCTTTATTCCACCCTTCCTCCAAGAGGTTTTGCACAGTGTACATAGTCCCTGTCTTTTATATCACAACATATCAGTGATGTTGTTCAGAATTAAAGAGAACAGCTTTTCTAAAGATAATGAATTTCATGTCTGACCAGATAGTTAACCTCAACTCTTCCTAAAACAAAGTCCATTCCAGGACTCTGTGAGTAGAGAGGCATCTGAGTTTAACTCATGTTTACCCTTGTACAGGGGTGAGCAATTTGTGTCCTTTCAGATGGTTTGGCCTTCAGTTCCAAAATGTACCTCACCATTGGCTATGCTGGCTAGACATGATGAGAGTTGTAGGCCAAAACATCTGGAAGGATGCAAGTTGCCTACATTTGGCTTAGTAGATGAACAAGGATTTATACTGATGGTGTATATTTGAACTGGAAAGTTTTCCAAATGTGCTGAAGCAGCAACCAATATATTTTTAAAAGGTGTGTTCTATCAATTTTCAAAGTGTTTTATTTCCAACTTTCCAGGAGGGCAAGTTGCAAATACTGGAATGCCTTCATGAAATGGAGAGACTATTTTGAAGCAACAGGTATCCTAGGAACTCCCCAGTTCTGTGACTGGATATGTTTGTCATTAGGTAGTCAGTTTGACAGCAGTACTTGCTCATCTTTTTCTAAATTAGAATTCCTATTGGTATTGAGAACTTTCAAGGAAATGTTTTTACTCAAGGGCAGTCTAGCCATGTGGGAACAGAGCTTCCTTGAGGTATTTCAGTCCTCACTGAAGTTCTGTAGTATGTCTGCCTGCCAGCACTCCCAAATGTAATTCTGGGCTTTGTACCAAACAACTGTGGGACAGTCTATAATCCCTTATTTTTGGCACCAAGTTAAGGTAGACTTCTTTCCTGAGGCTTTTAAGAACTTACTTGGCCATCCAGGGACTTGAGGAGAACCCTAGGTGTTTGTAGAATCTCTCTTTGTATCATTCTTTGTATTGCTGTTGTTAGCTGTTTAAAACTTTTTAATGTTTTTTCCTGATTTTTCTGTGATATTGTATTTTTATCACTTATTTTATGGATTGTATAAATCATCCAGAAAGCTTTAGAAGTGGGATGGTATAGAAATGAAATTCATCGTCATCATCATCAAATCAGAGGGAATGGGAAAAACAGGTTATAATTTTTACCTGGAGCATGCAGCCTTGCTTTCATATGCATTGTTGGGCAGAAATATCGAGTTGTGAAATAGAACCAGATGCCCCACTTACACCCAGTCACTTTCACTCAGTCCAGTTTACTCTACAAGGCTATGAAACTTCTCAAGGTCCTTAGCGATGTCTACAAAATAAATGCCTGATACCTATGTGCAATGAAAAGCATTGTTTGCTAGATTTATCTTCTCTTTGCAAATCATTACTAAGCCCTGGTTCTATACAGGTCATCTCATGAAAGAAGAAATTTTGGTCATTTGTCCCCAGACTTTGTCATTAAAACAGAGAATACAGAATTTGCACCATCTGCTCTTTCTTTATAGAACTCTGTGAAAAATAATCCATGCATGATTTACCCCTTACGTGTTGTTATTGTAATGACAGCATTTTCCTGAGATGCACTGTCCTTGGAAAAGTATACCCAGGTAGAATTTGATACAACCCTGATCAGGTGTATGCTATTGGATATATTATATGCACTTTTGTTGTTTAAGTATAATTTTAAACAAGTGTTTCCTCAATTATTCAAAAACCATTGGAAAACTTAATTGAAATGGTTCCAGTCACTCTAATTTGACTTTCTTTGCCTTCAGTTTTGTTTTCAAAACAGCACATTTGACTGCCTAAATTGTCGCATGGCATCACCACATGTGTTATGTGTCATTGCAGGAGCATCATATTAGAGACCCATTTCAGAGGGACTCTGAGGGATGGCACCCAGTGATGGGTAGGCCCAAGGGAAAGAGGAGGAATTCATCCTCTTAAAATGCAGAGGGGAAAACTGCATGAAAGCTAGAAAACTATCCAGTAATACATGGCTGGGAGAAAGAAGTTGAGGCAGGGCAGGGCCAGACTGAGTATCCTGGCAGGCTGGATTCGGCCTTCAGCTCCAAGGCTCTGCACCTTGATTGAAAATATCAGCCATTGCCCCATAAGCTAGTAAGCAGAAGCTACTTGCTTAAGACAAAATCAGCACATTCAGTCCTACCAGGGTGGCCATCCACTGCCATGGCATTCAGGAACAAAACGGCAGTCTTAGTTCTTGATAAGCTAAAACTGCCATTCATGGCAGAAATTAAAAGCATTCCTGTTTTATTTTATTCTTTACAAGATTGAAGTGCAGTTCCATATTCTGGCATAGAGTGGTAAACAAGCAAAGATAAAACAGAGCCAAGGATGAAGCAATATGCTTAAAACAAAATCAGCAGACCCATGGCTGGTTAGCTCTGGCAGGTTTCTTGAAACAAAATTATTTTCAGGAATTGCTGAAAATGAAGCATGGTTGGCGCCTACCCGGCCTCCAGAGACAGGGAGTTCCAGAGAAATGGAGCTGCTACATTGATGGCTCTTCTCTAGGTGGACATCAATCAGGCCATAGGTGTATATGGACCAATGATGGTGCCAAGAGTAAAAAAGCACCCTTCAAGAGTCCACTGAGGGTGTACAATCAAAAGAACATTTACAGTTTATCTGGACAGACAGGAGAGACATGTGGCATGTAGGCAGTCTCCAAAGGGACCACCAAGATGGAGTCTGTGCATGAAGCTTCAGTTACATACACAGTTTAGAGGAGGGGTGGGGAGCAGGTGGAGGATAATGTACACAGTATGCTAAAGGCACAAAATGGATTAAGGCAATACAAAGAAAGCGCTTCCAGGACTAGTAAACAATTAACATCTCTAACGGTGTACCTTCAAAGCACAGGCCTTTCTAAGGTGCACATGGGAAGCAAGACTTGTAACATGGATTCCTAATCAGATCTCAGAATCCTACCTTAAGTCTTAAGTCTAAAACTGTTCTTACAGTGTCAGGCTTTTAGCAGCCATATTATGGCAAAGCTTTTGCTCATTTTGTCCTGACAATGGGCAGGTTGGTAAGGGAGAAAGTCCTCTGTCATGCATCTTGCTCTCAAGTAGTTCAGGGCTTTATATGCTAGTACCAAGGCTTAGTAGCAAATAGGCAGCCAGGGCACTTCTTCCAGAAAACGAGTTGCATGCTGAGAAGGGGTTTAGAAAACACAGTTTTGCATATTCCAATCAAACAGAGCCACATCATTTATTTACCGAGCTCATCCACTAATGGGAAATGAGTCTACTCATTTAGCATCCCAGTTTCTTTCATTACTTATTAGCAGGTTGCATTACTAAGTACTGGGACATCATTTATGTGCTTACATCCTTGGAATCAATTCTGTTTTGTGGCAGTTTCATCAAGAATTCAGGCCTGAATGCTAGCACAACATTTATAAAGCAAGTCCCTGCTGCAAAGGTGACTGATTCTCAAGAGACAAATATTTCGATAATGATGATGATTCCGTGGACACTCCTCTGATTTTTATTTCATGCATGATTTATGGATATCTTTATTTTTGGAATATGTATGCCAGCTGTATAACACAAGAATCTTTAGGTAGTTTACCACTAATGAAACATAAATACATAAAACATAATAAATACAACTCCTCCCTTGAAAAAGCAAAATACACCCCCTCCATCAAAACCAGCAAAACAAAATTCACAGCAACCATGGAATTAAAATACTATTTTAAAAACTGAGATTGTCAGAATAAAGAGTTATTTTAAAGGCAAGCAGGCACTTACATGTTAAAATTTCTGGGTTTGGGGATGCAGCACCAACAAGTAGACCTACACTATAATTTTCAAGCAAGACTGGGTTTCAGCTTTCTTTGTCAAATAAGATATCGCAAGATATCACAGCACAAATAAAGGGCAACTGCATGATATCAGGTTGCTAAACTCACCACCTGAAACTGATGTCCAAAACAAAGAGGCAGATCTCATAGTTAGATCACAGAGGGGAATGGACTCACTTACAATATACGAGAGGGATGCAACAACAGGGCAGGCACATGCATGATTTGCACTGCTCCCCTCCCGCTGCCTTTTTTTTTTTTTTTTTGGTTATTTGCTAAAAGTGCACAAAGATGGCAATATGACATGTTATTCTGAAAATAAGAGTTCCTTCCCATCAGCCATGTGACTGAACGGAACATATTAATAAGCACATTAAATCATGTGCTTATTAACCAGGCTTGGGTCCTGGTTACCTGAAGGAGCGCTTACATCCATATACGCCCGCCCGCCCCTTGAGATCTGCTGGAGAGGCCCTTCTCCATGAAAGAAATTAGGAGGGTAGGTACTTGGAGGAGGGCTTTCTCTGTGGTGGCGCCCAATCTATGGAATGTGCTCCCCAGAGAGGTCCGCCTGGCGCCATCGTTATTTGTTTTTCGGCACCGGGCGAAGACCTTTTTATTTAAGCATCATTTTAATTGTTAATATTATTTGCTTATTTTATCTGGCCAGGACGACTTATTTTATATTGTTATTTCTTGTATTTTAATTTTATGTTGTGAGCCGCCCCGAGGCTACGGCGAATGGGGCAACACAGAAATGTTTTAATCAATCAATCAATCAATCAATCAACCAGTTGAAGTGCTTCATTCTCAACAGGTATTGAATAATGTCTGTTTTTCAGCGGACTGAGCATGGCTCACGCTCTCACTGCCTCAGGTGGCAGGTCAGTGAAGTGCCCACCCTACCAGAGACTCCCATGGAGGGAAAGACAGAGCTGCTGCCAAACCTCTGTAATGCTCAAGGTGAAGGAGGGAACACAAATGATCAGCAGCATATTCCTGTGAGGACAGGCTACAGTGTTTAGGGCTCTTTCATTTAGGAAAAAAAGCAACTTAATTGGGGACATGGCAGAGGCATGAAGAAAGTGAACAGAGAGAAGCAGTTTTCCTTCTTTCTCACAGTGGTAGAAATTGGGGTCACCCAGTGAGAGTCTTTAATTTTCAGTCCCAGACTCCATTTCCCTTTTCAAAGATTTGGAGGATGGAAAGAACTGCGCTTCTCCCGGTAAAACACCATCTCCTGAAGTAATTCAAATGTGTCCTAACAAACAGCCACATCCCCTTTACTTTTTCCTCCCCACGTTTCATTCTAGTCCTGTCAAAGAGTCTCTGCTCCAGCTCCACAGTCTACAGCTCTGAATGGTTTCCTATTCTGTTAAACCAGGAATGGGCAGAAGACCTATTGGTAGACCAGGATCTGCTGGTCGTGATTTGCAGTAGATTGACAAGGGTGATTTACAAGAGATCGTCAAGGGATTCTAACTAGGGTTCTGTGGATTTTGTTAAATCTGGGCTTCTTGTGTTTTGCAAATGGGATGGATTATAGAATCTGCAGGTTAGATTCATAGAAATATGAATCTATTTCTGTTTCCTAATCATCAAACAATATCAATGGGCCCAATGATCCTATGGCCCCTAGACAGCATCTACAAGGCCATAGGTATTTTCAGAGTTCCCACAATGAGAACAGAAAGCTTGTCTCTCTAGAGCTGAGCATCTAAGCTTGGAGCACTTTCCCTCCATCCTTGCAGATAATACAGAAAAGTCCATGCCTGCTGATTCTTTGAAGTTGCAAAAGTGGACTCACAGGAGGGTTTAATGGGCATTCTAGGAAGCAGAAAGGGGAGGAAAGATAGCAAGATATGCTAAAGACTGGCAAGATATGAAGTATTCCTCTCAGCCTCCTTCCCTCTCACTCTGAAGTGCCACAGTTAGACAACTGAAATTGGCCATCTAGGTGCTTCACAGGAAGGCAGGAGCACAGAGGTAACCTTTGACTCTGCACTTCTCCCACCCAGTGTAGGATACCCAAAACCTTCAAGTCTGGGGGGTTTGTGGGATCCTGAGAGGACTGTATCCTGAAACAGTCCACCCATCCAGATTAGGCTGCTGGAAAAGAACTTTGCCCTGTGTGGCGCTCAGTGTCTTCTAATATTGGAAACTGGGATCATGGCACAAAGCTGATTGGCGGGATATCCATGACAGATAAAATGAAGAACTTCACAGGGCACAACTATGGGATGTGTTTTGTGACGATCGCCACTTTGGATGCCTTTAAAAAGGGAATGGACAATTTCACGGATGGGAAGGCTGTCGGTGGCTCCCACTCCTGATGGCTATGCACATTCTCCAGCGACACAGGCAGTATGTTTACACACACGAGTCGCTGGGGAACATGGGCAGGAGGGTGTTGTTGCACTCATCTCCTGCTTGCGGGTTTCCTCTGTGCGGCTGGTGGGCCAGTGTGTGAGCAGGGTGCTGGAGTAGCTGGAGCCTTGGTCTGAGCCTGCACGGCTCTTCTCCATTCCCATGTCTCTGTCTTCAAATCTCCCCTACTCACATTTTCCATGAGCTTAACCACTTAGTGCTCCTCCCCTACTGAAATGGATATGGATCCTTAACTCAGCGGTACAGAAGGCAACAACAGGGACTGGAGGCAAAACCCTGTGATAAACCTGGCACGTTCAGCCTCAGGAAGAGAAGACAGGGGAGACATGATAGCCCTCTACAAGTACCTGAAAGGAAGGACAAGATCTCTTCTCATCCATTCCAGAGTGCAGGGCATGAAATTATGGACTTAAAGTTAAAAGAAACCAGATTTAGATTAGACACCAGGAAGACTGTCCTGATGGTCATAGTAGTATGATAGTAGAAACTGTTCCCTGGGATGTGGGCACTCCCTTGCTGGAGACATTCATGTCTGGCCAGCCATCTGAGTGGGATGGTGTAAAGTGGTGCATGCAATAGCAGGGGGTTGGACCCAGTGGCCTTCTGGCCCTTCCCAACTCTACTATTCTATGATTCTATTGTGGGCAATGTATTCTTTTTTCTGTTATCCTAGCCTCATTTTCTTTCCTTCTTTCTGCAACCTCTCCCAGCAACCTCGTTGATTTTGGATTATAAGTTCCAGAAGACAGGCAAATGTCCTTTTGTTATATTGCAAAGTACTAAGTACACTAGCAACTAATCAAGTACAGTAATTCTCATTTGCAAGGATGGGGCAGCTGTGACTTGGAGATGACTGACAGCCATGTGAAATCATATTCCTAGTGGAATATTGCCATACATATGGAGTTGCACCACATATACAACACAGCAGATAATGTAGGGACACATGTGCATCAGCGTACATGTGGGCACATTGGATCCCTGTAATTCTCCTCCCAAAAAGTGAGGAAAGGCTGAAGAAATGGATGATCATATCTTGGATGATCGTATCTTGGTTTCAGAAGGCAAAATATGAATGAGTCATCTCAATGGGATGGTGTAAGTCAGTGTCCTGCAATACTCCATGCACGCAGTATCTTCACCTTCAGGATGCAAGTACTGAAACCAGGAAGTCTCAAATTAATACTTTCCCAGTTCCCAAAAACATACGTAGCTGTGTGCTTGTGGGACCCATCTAAAATATATTTTCAAATGAGCAGAAATCTTTGTTTCAAGGTCACCATTGCTGAAGGGAGTTCCACTGACCTGTCCTGATCTGAAAAGGAACCTTTTTGTTCATTTCCAGATTATTTTAAAAGCCTCTTAACCCCACTGCCCAAGCCGTGAGTTCTGTGAGTGCAATGAAACCCAGGGAAGCAAAGCAGCTTTGTTGGATACTGCCCAGAAATCTAAAGCATGATCTGAAGCTGGTTTAATATCCTGGCTTGCTCTGAAGATGGGAGCCATAGAAAAAAGGAAACTACAGTCCATTACAAGCCTCCTGGTTTGAGTGCTAATGAGGCAAAGGAGCTGAGTGCATAAGGAAAAGCTCATTTATATTTCAGTTTATTCACCAAGATGTAATTATCTGGACCAGGACACACTGCCCCAATGCTGGATCACTCTGATGTTTGTCTTCTAAATGAGCAGCATGTAAACTGGCTTTTAGACATCGCAAACCTTTGCTTTCCCTTTTCCATATCAATCCCCATTCCCGCTTTTATAGTTCAAGTGAAACAATTCTCACAAGTACAGTTATCAGTCATCCCATAGTTTACTAAATTGGAGTAGGACAGGAAATGTGGTTAATCAACCATTTGGTCACATGAGCAGCTTATAGATCCCTCTTGAATGCTAAATGGAATTGCACAGATGGCTGAGGGAGCCTAACGTTGATATGGAGAGTAATTAAGAGCTGTAGGGAACCTGAGAGTATTTGGAAGATGCAACAGTAATGAATCATCGATACTAACAGAGCCAGATGACATATTAGCAAATTGTTTTCCAGAGAATGGGATGGATCCGGACTTAGCTCTCCCTAGAGTAGACTATGGCGATCAATGGAATTTAAGTGAGTTGTGCCTAGCTGAAGTAACCATTGCTCTCAGTATATCTACTTCCACTAGGACTAAGTCTGGATTCAACCATATATTTATTCTTTGCCAGGGCTTGATCTAGTAAAATAGCACGCGAGGCAAAACCACTCCTTTGCACTGGAGGTGCATTAGAGAACAGGATCAGTAGCAAAGTGCTGGATATGCCCCTTGGGATGCAGCTTCGCTTTAACTGAAGAGCTGGCTTAATACAGGCTTGTGTCTCACTTGATTTCTCATCTGGTGATTACCCAGTGCAAGGTATGTCGCGGCTGAATGGATGAATCAACTCTATTTTAAAAGCAAAAAACTGCTGCTGATTGGTGATTTGAGGTAATGAGAATGTTGTTTGGAGGCATTTGAACTGTGGTGACTTATTTATGCTTGCAAATAATGAGCCTGAAGTTATCAAGGGAGGAAGATGTCTACGTGAAAGAGTTCTAATAGACAGTCAAAAGGGCACGGCTGACAGCTTTGGAGGGTGGGGGGAGGCATCATGCCCTCCCTCAGAACCTCCATGGCCACCAGCTAGGCAAAGACTGCGCTGCTGCCCGAATTGGCTGCCGCACCAGAATCCCAGTAATTCTACAGGGAAGAGATTCACTGAATGCTCCCCATGATTCCCAGAATGGAACTTCCTACAATCCACCAAAAAGCTGTTCGGCTGGCTACGTGGAGCAGTATTTTGCAGAAAAACAAGAGTTCTTCTGAGAGAGAAAAACAAGCATGCAGGGAGCACCTTACTTTTAAGCAGAATCATGCTCCCGACCGTCTTCTGAGTAGCGATGGTTCCTACATCAGGACCGCAGCAAGTGACCAGCACTCCGTGTTTGCGCTGCGTGTTGGCCATCCCTGTCAGAGTGCCTGGGCCATGTACATGCAAAGGAGAGGTTCACATTTAGTACGGAACGAATAACAAATTGAACCAAGTAGGGCCATTGCATTTGATTTACATTTGTTCTAAGCACAGCTGAATCAGCATATGTTTCTTTACTCCCATTCATACCCCCATGTAGTATTTCGGGGTGGAGAAATGTGGTCACCTTTGGTGGCAGGAGCTGAGAGTAATGCTCACTCTTGGTGACCACCATTTCCCCATCACTGGCACCCCCCAGATTTCTTGAAGCATTTGCGTTATTTTAGAAATAAAGAAAAGAAATTGCTAGGAGATGCTTGCAAAATCAACTTTCCTGCTGCCAGTGCTGCAGACAGTGGCAAAAATAGTAACAAGAAAGAAAGAGAATGAATGGTAATGATGAATCAAACAAAAGCCCAGTGAATGGATGATGAAATAGATGTGATTTGTATGAATGAATAATGAAACAAATGTAGTTTCAAAAGGCAAAAATGAATGGCATTGCAAAAGGGAAAAATGCACTGCACACCTTTAACACTCAATTCTGCAATCTGAGATAACTAGCCTGATCTTATGCTCCACTTGGCTTTTGGTCCCAGTATTGACGAAAGGACCTACTGCTGTTCCCAGCCAATATACAGAGCTCCTCTTCCAGGCCTTCTGAGCAACATGACATGGTGGAGTGGAGAAGAACTTTGAAAAGAAGGAAGGCAGAAGGCTCAATGAAACCTCTCACTTAAAAAAAGAGATTTTTATTCCACTCTTCAGCAAAAAATGAAAATAAAAAAGCTTCCAGAGCAGCTTACATGCCTTTAATAGTATTTTCAGTTTGGCTTAAAATCAAATAATGCATGACAAACAAGGAAATGGAGACGGGGAAGGAAGAAGAAAATAAATCATCTGTCAGCAAGGTGGATAAATTGGTCCTAGTTGTTTTTCCATCTCTCTCTTGTCCAGGCTGTTGGAATGGCTGAGGGTGGTCACAGTTGCAGGTGTTACACTCACTATTTGAGTTGAGGAGAGGCAGAGAAAGAGCAGGTGTTCTAATGGCAAGAGAGAGAAAACTGCATTTAATAGTTGCAGTGGCAAAAACCACTGGTTGTGCTTTTTAGTGAAAGACAGGAGCATTTTCAGTTTTGGTGCTGTGTTGGTGTTCATAGATTCTACTGTACATCTGGAAGTGTTTTTCCCCAGAGGAACTCCGTAACTATGGCACATGTTCTGAAGGCTGCTGGGCAAAACTGTGGTTTTGAAGAAATAAACCACCCACCCTATAGCCTGGACCTGGCCCCCAATGACTACTACCTACTCCCGAATTTAAAAAAAAGATCTTCGTGGAAAGCAATTTTCCAACATGAAGAGCTCAAGGCGGCAATTAATGCACATTTTTTAGACAAGGAGGAAGGGTATTTTTACAGGGAATTGAAAAGTTAATTTCTAGATGTAATAAGTGTATTGAAGTTATGGGGGATTACATTGAAATATAAAAATTATTTCAATTTATTATTCCTTTTTCTTCATGCTGATACTGACAATATATTGAATGCCCCTTGTATATATTATATTTACTTCTTGTAAACCTCTGTAATGATTGAACCTTTACAAAGCAGTTAGACTAGGGCTTCCAAACAGCTGCAGAGTGTGACAGAAGCTGAAAGAGATGCAGCCAAGTTTCCTTGATAATTGATTGTCCACGCTTCCCCCTCCTGCAGATTCAGAAGGGTCGTGGGGGCACTTCTGGCTTTTTAGCAGTCAGAAAGCTTTTTTAGGAGTTGTTGGGGAGAATCTGTTGCAAACACTGGTTTAGTGTGCTGCACATAATTAAAGCGTATAAGTCAAAACATAAAATAAAAGAACAATAGCAAATGTTATGAAAATGGCAGAATATAAGAAGTATAATAATGTGCATTGCTCAATAAACAACAACCACAAAAACCACAACCACACCCCTTTTAACGTTTTACATGTTGCTTTCAGAGCTTTGCCATGTTGCACTTTCTAAGTTTCACAAGTTGCTTTCAGGGTTTCTCATGTCCACTCAGGCTCCAAAATGCCAGGAAGTTGTAGCAGTTAAGAGTCACGCCCTGAACAGACACATTATTTGAGAAGCAGACATATACTGCGGCTTGCTATGGTTAGTTCCAACTTCTTCACTCCCTTGGATCTGGATGTCTCTCCATGGCAGAGTGGTGGACCTACAGCCCAGAAAGGTCTGTTGGCTGGCAGAGGCACATGGAATCTTTGTCGCTGAAGCTATCATGCTACTGAAACTACATTCCATGTGTCAAGTACCCATCCACAGAGAATAATAGGGGAGAAAGTGCTCTATAGTGCATTCCTTTCCATAAAGCATGGCTCAGAGACCTGACATTCCAAAACACTGTCATTTTAAATAGGACCACGGACCTGTTTCAGCCAGAGGGTTGGATTCCATTAGGGAGAGGCTCTGGAGAAGGACAGTTCTCTGGTGGACAGCCTTTCTCCAGGCTAAAAGGTGGAAATGCCTCTCCCAGGAGCAAGGGAAGTTGCCTTACACGGAGTAAGATCAGCACCCTGTCTGGCCCCGTATTGTCAACACTGAGTGGCCCTGGCTTTCCAGGGCTTCTTTCCTAGCTCCTTCTAAAGAAGCCAAGGTTTGAGCAGGAAAAGCAAAGAAGCTCTGCCCCTGAAATGCAGTGAAGTCTTTCCTAAGATGTGGTTACTGGCAGTGATTGAGGCTGACCCAAGATCTTTTGTGGCCCAAGGCAAAGGACAAGGTGGTGTTCCTTCCCATTCCTTGCACTGATTGAGCAGCATCTCCTACTGCACTTGAAGGCAGGAAACTGTCTTATGGGCATGCAGAGAAGGCCACAGGGCACCTGGTCTCTCCAACTGCTTCCTGCTGCCACCTCCAGCATCTCATGCCTGGAAAGACTGCTTCACCTCACCCAGTGGTAGGACCAGCTCTGGCAAAAAGAGCTTGAAGTGAGAAGATGCTGGTATTTTTTGTCCCAATTCCTCTTTGGGACCCAGGTCATTACAGGACTATGGTTCCGAGAGCTTTTCTGAAATAGAATTTGACCCTCTGGCTTTGCAGGTTTTGCACACCTGTCTGGAACATCTTTGGTAAGGAGTTCAGGGTATCTAGATAGCCTATGCCTGAGAGTCAGGGAATTACCCTCAGAGGCTTGTTATAGACCTGGGCAAAGGTGTCACAACAGCTCAGCAAAAAGTACCATGTGATTCTCAAAGATCCATAGGACTCACTTTGATTGTAGCTCATGTCCCACAAGAGATCTCCATAGAATCCCAGAGTTCTTGTAAGGAAGCCGACTGAGCTGAACCTGCCCATACGGAAGGAAGAATAATAAAAGAAATGCTAGGAGTGCCATTCTAGCTTACAAGAAATGCAGCACAACAATATTAAATAACTGGACACACAGCCAAATGAATAATTTGCTATTCTGACAAATGCATTCTTGGCTCAGTCCTGTACTTGCTCTTTTGCTTTGGTCTATGAATCACATTAAAGAATAGGATTTAGTATGCAAAATGTCAAAGGAAAGTGAAAAAAGTCTGCAATTGGAATCTAGAGAAGGATATTTGAGCAACCTCAGTGACCAGGAATGGAGCAGTGAATAAATTGCAATCAGGTAGAATTGGACAGATACATAAAATATGGGATGCATAGATCCTGAACATAACTTGAAGTCTGTTAAAGCCTTCAAAATCCTCTCAGTCTGGATTTGCTTCTGCCTCTCAGCTCGGTCCTGCCCCAGACATCTTGCTAGTGCCCTGAATACAAAACACAGTTTTTTCATTGTTTCCTCCACTCTGGACAAACTGTGGCTCTCTAGTGTGAAATCTAGAGGAACATTTTTATCCATCTTAACTGTTTAAATTTATAGAACCTGACATCTCAAAGTATTAAGTAGAATAAGCAAAGTCAGCAAACACCCTCTTCTGGTACAAACCTACAGCAAAACAATGTATTTTCCTCATATTAAGACGCCAGTGTTCTCCATTCTTTTGCAATTTAACCCATAATTTCAAAGTCCAGTCCTAAACAGGAAGGTGCAACACTATCAAGATGCTCAGGCTTGGACAACAATAGCAGGAGGTCCCTCGGGCAGCCAACCTAGTGGCCTCCAGATGCATTACAGTCCATCTCCCACCCATGGCTATGTTGTCTCAGAAAGACAAGCATGCACTTGAATACATCTGCAGGCACCAGATGTGGGAAGGGTGCCCTAAGGTGTGAGCCCCTGAAAGGACTGCCCGTATTTGTGCCCTTGCCGACTGAACCTGATGCACTAATCAACACTGTTAAGGGAGCAGCATCAGTGGACTGAAGAGACACAGGACAAACAGGAATAAGTTGTCTCTAAGGAGTGGTAGGTCTAAGCCATGTTAGCCTTAAACCATCCCCTTGAACTCTGCCTTGGAAAAGAACTGGGCAGTCATCGGAGCACTGATGTAGTATGATTTTTCCATAGACTTGCCATGAGTCCTTCCTTATACAGGGCAAAGACCAAGACAAAGACTATTGGATGGTTGCCACAGGGCATTCCTCTATTTGAGGCATTCGCTATGACCAAGTGGAGATGACATGCTGCAGCTCACCATGGATTATTTAACCCAAAATGAGCCCTGGTCCTGGGGTGCTACTTTGAATTTGCAATCTCTGCTCACAGGTTGTTGTGCTCCATGAATCCAGCAAACATCGCTTATACGAAGATCAAACAACCTTCTCATAGCTCTAAAAGAGACCAGGATTTACGCAAGGGTTTTGTGTGAGCGACATTCACTGGGCTTGCATAGCATGACAATCCTTGAGTGGAGGCTGCATATTCAAAATGGCAGTGTCACATGTCACAGCTTTACTCTGGGTTTAATAACCCTTGGTGGGCTGTCATATCATACAAAGAGCCCACTGTGAACAGTTGTCTGATTTATGATTATTAAGAGATGCTGGTACATTCCCCAAGAAAGACAATATAATATCAATAAATAAACAGATTCCTGAAATACGTCATGGTGTTGACAACAATGATGATCATTCATGTAAGTAAGGACATCTTTTTTTAAAACCATAATTTTATTTGCATTTCCTGTTAGGGTGCTCACGCAGCTTCTGCAAAAAGCAACAGTAACCAAATTAAATGTAAAAATAATTACAGCTTTTTTCCTTTAAAGACTCATTTTCCCAGAAGAAAGAAGTATTTATTTTGTTGAGTTTATCACTGTAGACTGCTTGCTTGTTTTATGGAGGCTAGGTGATAAGTTGAAAGATGCTTGGATGCTTCCCCAGTGTTGGAGCAGAAAACTCCACTGGCATTGCTCACCCAACCATGGATGTTCCTAGGTAGTAGGAATCAGTTCCGGGAGCATGTTGCAAGCATGTCAGCAGAAAGTTTGGACTTTTAGGATCCCAAGATCCCTGGTTCTACTAGTATGGCCCTGAACAAGTACTGAAAGTGTATGTCACTTGAAACTGGTTGATTCCTTCCTATTGGTTTCAGTGGAAACTTTATTTTCCAGCAAATAAACCAGCATAATCCCACCATTACCTCCTTGCCTAGGTGGTGGTGGAAATAAATATGAGACCAACAATACTGATCGGAAATTGCTGAGGCCAAACCAAAACCTTATGAAAACAATTGACTTGAGCAAGCTATGATCAAGTGAGGCACCTTTCTGATCCTGTTCCAACTTCCAGTCAAGTAAAAAAACCACTTAAAAACCATTTTATTTTAGCTCTTACATTGTTTAATTTTATGTTAATTCAATAGTGAGAGTTTAGTGGATACTTGTTTTAACCACCCTAACTTGGACAGCAGAAGAATTGAACAATTCTCCTTTATGCCGATGATGCAGGGTCATCCTTGATGAGTTTTGGCTCGTGACAGCTTTTATCACCTATTATCATGATGAATTTCTAACAATTAACCATAAC
The DNA here is from genome assembly GCF_004798865.1 of Varanus komodoensis. Classification (NCBI taxonomy): domain Eukaryota; kingdom Metazoa; phylum Chordata; class Lepidosauria; order Squamata; family Varanidae; genus Varanus; species Varanus komodoensis. The sequence goes on along the minus strand of NW_025336087.1, from coordinate 1,912,474 downwards.
AAGACCAAAGTTATGGTCTTTACTTCAATAAAGGTTAAACATAGATGGCAGGTTAATGGAAATCCAATTGAACAAATCATGAGTGATTTGAGAGTGGCCTTTTACTCATCTGGCTCCTAAAAATCTCAGATAAAAATGTCATGGCAAATGCACAGAAAAATGTCTCAGCCTTGCTTAAATGTTTCTTTGCAGAAGAAGGACAAAGTATTTCCTTAACTATTCAAGTGTCTGTTGCTTAACGTACTTCACTTGATATTTAGGCCTTGGTTATGTATTCATGATCATCTCAGGCCTCTCAGCCTCCTTCAAACCCAACTAGGAGAGCTGTTCTTACAGTACATTGTGCTGTGTTCCTAATGTATCCGGAGTCAAACATGATCGCTATGAAAGCCCATGCACAGAATTGTGTGATAAATTTCTGGCTCACAGTAAACTCCCTCCCTATAGGATTGGGGGTAGTACTGTCCAGTCAACATGGAGAAGATTCATGGAAGATTTATTGACTTAGAGGTTTACAATAGTCCTTGAAGAATCTAAACTAACTATTGAACAATGGGCACAGGGCACAGAACAATTAATATTCTGCTACAAAATACTTCTTTCTTGCAAGTAAAGTGCTTGCACCTGCAAATTATCTAATTAATTAAAGAATCTCTTAATTTAAGAGACCCTTTAGACTGGCTCAATTTAATGTCGATAGCATCAAAGCAATTAGAAATATTAGAAGGTCCTATATCATGAACATACATGTAACTATGATGGAGGGGAAATGGAAATTATTGGGTATATTCTATTTTTCTGTTCTTTCTATAGAATCATTTGCTATGTTTTTATTACACCTACTCAGTTTTATTAGGGCTTCGGAAAGGGATCTCTAGTGGAACACTTCCTCTTACATGCACCTGCCCAGACCCTAAGGTCATCATCAGAGATCATTCTCCGAGACCCTGCTGTGATGGATATAAGGAAAGTGGCTACCTGAAGCCATGACATCCTGGTTATAGAACCAGCTTGCCCAAGAGGTGTACTGGGTACCAACATTATACACCTTTCAGCACTAGGCTAAAACCTTTTAATTTTCACAGTATTTTAACTGTAAGAAATTTCTATTTTGAATTTATTTTATATGACACTGTGGTTATTTATTGGTTTTTCATTTGTTTAATTTGTTTCTGATTAAATTAATTTATAAATTGTTTCTATTAGACTGTACTTCTGATTTTAAACTGTCTTGTTGCATAATGTGCTTTTATTAGTTTCATGTTGTGATTATTTAAATTTATCCTGACAGTGTACGTGTTAAAGTTTTAATATGTTGTAAACTGTTCTGAGAGTCATTGACTAAATAAGAATGGCATAAAAATGCCTTCAATAAATAAATAAATACTCTACAACAAGTTCCAGGCTGATTAATTGAATTTTATCTTTCTGTTCTTTCATATGAGGATTCACAGTTTATAAGCCAGGTGGCCACATTTTGTGCCGCAGCTTGTAACTGCTACAAAAGTTGGGTAAAATAATATTATCACCACTGGCTAATATCCTGTGGACATGTTGGTCTTTTCCAAGTGTTGACATAATTATGTACCTTACGTGTGCTGGTAAGTGCTGATATATGACAGTAATTGATTGATTTATCTGTCTCTCTGTCAACCTGTCTGTTTGCCTATCCATCCAACTGGTTTAAGCCAGAAGGGCTAAATCATGATTCTCATTCCCAACCCATTCATATGCTCAAGGTATGTGGGATCACACCACCCCTGACACTTCTATGGGCACACACCAGTGCTCTGTTATGCAGTAAAGTTTCAATTTCTCTTTTTCAAGTAATAAATTAATAAATATACACCAAAAACCCACTGTAAAGTACACATGTAAATACCGATTTTGTCTTTGATATTTACATCAGGCATACCAGCTTGAAATATTCTCTGTTTACCTATATATACAGTTATAGGTCTCAGGTTGAATTCCCAGCTTCTCCTGCTTTGGCTTCAAAAGACTCTGAACCCCAAGAGATGTTGCCCGTTGGTGGTGACAAGACTGAACTTGATGGATCCATGATCTGACTCAAAGAAGGCTGCTTCCTATTCTGCATACAGATTGAACAGATAGGGAGATAAAATACACCCTCGTGTGATGCCTTTGCCTATAAGGACCCATTCTGTTCCTCCATATTCTCTCCAACAGAAGCTCCTTGTCCACAATACAAGTTACGCATCAAACCAACCAAGTGCTGAGACACATCAGTCTCTTTCAGGATCATCATGGAAGATCACTTCCTTTGATCCGCAAAAGATCTGTAGTCTCTAAAGCATAGATTTTTCATTTTCTTGAAAAAAAAAAAAAAGGTGTGCTCCACTAGCCCATTCATATTCCCAATAGAATCTCAAGTGGCTTTTTGGAATCCAGTTTGAATGTCAGGCATTTCTTGCCCATGTGGGTAAAATTCTTTGTCGCAACACTTTGAGCATCACTTTGCAATTGCCCTATGGCTGCTGCATTCCTTAGCATCTCCTTTCTTGGAGGTTGGAATGTATATTGCACATTTCCAATCTGTGGACCCTTATCTTGCTCTCCAGATTTGTTGGCATAGGGATGCAAGTATTTTACTAAATTCCTTCCATCTGTGTTTCATGGGCTGGCAGGCTTCTTTTGTCCCTGGATAGAATCAGCTTTCCTTTTACCAGAATTTCATTCTATTTGCACTAATTTGCATTAAGGGATGTGCACTGTCAAATTGTCATGGGCTGTCATATTTCAGGCATATTCTAAGAAGGAAGGCTCACGAGAGGCAACAACAATGTTAGGAAAGTTGAAGGTAAATGAAGAAGAGGAAGACCAAATATGGGATGGATGAATTCTATGGGGAATGCACCAGCCTTGAATTTAAAAGAGTTGAGCGGGGCTGTAAAGAACAGGGTGTTCATTTATATGGACACCATAAACCAGAGATAACTTGATGACACATAACAACAATAAGAATCTGCATTATGCCACTGAGAATTAGCCCAAATGCACCCACACAGACGGAGAAATGAAAATTAGGTCTGCAAATTTCCATGGAATCCATGTGACTTAGAAAATGCCAGGCCACTGCAGAATCTGCAGATGAGATTCACAGAAATTCAGACTCATTTGAATTAATGACAAATTTATCTAACATTGCTATTCATGGTATTTTGAATCAAAGACCACAGTCAACTAGCTTTTCACATATATTGAGTAAGATGGATAATCTTTTTGAGGTATGCTGTGATTATATATAACATATTTATATTACTTTTTCTTATATATACTATATATTTCTTGGTGGTGTTGTATGGCAGGTGACCCATGTGGCTGCATTATTTTCAGACACATTTTTCACCTTTGCAGCTCAATGAAAACCATTTTGGTCTTTGACGGATGGGAGGAAGTGTACTGAGCAGCGCTTTTCTATAGTCCAATGGTCAAAGGCCTGATTGGATCTGTTTGGATGCCTGTCATGGTGCATTAAGTCATTCTGCCATCTAATATTTCCACACTGCCCAATTCTACATAGTACAGTAACAAGCCTTGTGCAGAGAAACTTTGGATGAAGCAAAAAAGAGACATCTCTTCTGGGGGAAGAAAGTAGCAATAATGACACACAGGTTACCCATAATTTTATTTTGCAAAAAGTTAATGAAGCCAGCTTATGCATACTTAATTGGAATTTAGCTCAGTTGAACTCACTGACACTCATGTTCAGGTAAATGTGCATTTAGCCTGACTTCAATTAGGCTGAAATCCTACACATCTCTATATAGTGCTTACAGCAATGTAACCTCTGTCACTAACATTCTGACTTGGTGTGAATGTTCCTGTGCATGAGCAATCTATGCTGTCAGATTTTTAGAAGAAAGCTGGGCTGATGACCAAGAAGCACAGGGATGCGATATCTACATTCTGGGTCTTGACAGGGCTGCAGAATTTGCCTCTTTAAGAGTTGTATGGAATGAGATTTTTGTGGCATTATCACTGCCTTAAAAGAAGAAAAGAGGTCTTTCTCTGAGCTTGACTGAGACCAAGCATGGCCACACCACAACCTCAAAGCTTAGCAATCCCTCTTGCTCTCTGCTAAATAGGTGGAACTGCAATAAATCTGGCTGTTATCTTTGATAAATCTTGGAAAACAGGAGAAGAGCCAGATGACTGGAGAAGGGCTTATGTTGTTCCCATCTTCAAAGAGGGAAAAAATGAACCTGGGAACTAAAGAGCAGTTAGTCTGACATCGATCCCTGAAAATTTCTGGAGCAAATTATTAAATATCAGTCTGCAAGCACCTCAGAGAAAATGCACTGATTAATAAAAGCCAACATGGATTTATAAAAAATACATTCTGTCAGACTAATTTTATCCATTTTTTGACTGGGTTACCTTCCAAGAGGAAATACTGTGGACATAATCTACCTTGACTTTAACAAAGCTTTCAACATAGTGTCCCATGACATCCTGATATGCAAATTAGCAAAAAAGTGGACTACACAGAAAAACTATTAGGTGTAATAGTGTAAAATTGGCTGCTAAATCAGACACAAAGAGTGCTCATTAACGACACCTTCTTAAACTGAAGGGAGGCAGCTAGCGGGGTGCCACAGGGTTCAGTCCTAGGCCCAGTGCTCTTCAACATCTCTATTAATGATTTAGATGAGGAAGTACAAGGAAAGATAATCAAATTTGCAGACAATACAAAACTGGGTGGAATAGTGAACACCTTAGAAGACAGAATGAAGATCCAGGGCAATCCTGTTGAACTTGAACACTGGGCTGAGAGCAAAACAATGAGATTCAATAGAGACAAATGCCAAGTCCTATACTTAGGAAAAAGGAACCAAATGCATCGATACAAGATGGGTAACATGTGGCTCAACTGAACTGAAAAAGAAAAAGGTCTTGGAGATATCGTGAACAAGCTAAATATGAGCCAAAAATGTGACGCAGCTGCAAAAAGGGCAAGTGCTATTTTGGGATGCATTAAGAGAAGTATTTATTTATTATTAATTACTTCCAAATCACGAGAAGTAGCAGTTTCCCTATATTCCTCACTAGTCAGACTTTATCTGGAATACTATGTCCAAGATCTAAGAAAGATGCAGAAAAATCTGAAAGCATCCAGAGAGGGCAACAAAAATGATCCAGGGTTTGAAAACACTGACCTATGAGGAGAGGCTGAGAGAACTGGGCATGTTCAGCCTTGAGAAGAGAAAACTGAAGGGGGGCATGATATCCCTCTATGAGTACCTCAAAGGCTGTCACAAAGAGGAAGGTCAAGATATCTTGCTGAGTGTAGGACGTGGAACAATCAATTCAAGCTGCAACAACCCAGATTCAGGCTAGATATCAGGAAATGCTTCCTCACTGTCAGAGCATTATGGCAGTGGAACCAGTTGCCTAGACAGGTTGTGGGCTCCCCTACACTAGAGATATTTAAAAAGAAACTGGATAGTCATCTGAGTGGGATGGTGTAAACTGGTGTCCTGCAACAGCAGGAAGTTGGACCGGATGGCCCTCCAACTCTACTGTACTATGAAATCTATATTCTTCCCTCTCTTTCTTCCTGCTTCCATCCCCCTTTTTTCTTCTGTTGTCTTTCTGTGCCAAATATTAGACAGTAAGTGTCTTGCTGAAGGAACACTGTAAAACGCCAGACACATCGATGGCAGGAGTGTCTGACACTGGAAAACTCATTCTGTTTGAGCCTGATTGACTTTTGACACATTTCCAATCTGAAACACAAAAGTGGGATAATTTGGGGATTTTGTCTTGCTTCTGTGAAATTGCTCAAAAGAGTTATACAAAGTTTGTGCAAACTGTGCAAACTCTGCACAGTTTGCACAAATCACAGCCAATTTGTTAGATCTGAGTTCTTGGCCCTGTTGTAGGACTTAACATGACAAGTATGGAAGCATCCTTCTCGCACACTCCATCTTGTTGTTGTTGTCAAGTCATTTCTGACTTACAGCAACTCTATGAACGAAAGCCCTCCAGAATGTCCTGCCCATGACAGCCCAGCTCAGATCTTGTAATGTCAGTCCATCTCATATTTGGTTGTCCTTTCCATCTTCTGCCTTTGACTTTCCCTCCCGATTGTCTTCTCCAGTGGATTTTGCCTTCTCAGGATGAGAAGCAGCCTCAGTTTTGTAATTTTTTTCCTTCTAGAGAAAGATCTGGCTTGACTTGATCTAGGTGCCACTTATTTGTCTTTCTGATGGTTCAGGGTACATTTCACCTTGCTTATCTTGAATTCTCTGCCAGTTACTTTCAGATGTATGCAAAGTTTGGGCCTTCACTCTATAGTTCTCACAAATTTGCACAAATTTATGCAAATTGCAGAGTACAGCCCTGAATTTTGAACACATTTCCCTGCTTCCTTTTTTAATGCAAAACATGGCCTATTTTAAAACAGGCATCCATGGTCTGTCTCACCTTTCATCAATTCAGGTCAGCGCCAGTACAGGAAGATAATTGGTGGGGCTGAGGCAGAAAAAAGCTTGTTGGATTTTCATACCTTCCAATTGATTCTCAAACATGCCTATCTGGCAGAGATACAGCCATGTGTTTAAGCACTAGCCAGGTCTTGATGGGGACCAGGAATTGCAGGCAGGTACTTGCATGGATTCTAGATGGTCAAGTGTGCAAGCTAGTAGAGAAGGTTGTAATGCTACATCCTCCGTGTGCAGCAGGAACACAGAAATGCCGCTTATCTCCCCTCCCCTGCCAGCCAGAAAAGGTTAGTAAACACTTCTGCAAGTTTACAGCTTTGTGGGCATAATTACAAACATGTGGTAATATATAAGTGATCACTTTTATTGCTATTTGTGTTATTGGGCTGAAGACTTCTAAGAGCTACTTGAAATCAACAGGAATTGTTTTGTGGGCAACATGGTTAAGTCAAGCTTGCAAATCAGTATTGAACAAGCCTCATGAACCAACTGTAGCCTAAGGTGGCCACATGTTCTTTCTAACAGAGAACAGTCCCCCGTTTGAAATCTTGCCCTGTTCTATTCAATTCCACTTCAGAGACGATGGAGTAGGTGAACTGTCACCTATCTACATTTAGCACCTGGACTGCAGGCTGAGCCAGGAGGTACACTGGTCACAGACATCTATAGTATGGCGAGATATACTCCATTTCTATTAAAATTAGACTAATTCTTTCAGTTTGAAATATTTAAACTTCAGCCACAAGTGGTGAACATTTCAGCACCTCCCAGAAATGAAATGGCCCTGAAAATCTGCTCTTATTTCAGTTACTTTAAAAGTTAGCCTTCTTTAAAAGCTGGTACTCTGAAAATACCAATAATGGGTCAAACCAAGCCCAGCGTTGAACAAAGGGGGATCTAGTTCTCACACCAAAATTAAAAAGTTATTTTTATGTAGCCAATAGCAATAATAGTTATTTTCATGGAACTTAATAAGAAATCCCCTTGCTGTAAGGGGATCATGCACCAAATGCATTCCTCAATGTCTGGAATTTTACACATTTTGGAGATATTGTTCTGTTTAATATAACAAATCACAAGAAGCCTTTTCCTTGTGTCAAAAAGCAAATCAGTGCCCTTTAAGGATCAGAGAGGCAGGACATACCTTAAAGTGTCAACGCGGCAGCTCCTCCTGCTACCCAGCCTGGTTTCCTTGGCAGCTTCTGGTATCTTCTGAAAGCAGAAGCTGATTTCTCCTAACTAGGCAAATGCAGCAGCTGCTGATATAAATGATGAACTGCTTTCACAGGATATCCACAGCTGGTTTTAATTTCCTGGCTTGATTATTTTTTGGGAGGGGCATTTAACCATATTCCCAGGTTCAGATGGAATACAAAGCTATCCGTTCCTGGTTTGTTTACCAAGGGGTGTGAAGGGAGGAAAGAAAGGAACAATCTGGCTGCATGTTCACATTATGGTTCAGTAAGCCAAGATTCCTGGCTTAGCATGATGGCTGAGCAGTATGAATTTCTACTTTCCATTTCATTGACTGATCCCAGTTTTTAGAGAACTTGGCAATTAGACTTAGATATTAGAAACTACTCTATCAGTAGTTTCTAATATCTAAGTCTCTATCAGTTTCCCTGATACACTTGCTACTTAGCCCACATCTAGCATTTGATTGGAATTTAAAACTTTGAAAATGGTGCAGAAATGCCAGTTACTGCAGAATATGGTGGCAAGTGCACTAATTGGAAGTGGCTGTTTTGAGCACAGTACACCAGCGGTCCACCTTCTCTACTTCATTCATGGGATTAATTTAACATGATGCATTTAATTGCTAAAGTCCTTCCTGGCTTGGGGCCACAGAATTTGAAGAACTGCCTCTTTCCATATGGTCCTGCTTGTCTCCTGGGACAGTCATCTGAATCTCTGCTTCTAAGATTCAATGGATGGCTACTCATGAGCAGGGCTTTTCTGTGGTGGCTCCCAAACTGCAGAAGACCCTTTCTGGAGAGAGCCATCTGGCACCAACTTTGTTAATTTTTCAGTTATGGGTGAAGCCCTTTTTATGCTCTCAGACCATTTAATATTCAGTTTGATACTGTTTTACTTTCAATTAAGTGTGTTAAAGTAGTGCTTTACAATTTTCCTTCTCCACGTTTACAAATTTTTACATTATCTCTTGCTTTGACCCTCTGCTTTTAAAATATTATTGTTGCTGTTTCCAGTTCCTGTTGTTTCTAAGTGATAAAGTTGGTTTGATTCTGTTTGGTTTTTATTGTATATATCTCACTGGGAGGTTTGGCTAGGGGCCAACCCATTCATTGAATGAAGGAATGAACAAAACTTTCTTTGGCTTGAGGAATAGACACCAATATTTCTCTTTGCACAAAAAGAAACAAATAGAAACAGAGAAACAGAAACAGAGCGAGTCAGAAGGGGCCTCCCGGGCCATCTCGTCTGACCTCCAGCACCAGCCGGCTCCACTCACGACATGCCCACCATGTGGATGTCCAGCCTATCCTTGAACACCCGCACTGATGGGGCCTCAATGACCTCTCGTGGAAGCCCATTCAACACCCTTGGGGTCCTAACTGTCAGGAAGTGCTTCCCGGCATCCAAATGGAACCTTGGCTCCCTGAGCTTTGCTCCATTGGAGCGCGTCCTGCCTTCCTCTGCAGGGGAGAACAGGTCTCTACCCATCTCCATGTGACATCCCCTCACATACCTGTATGTTGCCAACATATCCCCTCTGAGTCTCCTCTTCTCCAGGCTGAAGAGACCCAGTTCCCTCAGTCTCACCTCATACGGCATCCTCTGCAAACCAGCCACCAACCTTGTGGCCCTACGCTGCACTGACTCCAACCTGGCTATATCCTTTCTGTAATGAGGGGCCCAAAACTGAACACAATACTCCAATTGCAAGCGCACCAGAGTCATGTAGAGTGGTAGTAATACTTCTCTTGATCTATAAGCCACACTTCTGGCTATGTAACCAAGGGTGGCGTTCACCCTCTTGACTACCGCATCACACTGCTGACTCATGTTTAGCCTGCAGTCAACCAGCACCCCGAGGTCCCTTTCACAAGTGCTGCTCTCCAGCCACTTGTTCCCTAACCTGTACTTATGACACCTATTCCTATGCCCCAAGTGCAAGACCTTGTACTTAGCCACATTGAACGCCATCCTGTTGTCTCCTGCGCACTTCCATAGTCTGTCCAGATTCTTTTGGTTTGGATCTGGAGTACCTGCTCCTCAGTTGTGGCCACTGCTCCAGTTTTAGTGTCGTCTGCGAATTTGATCAGCAGACTGTTCACCCCTTCTTCCATGTCATTAATGAAAATATTAAACAGAATCAGCCCCAGGACAGAGCCCTGGGGGACCCCACTTGTTACTGGCCACCATCCCGATGATTCCCCGCTAATGGTTACCTTCTGCTTTCGGTCAGTCAACCATGCCCTAATCCACTGGACAGTGCTTTGGTGTATCCCAAAACTCCTCAGTTTTTCCAGCAGGATATCATGGGACACTTTGTCAAAGGCCTTGCTGAAATCCAGGTAAACCACATCCACTGCATCCCCTCCATCTAGCCATAGCAAAACCTTGTCATAGAATTCCACAAGGTCTGGCAGGACCTGTTTTTGTAGAGGCCATGTTGTGTGGCTGCCAGCCTCCCTTCCCTATCTAGCATCACTAGATCTCTCTCTATTATGAGCCTTTCCATTGTTTTTCCTACAATGGACGTAAGGCTAACTGGTCTATAATTCCCCATGTCCTTTCTACTACCCTTTTTGAAAATTTGAAAATAGATACCTTGCTAGTCAGTTACTACAGAATTTGCTGTCCCTGCTCTCCTTCCACATGCCTTTTGCATGCTTAGAAGATGGCATGATTTATCAGCAGCTCATGTTGTGGTCTTAAGCAAAGAATATGTTGGTGCAACTTATTCATTTCCCTTGAATCAGATCCTGGCTTTTGCACTTGATAAGACATGAAATGAGTGAAGCTTAGTGTGAAGACAGGAAACAGACTACTGCCAGCAAAAGTACATTTCTTTTACCTCCATGTTTATTCTGCTTCATACTGAAAAACAGAAGAACTGGGACACCTTTGCCTAGAAATAGGCAGTACATAAATTGCTTCCTATCTCGTATGCCTGCATAGAAAATATCCTTCAAAACTTCCCAGCTAGCAGTGGAGAATAACAAGAAAATCTGGAAAGGGAGTGGGGGAAGGAGAAATTAAGAGTATTCAGTATCAGTTGGATGGCAAAAATCAGATATAATTGGTAATCTTTCGTTTCAAATATTTTTCTGAATGGAAACTCAATGGCAACTCATTGTCCATGAGTTATAGTCCGACACATCTGGAAGACATCTTACTGGAAAAGCCTGATCAGACAGTGGCTTTGCCCTGAAAGGTGGCTGCAGCTGGTACAGAAGAGAGACACCCTTGTGCAGCAGTTGCAAGGGGCTTGCCAGGAGAGCTGCGCTGCTTTTCTGGCAGGCCCCTCATAATCACCCTTCTTCAGCACCATATGGGGAGGTTACTCTGGATAACAGTCAGATCATCAGGCCATTCGCAAAGGCAGACGTAGAAAGCAGTAGAAAGGTCTCCAGGCCTACTTTCAACCATGAGAGTGCACTGGCTACAGTCTCGCAGGAGAGGGCACCTTGTGGCTCTCCCCTGTGTTTTGGCCCATCACTCTTCAACATTGGCTATTTTGGCTCCTGGCTAGAACTGATGGCAGTTCCAGGCCAACACACCTGGAGGGCCACAGTTGCGACCCATTTTGGCCATTCCTCCTGTACGTCAGCTGCTGCAGAAGGACACCTGGTTGGAACAGATGAGGGCAGATTCTCCACACAGAGCAGCTCTGTGGACACAGCTTTGTGGCATCGTGATAGGACACGCCTGTTTTAACAGGTGTGGCATCCTTGGGACCACTTGCATGACTGTGATGGCACATTTTGCATCTTGAATGTGCCAGATGCTGCTTCCTCCACATAGTTAGGTCCAGGCTGCTGTGCATGGCAGATTTTATAGCTTCTGAAACAGCCCACAGAACAACTGTGCTGCTATTTCCAATAACTTCCTAATGTCATTTTTCAACTGTCTTTGCCACATCAGTAACTTCTACACTCCAGCACGTAAAGCCTGCAGCTTCTCACCATGTCACAAGGCATAAACAATTACGGCCTTGGTAAAAATACAAACCTTGGTGATTTTGCCAGGGACTGAACCAGGGAGTTTAGAGATGCCTGTAAGTACATCCTTATTATTAACTTTGGTGCACTATAATCTTGACTTGCACACTAACGTTTCTGCAGGAATTTTTATAAAAATAGGAAGGAATGGTTCCAGTGGAATGCCTACAGAAATTACTCAGCTAGAACAGCTAAAAAGATTGTATAAGAGGTAACAACAGGACATAGCAATTTTAAGAATAGGTCTGGGGGAGGGGGCAAAGCAGTGGATCTCACACTGGATCCCAAATACTATTGGCTTATATTGACCACCACAGAGGGGTAGGAGACCCTGTATCAGGCTTTTCAGCCTGGTCAAATTTTTAAAAAATTCTTTTATTTACTGGATTGGTTTGATCAGATCTGTGTCCTGCCTTTCTAACAAAGGAAAAGGGCTTTCATGACAGTTTACAAACATTCATAAAACAAGATTAAAACAAGAACAAAATATTATAGATACTTTGCTATTATCCAAGGAACAAACTCCAAAATAAAAAGCTTACTGAATAAAGAGGTACAAAAGGATAATCAATGATATGAGATTGAAAATTCAGCAGTTATGCTTAAAAAGATGCAAGGGTGAATCAACCAAGATAGAATAGGGATGCCCTTTGATGGGCTCTTCCTTCAATGCATTTAAGTCTCTGGACTCAGGGGCCTACAAGGATCCGGAACAGAGCAGGAGGACCAGCAGGGGCAATCTTTGCCTCCCTGTCCTGCCCACTTGCATTTTTGCTAGATGGGCTTCTCTGCCTGAGTACCTGGATCATTGCACAGGAGGAGGGAAGGAGCCTGGTGATGCTTCAGGCTAGCCCATATTCTGACCTCTGCAGTCTCCCCCCTCCTCAACACGCACACACCAAACCACTCCTTTTACCCCCCTCTTTTGGAGAGGCAGCCAATGCAGTTTTTTCCACATCAAGTAAGAGAGAGAGGCAAGGGAGTAGTCAGAGCTCTGAGGTTAGGCAGCTCTCCCTGATCTCAGAGCTGGGAACCCAAGAGATCCCACAGTCCTTCAGATGCTGCCCAGGGGCCACAAGATTGTTGATCTGTATGTATTACATAAATATACAGAGCTTTCAGCATTACTTCTGTATGTCTCTTTCTGCTGCTAAAATGATACATGGTATTTTCCAGTTTGGGGTAAGCAACCTGCTGCATGCCAGATGCTCTGGATCACAAATCCCACAATCCTTAACCAGTGTAGCCAAAGGTTAGGGATTATGGTAGTTATGTCACCGAAAGCACCCAGAGGGCACTGAGGATTATGTTCAGCACATCAGAAATGTCAACATAAATCGGTTGCATCAGTACAAAGAGTTGGCCTTATCTTTCCAAAGCAACAGAATGGGATTCAATAAGCACAGTGCCAAGTTCTCCACCTAGGAAAAAGAAACCAAATGCATCAATACAAGATGGGGAATACATGGCTCAACAGAACTGAAAAAGGATCTCAGATTGTGGACAATGGGCTAAACATGAGCCCATAACGAGATGCAGCCGCCAAAAGGGCAAATGCTATTTTGGGATGCATTAACAGAAGTATTACTTCCAAATCATGAGTAGTAGTAGTTTCTCTATACTCCTCACTAGTGAGACCTCATCTGCAATACTGTGTCCAGTTCTGAGCACCAAGATTTAGGAAAAACGCAGGAAAATTAGAAAGGGTCCAGAGGAGGGCAACAGAAATGATACAGGGTTTGGAAACACTGTCCTGTGAGGAGAGACTGAGAACTGGGCATGGGCCGGTGGTTGAGAGTTATGAATGAGCTCTAGGTTACTGTCCCTAGGTTAAAGATAAGATTGATCTGGAGCTTGTTTCAGATTCATGACTTGTGGTATGTTGGCCCTTTGTCTTCGTATTTAAGTACTTTTCAATGTACCTTACAGACTGAACTGCCCTCGCAAGATGGCTTTCAGTCAGGGCCATCTTAACGCATGGGCCTGATGGGCACTTGCCCATGGGGCCCATACTAATCTGTGTATGTTAACCCTTGGAAAATTGGAAAACTTCCAAAATTAACAGTAGTTGTAGTTGTCGTAGGGGGCCCAGTACACTGCTTCACCCATAATGCTGTTAAGACTGCCCTGCTTTCAGTACTACAAAAACTGGACATACAATTTTGATTAAACAGGTAAGTTCATTAGGAGGAGTGGCAACAAATGAACATGGAGTGCAGACCGAAACAAGGGAGTCTTTCTGGTTTTTTGCTTGGTTGGTTTAAACCCAGCAGTGATGAAACCATGCCTGTCTTCCTTGGGATGGAGTTCCAAAGGTTTGCACCAGCCTAGAGGTGCCTGCTGGTCTTAAGAACACGCTGTCCAGCAGCGATCTGAGACTTGGCAGCCTGGTGCAGGTGCAGGTGTAAACTGATTTCCATGCCCCAGATTTATTCCACAGATCCCAGACCCTCTATTAGTTCCAATGGACATTTCCTTCCCCTTCCCTCCTTTCCCTTCCCATGGTCTTCCACCCCCACCCCCACCCCCACCCCACATCTTCCTCATCAGGCCAAGTAAGTATGGGAAGGATAACATTTCCCATTGGGTCAAGGTGCCAATTAATTGAAGAACTGGTTCTATTTGAGACTATTTGAATTAGAAATTAATTGGCTGGCTTTGCCTTCTGGGAATTTAAATAAACCATAATAATGAATTCCAAATTTGTGAATTACCCTATGCAGATGTTGCGCAGCTTTGTGTCCTACGTGCCAGGACTGTGACTCCTTAAATGATCTAGCCATACTCCTGGTTCTGGCTGCTGCATTCTGTACCACTTGAAATTCCCGAATTGCCTTCAGGGGCTCCACCACATAGATCCGCAGGGGGATTTCCTGTCTGCTTCGTAAATCCTGTGGCATGATGCTAGAATACATAAGGTTTCTTTATGCCAAATCATTCTGCTGGCCCTTTAACCCAGACTGACTGACGGATCATCGTGCTGATCTCACTTATTTTCGCCTTCTGCTGAATTAAGAGCACACTTGCTCTGCTTCTGTTTTCGCACTGGCATAATGAACAACCATTTCTCTCTAGCCATCCTTGCATGTACTGCAAAGGAAGTGATTAGTAGCATTCAGTGGTGCAAGTTCAGACTGGCATCCAAATGGGAATCTTGACAGCAAGCTTGATGTGAATCTGGCATGCTGCCAGATAATATGAAAATCAGACACAGTGGAGCAAAGACTTCTTAAGAGGTGCCCTTAGTCAGACTGACTGCATTGTTCTCCTACACACAGAGGGAAAGGGATAGGGAACAGAAGGTCAACCATGCCAAAACCCTATGGCGAAACAGGAAGTATATATCCAGACATCTAAAATGCTGACTTTACTGGTGGTTTGTCAAAAGTAAGAGCCAGGAGAAGATGTCACCATCATCAGCAGCAGCAGCAGCAGCGAGTTACAACTCCAGAAGCATATACATGTGGGCAGGCCTGGATGCAGATTGCCCTTTAAAAAATTCCCAAGTCTGCTCTGGGTTAAGGATTGAAGTTGGTAAAAGCAGACAGCAAGCCAGCAAGCAAGCCATGCCACTTACCCTAGAAGGATAGGTGTCCATAGCCCAGGAGGTACTGGACCCTGGCAGGCTTCCTCTGCCTTATGTTTTTGTTTTCCTGATCAGGCCTGCAGAAGCAGGAGAGGCTTGCTGAGCATCTGGCAATAAACGCTGCAAATGCAGGGCATTCTGTGAACAGAACAAATGCAACTTGAAATGCATCTGAGATGGCTGGGACTGAGAGTAGAAGCAGGACTCACAGAACAACAGGACTGGATGGAGGATCTGTCTTCTGGGAGAAGAAGGAGCCCTCTTGCAGAAGGTACTCCCACCTGATTTGATTTAAAGTGGGTGTTCTTGCTGCCCTCTCACAGCACAGCTCAGCATTCAGCAGGGTCTTCCGAGCCTCCAGGCTTGCTTTCATGAAGCAGACAACCTGGCACATTGCCAAGGCCTCCTTTCACCTTCCTTAGAGGAAACATGAGACTGTCCTCCACACAATGTTTTTCTAGGGGTTTTCCTCTCTGTCTGTCCTTTGCACAAAACAAGGTGGTGCTGTAATATAACGCAAAATTGGAAAAACTTGCTAGGCTTCTGCGGCATGTAAGGCTGCCATCTAGGAAAATGCCAAACTTTCCATGCACTGAAACAAGCCATGAACATGGCTGGAAAACTCAGGAGAGGTCCTGGGAGGGTGTAAAGCATCCACAGACTTCTGGAAGAGATCACAGGTGCATAATATCTAGAGAAGCCCTCTGTGCAGCATTTCCAGGGGCTATGTTAGGTCCATTTCCACCATCACAGCTGAGGCAACTTCAATCTAGATTCCATCTGAAGAGTTGGAGTCTTGGAGGTCCTCTAGTCCTACCTCCTGCACAATACAAGAATCTACAGCTCCAGCTTTCCAGACAGATGGGAGACTAAACATCTCCAACGAAGGAGAGTGCCTATGCTCCCTGGGCAGATTGTTGCACTGTTGAGCAGCTCTTAGCCTAAGGATACTCCTCCTACTGGTTACTTGGAATCTTCTCCCTGGAATCTACTCCTGTCCTCTGGAGTGACTGAGAGGAAGTGTGTTCACCCTTCCACACAGTGGCCTTGGAATATCTGCAAGGGTTCCATGATGCCAGAAGCCACCCTGAGATGCAGCAGGAACTTGTGCGTGTGGCACAGTCACCTTCTTATGCAGCTGGGTCATTTTAGACCTTGTCCACAATCATCTGATGTAGTCTGACTTTAGACAGGCATGCAATTGTTTCAGTGGTGAACTGTTTTTCCATGTGCCCCATCACAGCATGTATGGAAACTGCTCTTTCATTCCTCAGGCATTAGAACAAAACACCAGTTTTCCAGTCCTGGATTTTTTAAAAAAACTGAGCATGTGCAATTTTGCATACTAAACTTACCTGAATCATAGCCGACCATAAGTACAGGAATAAAATGGATTCTGCATCACCTGGTGCTCACCAGGTGGTCTAGGGCAGAGGGGCCACAGTTTGAGGGCCCCAGGGGACAACCCTGGTGCACCACTGCTTGTGGGAAGGAGCATCATGGAAAAGAACAGAACCAACAATAAACCATACGTGACCTCTTTTACACAGGATGGTTCTCTATTGGAAGGCATAAGCTGGTCCTTGAAGTTTCCAGCATCATCAGCCTGGGTGAAGCAGCCAGCTCACCTGGCCACAGTCTTTCACACTAGGGTGAGAGGTTCTACAGTTCTCTTCCAGTTACAATACCAAGTGTGCGCCTAGGCTGTGTGGACTGGAACTGCCTTTTCTCCCCATTAATCTTCTGGTGGACACGGTTCCCGCTTTGGGGTGGGCTCAGAACCGACGATGAATAAGTCGAGCCTAACAGGGGCAAGCGGGCACTCTTTTGAGCCCCCGCACCTGCCCGTCTCTCGCCTTCTCCCTCTCTCCTTTTTCCTCGCGTCTTTTTCCGGGCAGTAACGCGCTGGCACCGGCCCAGCAGCTGCTCCCTTCCTGCGTCCACCTCCTCCCAAGCATCCCTCAAGGGCTCCGCCGGGTCGCTCAATGTCACGCAAGGGAAGCGACGGCGGAGCGCGGGCGGCGCGCCTTCGCACCGGCAGAGGGCGCGCCACGGGAGAGGCCGCTTCGCCTGCCGTTCGCTCCCCACCCATCTCGCGTCGGTCCCGGCGCCAGAGCAGTTGTGCGCTGAGCTCGCAATGCCAGCAGCGGCAGAGGCGGACGAGGAGCTGCCGCTGAAGGGCGGGCGGCAGCAGCAGCAGTAGCCGCCGCCGCCGCGGCTGCAAGAGGGCGCCGGCTCGCCTGTCCGCCTCGCTCGCGCCTCCTCGCCCTGCTCCTCTGCGCGGGCCGAGAGGAGCCGGGCAGGCTGGAGCGCTCTCCTCGCGGTTGGCGGCAGCGGCATGGAGGGCGGCAAGCCCAGCTCCTCGCCCGGCAGCCGGGACGACGGCAGCCCCAGCGCCAACGCCTGCTTCCAGGCGAAGCCGTCCGCGGCGGCGGCGGACAAGGCACCGGGCAGCCCGGGCGCCGGCGGGAGCCTCAAGGACCATGGCAACTCGGTGTGCTTCAAAGTGGACGGCGGCGGCGGCGGCGGCGAGGAGCCCATGGTGGGCTTCGACGACGCCGACGGCTCCCGGAGGCAGTACGGCTTCATGCAGCGGCAGTTCACCTCCATGCTGCAGCCCGGGGTCAACAAATTCTCCCTCCGCATGTTCGGCAGCCAGAAGGCGGTGGAGAAGGAGCAGGAAAGGGTTAAAACTGCAGGCTTCTGGATCATCCACCCGTACAGTGATTTCAGGTGAGGGGCGCCTCGATGGACGGACGGCGCGTGGATTGGGGGATGCTCAGGTTTAGGGAGCGGCAGGGCTGGAAGGCTGATGTGCCTGAGAAAAGGCGCCAGGTTTGCCTAAGAACGGCATAGTTTTTTCCCTCTTCCGAGTGCCCAGAGGGTGCAAGGCGCTGTACTAAGCTGAGACCACTGGGAAAATGAAATGTTGCTTTCTCCTCCTCCTCTGCCGGTCTCCAACCCACTCTGTATAATTTTCTATATAAGAAGCATGCGGCGCTTGCCCTGAGCGCTGAAGTGTGTCTGTACTTTGGCAAGAAATGCACTTCCTGCTTAAAAAAAAGAAAAAACCCAGGTCCCTCTTTCTCCCTCTCCTTCCCACAAAAGTGCCCGTCAGACCTTTGGTAAGGAGCAGGCAAGGTACTGGAGGTAGGACAAAGTGCCGGGCTCCAGTACCGGCTTCCTCCTGCCTTTTCCTCCGTACAGACTAAGCCCAGCTCCGGAAGCAATGCTGTGCGTATTTTCTCAGAAGCGACTCCCCTTGAATTCAGCGGGGCTCCGTTCTAGGAAGCGTGTGTAGCTTTACACGCTCCCCGCCTTCTTGGACTTCTGAGTCCGAATGGCCCTCCTTTGTGGCAAGAGGGCGACTACATAGGGCGGGCACCACTGGTGGACCTGCATCGTTTTCTGGATCATTTTGCATGGTTTCTGAGCCGCACAGAATAGATGAGAAACTGTTCAAGTCTGTAACGCAAGCCTTACCCGAGCATTTCCACAGAGCCCCCGAAGGGAGTAGATTTTACTCCCAGTCAGCTCCAAAGATCATGCCCAGACAAAATGACCACCTCGGCTTAAGTTCATGGCAGCCTCCCTTAGAGAGAAGATGTCCAGGCACGACTTCCTGACAGTCTTGTCTGGTGAGGATGCATTGCTGACCTTCAGAGGGAAGTTCAGATAGAGTTGCCCTTAAAGAGAATTTCCCACCGCCTTCCAGAAATGCGAGATAAGAAGGAAGTTCTGTTCTCCAAGGATGCTAGAAGTTTTCTAGGCACCAGGTATTTTCACAGTACACTGAACACGGGGTGGGGAAAACTCCCTTGGCAGGTGACACAGGAAGTGTGAAATGGGACTTGATGCTGTTTTCCCAGCTCCCGCTCTGGGGGTGTTTCTTGTTTATAATCATGGTGCAGCATTTACTCTGTGAAGGGAGAAGTAAGCGCAGCTGCCGTCTGTCTCAGGAGAACTATGTGGAAACGGATAAAATCAGTTTCAGACATACTATACTATTTTCACTCTGGTGCCAAAATTGCCACCATCTAAAAATACAAACACCTCCCACCTGTCTGTTAATTTAAAGTCAGCTCTCTCAGAAGGGCAAACAAATGCACTGCATTTCATTTTGAAGTGATGGAGAAAGAATCCTTTCTCTTGGAAGACGGTAGGGATAGAAGCAACACGGCTGACCTTGACTGTAGCCCTGCACAGTTGTTCGTCTCTGAGCATGGACTGGTATGGGAGGAGGGAGTAATTATAGAAATGTCACCTGGCTCCACCCCTGGGCATCCCAGACACCCATATGTGGATCCGTTATCTGCAAAGTGGTATATATGTGTAAGCGCCTAAAATTTGATCTGGGTGTTTATTTTATTTAATTACCATGTTATATGGCCCCTCCTCGACCTATGCTTTCTGGATGGTGTGCAGAACCAGGAATGTAATATAGAGCAATGATTAAAAGACAGCAAAAACAGTAAAGTACATCCAGCAGCTCCACTCCTCTGCCTGTTTCTTTCTGTTGTTGTAGTTGGTTCACAGCTGGGACCTATATATCTGATTTTGGATAGTGGCCATGGCAAGGGGGTGGAGCAACCCCAGTGGCTCTTGCCCTTCGTGCGTACAGGGTACGCTCACGGCATTTTAGGTTCTTTGATTAAAACGTGTTCCCTTCACACCCAAGCCTACTGCTCTGTGACACAGATAGGCAAGAAAATGAATGCACCAGGACCACAAAAACAATTCCAAAAAGGAACAGGGCACTTTTGCATCAGTTGTGCATGTTTGTTGATATGCGTGTGGAGGTTGCTCTGAAAATTAGAGAGGTTCTGTCTTCATTATATCATGGAAAGTTTAGAAGTGTGTGCATACAAGATTCAGCCTCTTACTTCAGATGTGTATTGCTTGGTAGCTTAATCTTATATGTATGCTAAAGCTTTTTCTTTTTGTCTGACAAGGAATGTGTAGTTTTGCTTTGTCCCTGGATACTTTTGGAACAGCTATGCTATTAGTTTGATTAAAAAAAGCAGGAAACCTGGTTGGGAGTGGTAATGGAAGGATTGCTTGTACTGAGGGCAATTGGGATTTGCGTAATGGTTTTTGGACATTATACATTTACCTGGCACTTGAAAGTCAACTAGAGAGCAATATTTCCTTGAGCTACAAGGGAGTGATTAGGTGAGGAGAAAGAGCATAACTGATAGAATATCTGCACCATCTCTAACCAGGAGCTATCCAGAGTATTGAATAATGAGGCTTGTGGAAATCCCAGCTTTAACCTTGGGATCCATGTCCTTGTGTTTCCAGAGTATATGTGAAATCTGTTCCCAGAGTAGAAAATGTAGTTTTCCCATTCGTATGTATGAAAGAAAGTGGTTAATGCCAAAAAGATAGAAGCACTGTGAAGAATTGGTGACCTTCGAAGACATTTCATTAATGGTTTGATTGGAATGCTCTTCCATATTCATTTAAAAGCTATATATAACTGACACAATTATAATGTAATATGAAAAATCTGTTATCTAAGATACATAGAGCATGTGAACTTACTTAACCCTTTACATTGGGTTGCTAATTACAAGGATAATTGCTAATTACAAGGTTTCCCATGTATTTTTGAAATATAAATATAGAGAATTATAGCATATTTTGTACTAAAAGGATGTCTCCTTGGAAACTTATTATTTAATAGGTTTTGTAATAAGTTTGGTTTGCTTATAGATGCTATGAAGACCTCTTAATAAGACCATGTCACTACATGGTAAAGTGTGAATGTATTTGCGGAGGGTTTAGGGGGAGTGGGTGCTTAATAAAGCGACATATTGGAGTGTTCATTCTTGGTGATAATTCATTGGCTTGTTCTAACCTGCTGCAATAGTGATAGTGCAGACATGTTCACACATCAGTTTGTCCATCTGTTTTTTAAAATAACATAATCTGTAAATTTGAGAGGAAAGCCTGTTGAAGGCTAATGTTTCACAGTAATGCCGGATAAATATGTTTTAAGTGTGACTTTATTGTTTGTTCTGTGTTTTACTGTTAGTCACCCTGAGCATCATTTTAATGGAAAGGTGAGAGAGAAATTTAATGAATGAATTGATGACTTGCCTGCTTAAGAATGTAAAGGGTAGCAGAATGTTTTGGAAATGGAAGGCATCAAGCAGTTGCTGTATTATACTGGTGAGCTTCCTTGCTACTGGACTGAAAAGAAAAGAACGAAGAACTAGATGAATAGAGAGGCAGATAGTTGGGTCTGATTCACAGGGTGTTTTTTACCCCAAATTTGGACAAGTCAGATCATTTTAATTATCAAAATTTAAGTTCATTGCTGTCAGATGAGTGGCACATGGGTGTGTTTTTCAGCAGTCACATGCCCATGCAATAAACATAGGGTCCGTTCACAGAGCCTTTCCCCGTCAGAACTTCCTCATTTATTATGGCAATGTGGGTGCGCGCCTTCATATGTAAATGAATGCAGCACATTTGTAACTTGCCTGCTTTTTAAAATCTGGTACAAAACGCCCTGCAGTGGTAAATCAGTTCTTCTTCAATCATTGGAGATCTGCTTTGGGGAGTAAACAACTATTTGGACTAAGTGAACAGGAAAACATCCACTAGCGGCAAAGTAAACAGAGGTCAATACTTTGTAACTATCCATTTTCAAATAGGGAGATTTACTGACAATGCCAGTGTGATGTATGGTTCGAGAACCTGACTAGGACTCAGAAGCCTGTGGGGCTCCCTGAGGACTTGGGCCACTCATTGGCTCTCAGGTTAGCCTACCACGCATGGTTGTTGTTGTGAGGATAAAACACAGAGGACGAAAACCATGTTTGCTGCTTTGGGTTCTTTGGAGAACAGATGCAATACGAATGTAACAAATACATATCTGCCTCGTGCCTTGAACCTGTATGCTCAGCACCCCAGGAGTTTGGTTGTATAGCTGAGACTAATGCGCCAGTGAAGCTCCTTCCTAGCGTCTGATGTTACATCCTGTGCAGATGACTGTACCATGCTGTATGCAGCATTGCCTTTAGGAACTGTTCAGAAACTCCAGCTAGTCCAGAACGCTGAAGCCAGGCTGTTGACTGGGACAGGTCAGAAGAAGCACAGAACTCCCTTTCTCCAACAGCTTTCCGAGCTACTGGTCTGTTTCATGGCAAAATGCAGAGTGCTGGCTGTGACCTGTGGCTTGGGACCTTCTCCCATGCAAGGCACCCTTGGGGCAACATGAAAGACGGCCTTCTTGGTGCTTGCTCCCATGTGGTGGAAGATACTGCTCTCTGCTGTATGTCCACCAGCTTGCAAACACTGGTTTAGTCAAGGGGGTGCATAAGAGGGTCCATTGGGCTGGGTGCTGGATTTACTCTGTTATTATTGTGCATCCAGTGCATGGAATGCCTATATTTAGATGAATTATCTTTCAATTTTATTAGGAATGTTGACTTGGTCATAAATCTGGGAATAGCTTGTTATTTATTCATGTATTTATTTCCATTTCAGTGCCACCCCATAATCTGAAGGTTCTCTGTCTGGGAGGCTTACAACAGTTACACTTGTATGCTTACCATGTAAACTGAAATGAGTCTTCATAGAAATGAAATGTTTGCTGCAGGGTTGTACTGGTGTATTCATTCAACATTGGCAGAATAGCTCACTGTGATTTTCTACCCCCTAAGTTTGAGATGTGATGTCTTCAAAGAGGAGAGCGTAACAACAGGAAGTTTGTGGACATTAATTGGGAGTGTCAAAAGGATGATGTGTAACATTTCTTTCCATAATTCCAGGTAACTCGCACATCTTCTCTGAACTGCACATGCAGTCTATGGAGGGGATGCATGAATTATCATGTCATTACAGTGGGAACAGTGGAACAGTGGGAAGGTATGAATCCCAGATTCATGACTTCCTGTTTCCTTCTCTGTTCACAGCCTTCCTTCATTGTGTTGCTTTATGTTTGCATTTATGTGTATGTATGTGTATTTATTTATTTCTCTACTGACCGGTTGCCAGAGCTCTTTGAAACAGCTGTTTGCAATTTGAAACGTTAATGTTGCAATTTCCCCAAACTGATTAATATTTAATTTTTAAAAATCACAACTCTGTCTTAGTATTAATACGATTAATTCTACAGGGCGTTTCTCTTGGAAGTCCAATTAGTAAGTTTTAAGGGAGTCTTTTAAATATTGCAAAATCAATTTATTTCATTTTATTTGATTTCATTTTATTTAATTTGTGGTTGCATTTCTGCCTGCAGAAATCCAGGCATAGCTGTTTGTCACAAAAATAGGCATGGGCCATAATCATACTGGAAGGACTGAATCCCACTAAAAGAAAAGAAGAGCTGTGCTTAATCTGATCAAAGGCATATCTGGTTCCCACATGGGCCAACTGGATGCCAGTGGAAAGCCTACAGGAGGGCATGAGAGCAGTAGCAGCCGCTGCTCATACTGCCCGGTATGTTTTCTCTGATACTGGAGGTGGTTTATAGTCATCCATTGCTCTGTCCTTCATGGTTTTTTCTAATTCTCTCGTAAAGCTGTCAGCGTTGGTAGACATCACTTCAACTTGCTGTGGCTTCCAGTTTGTTTCTAGGCCCAGTTCAAGGTGAAGCTGTTTGGGGCTTTATATCAAGGAAACTGTTTCCTTCCATATGAACTTTTCCACAAAGTTTACTTCCTGTATCTGAAGCTTTTGGTCCCATACCAAAAGAGCCTAAGCTGGTGCAAATGACTTTAAGGGCCTTTTCTGTGGCAACAGTCTGGTTCGGGACCCTAGAGTTAAAAGCTGTGGTTCCTCCTTTGCGCATTCAAAAGTCACAGTCCTTTTTTCTTGCAAAGTGTTTTTTATTGACCAAAAAGTACAAGATACCTGGAATGAGTCTCTGAGCATGCACAGAGCAGTTTGTTGACCTCAGTCTAGGAATCACCTCTACAAACTCTCCTTAGGAGCATGCCTGGGCGCATCCCTTCTGGAGGGGCCTTCTGAAAGCGAGTATGCCTCGTCTCCATGCCGATCCTCTAATTGGGCTCCTCTTCCATGCTGGTGCTGTGTCATGGGGTAAAGAGCCATGACCGCCTCACCTGTGCCTGAGAAACTCGCCTGTTCCCAGTCCCCTCCTGCCAAATGCGCATCTTGCTTATTCCCAGAGGCTGCCTGCCCACCTGGAGTCTGGCCTGGAGATTAGTATCTCTGCTTCTCTCATCTCAGTGTCTCTGCTTGGCCCCATTCCCAGGCTCCCCCCAGCTCTGCTTTACATTCTGATTTTGATTCCTCTGAAGTCCAGCCAGCAGTCCTTGAGAACAAGCTCCCCAAGCAGCCAGGGAGGTTATATTAGTCCCTTGATAGCTTCATTTCCAGGGTTCAGTAAAGATACTTTTGCTTTACTCACATTTGGTGGTTGTTAGGAAGATTCACTGGTAGCTGGATCTGCTCCCAGGGTTTTCTCTTGCTCTGTTTTTGAGTTTGTTGGTGCATAAATTGTTTAATTATTGTTTGGTATGCTGCCTTGTAGACCTTATGGTCAAAAGGTGGCCTATAAATATTTTAATAATAACAACAATGAGAATGATCTATACACAGGAAAACACCAAGAAGGAGCTACATAAGGAACATTTCACAAATTTGGATAACTAGACATTTTGGAGAAAATTGTGATAATGAACATGTGCTGATATTTCAGTTTTTGTCTTATTTTACATTAATTAGTAACTGGCAGGCTTTCAGTCGTTAGTACATTCTCTCTTCACATGTTTTTTTTAAGAGCCATTGAGGGTTTAACATGCTTCTGCTTCCAAAATAATTGAGGGGGAAGAAAAGTGAACTCAAAGTAGCTATGAGTGAATCAGCAAAACCCAAACTCCCTGAAGTCTTCCTACTTCCATCTTGAAGATTGTTCTGACCGAAGTTCATATCAGCTAGCAAGCTCTGTTTTTTTCCTTTTCTCATGAAAAATAATGGATATTGTTGTGCTTGTTTTCCAAAATATATGCATCACACACACACATGCATGCACACTTTTCCCAAAATATGTGCATTTCAAAAATATTTGAAATATATGCCTTTTTCTCCAGTGACTAAAAAGGATGTTCTGATTTTTATAGTCTGTTGCTATTAATTATTGTAAACGTTACAGAGAGCTTTGGCTATGGGGCAGTACAGACATTAAATGAATAATAATAATTGTGCACATTTTCCAAAATGGTGCATATTTTCATGTGCATTTTGCCTACTACTCCACAGATAGCCACACAGGAATGTTTCCCTCCCTGGTTGCTGCTGCGGTGGCGGACCCAGAACATTGCGCCCCAGTGAGGGCAGGGCAGGTGCCGAACTTGGACCACCTGTGTCAGAGGGGGTGTGCGTGTGGTTTTGCATGTGAGAGATGAAGCAAATAGCATAAGAGGCAGCATCTGGAAGGCAGAGTGAATAAAAGCACGCATTGGCCTACAGCAACCCCTTCTGCCCTTATTGTGGTTTCCGCTTATTTAAATATTAGTAGTCAATAGAGAACAATGCCTAAGCCAAAGAAGGGAAATACCTAGTACAAGTGGGCATAGATTTCAGGATGCACTTCTGGAAAGTATTCGGAATGTCTCTTTGGCTGCAGCAGTATTTCCCACTTCAACCCATGTTCCCTAGTCTGAAACATCATGAAAACAGCCATTTCCATTTGTAAGTGACTTGAGTAGTATTATGAAAAGATTGTTGGGCCATGAAGTGCTCATTGTTGGATTGCTGTTTGTGTTGTGATTTTTTAAAAAAATATCCTGGTGGGCTTTTCCTGGTCAGCAGTGTTTTTCTTGCTTTGAATTTGTAGCAGCTTTAGTTCATGTATGTTACTAAGGTGCTACTGAGATCCATTTTTGATTTGTGTTCTGTTGGAACAAAATTCTGCATGTGTTATATAAACTTCTCCATCAAAGATCTGTTTTTTTTTTCTTGTTTGCCTTTTGAGAGCAAACATCAGCATCTTATGCACCATCATAAAGGCTGTGTCCTTACTGTGTCGAGTTCTGGGCACCAAAGACAGATGCAGACAAGCTGGAAATGGTTCAAAGGAGGGCAACAAGGAGGATCTGGGGACTAAGAGGAGAAAGAATTGGGCATGTTTAACCTCGAGAAGAGAAGACAGAGGAGATATGTCTCCAACAATTGAAAGGTTGTCACAAAAAGGAAGGACAAGAGCTCTTCTTGATCATCCCAGAGTGCAGTACATGGAACAACAGGGTAAGTTTACAGCTAGCTGGGTTCTGGCTGAATATTAGGAAGAATTTCTTCACTTTTTGAGCAGTACAACAATGGATCCAAGACCTAGGGAGGCTGTGGGCTTTCCCACACTGGAGGCTTTCAGGAGGTAGCTGGACAGCCACCTGTCAGGAATGCTTTATCTTGGGGTCCTGCACTGAGCAGGGGGTTGGACTCAGTGGCCCTACTGGCCCCTTCCAAGACTTACTGTTCTAGGATTCTCTGTCTAAGATATAGTGGTGGCATAAGCGTAGGTTGGTTTCAGGTGTGACTCTGTGCATGAGAATGCATGCGTGTCTTTTTGTCCACATGCACAGACAGTAAAGCAGAGTGATTTCTTTCCTTCTCCCCCACCCCTTTTCAGTGAAGTGAAGGCCAACTAGCACATGCCATTCAACAGGGAATTAAGATCTAATTAGCAAACCATTATATAAGGAATTTGATACATCTTTGAACACTCCCACTGATTTCTTCACAGTCCATTTGTGACACTGATGCTACATGTCTGAGATTTCCTTCTTGCCAAGGGAGCCCCGCCCTTGCAACCTATGCAAGTATTTTGGTTTCAAAGGAGGTGGGTGCTGCAAGCTCCTTTACTGGTTTCCATTGTATTTTCTTGTAAATTTTGCAGATGCGACCTTAGCAATAGACCATCGTTGAGGTCACACTTATTGTCATTTAGGCAGCTGTAAGGTCATCAAACCGGTCAGTCCTAGAGGAGATCAACCCTGACTGCTCTTTAGAAGGCCAGATACTGAAGATGAAACTCAAATACTTTGGCCACCTAATGAGAAGGAAGGACTCCCTGGAGAAGAGCCTAATGCTGGGAACAATAGATGGCAAAAGAAGAAGGGGACGGCAGAGGATGAGGTGGCTGGATGGAGTCACTGAAGCAGTCGGTGTGAGCTTAAGTGGACTCTGGGGATGGTGGAGGACAGGAAGGCCTGGAGGAATGTTGTCCATGGGGTCATGATGGGTCAGACGAGACTTCGCAACTAATAACAAACATGAAGTTGCCTGGAAAGCAAACATACTCAATATAGAAGTTTATATGACTTGTATCAGCCTTCCCAACATGGTACCCTACAAAGGCTTGGACTACAACTCCCATCATCCAATATATGGGCAAAACTGATGGCAGTTGTTGTCCAACACATCTGGAAGACACCAAGTTGTGAAAGACAGTCTTGTACTGTTTAGAAAATTAGTCGACAAAGCCTAGAATTGTATGTTCTGAGTGGCAGCTGCTGTCCAAGGTCTCAACTTTGTTAACCGCAATATCAGATGCCCTTTTAAAAGATGGAGATACGCAGAATGTGTGTAGGTGAGCATGTGGCCTTCCATTGAACTGTGATCCCTTTTCTATAGCAATCAACTGATTTATGACCTAGCAGGAATAGTTTTCTTAGGAAAAAATCATGCATTTTAATAAATATGTTATCTTAGCCACACCTCTGGGTTTTGAAATGTTTTGAGATATTGCTTCTCTCCTCACACACCATTCCAATGTTTCTCTTTATTAATTGCATTACTTCTGTACACAGAACTTTACTTAAGTTAAACATTGGATACAATCCATTGTCTGTTCTGCTGTACAGTGTTTAGAAGGTTTCTTTCTGAAGCAGCCTTAAATTCATAAGCTACATTTAAATGTCACGATACTCTATGGCTTTTCATGATGGGAATGACTGTAGTGTCTCCACAGCTCATGCACTCCATTCTTACCTCACCTTCTCCGTCACAGTTGTAAAGAAGAGTTTGGAGGCTTCTGCTTTATATCATCCCAAACTCACAAACTATGAGGATTTTAAAGTATGATTTGCTTGAAACAATCCAGCTTCAGACTATGGGTTGTGAAGCTGGATTTTTCCAACAAATATTTGTTAAAAGGAACCACAGTTTGTCAAATTCAGACGGCACAGTAAACTGTGACTAATTTTAGTTGGAAGAGAGAACTTTCAAACTCCTTGTGATTGCACTAGCCAAGGAGAGGGGAGAGAAAGCACACTTGTTCCTGTCACGATAAACTGTTGTTTGTTTGTTTGTTTGTTTATGGCTTGTGGTTTATAAACCATTGTTTATCATGATGCAGACACATCAGACAGTTTCCTACATATACAGTTTCCTACATGTATAATGCATTTAGCATAAAAATTGAGAAGCAAAAAATACTATTACTCAGTTTAGAATTGCTACTATTATTTTTACTGTGGGATATTACTATGTTCTGAAAGCCAATTTTAACTTCGAAAATCCCTCTTGCTTCTGTCCTTCTGATTTGTTTTTTCAAGGAGAGAAAGAGGAGTGAGGTCTGCCTTCAATTAACATTTCAAGAGTGTATTGATTGATATTGCACTTCTAAAAATGGCCATGACGTTATAAATTAGTCTGAGACCTTGAAACAATTTACACCTGCAGACGTTCCATTAATTTCGATGGGATGCAGCAGGGATAATTGTCTTAAGGGCTTCAGCCTAAGAAGCCAACCTGTTAGTTAATAATAAATATAACTGAGCAGATCAAGCAGGAAGGGGCCTCTGGATTTCTCTGTTTCCCTGAATCTGCAGATTTGAGACTTAAATCTCTCCTGTATTGCACTTTTAATATGAATGGTTTATGATTTATGCATTTTAATCTCGATGTCCACAGGAGAAGCAGAAAGTGCTAGATGTACACTTTGTACACCCCCTCTTTTGTTTCTACCCAGAGATGTGCATTGCATAACACCTTGTTGGATTTGGCCCTCCTAGAACACAGTGTGCTTTCTTGGCAGAGCAGGTAGCAGATCTGCCTGCATAGCTGTATTTCTGGATGCAAATTGTGTTGGTGGGAATGGGGCAGTGATCCTGAATGAAGGTCAATGAAAAGCTTAGGTGTTCTACCTATTCCTGTGGCATGGAGCTGTACACACCGTTGTTATTGCTAGTTCTCCCTTTCTTCACTCCTCTTGCTTATTCTTCTTTCAATATGCTGTGCTTCCATTAGCCTCCACATGGCTGAGACTCTTAAATTATTCTATATATATGTGCTTGCCAGGAACATACGGATGAGCATTTTAAGTACTTGCTGAGATTCCAGACAGGTCTTTTAAGGTTTCCAGCAAGCTTTGCAGCTGCTGTGGAAAATAAGCCTGGAACTAAACCAAATAGAAAAACTCTCTACAATTCCTCCCCTCCACCCCCACCCCCACCCGCCAAAACAATACCTAGTTGATTTGGTTGAAGTCTTTCATCAAATGTGTATCTTTCTACATACTTAGCATCTGTCATTTCAGTGCAAGTCCAGTGTTCTAGCACCAAGCACTAACAATATAATTTCCAGTTTGGTATCAGTCCTGGGTTTGGTCAAAATCTGCCCTGGTTGCCCTGATGGATGACCTTTAAAGGAAGAGAGAAAGGAAGGAGTGCAACCTGGTGATTCTCCTCCATCGCTCAGCAGTTCATGATAGTATCAGTAATCCTGCTGGACCTGCTCTGCGGCTTGTGGAAAGAAGACATCATATTGTATCCCCTCAGTTCTTACCTGCAGGGCTACCTACATGTCAGAGAATGACACTGTGAAGAGGGTACAGTACTGTCTTGACTCCAGTGCTGTTTAACATCTGCATGATGCCACTGATAACAATCATTAGGAGATCTGTGGGGTGGTGCCCAGCTCTATTTCTCCATTTCATGAGGGCTGCATAAGAGTCAGGAATGGTTCTAGGACCTAGAGTGCTTGGAAGCTGTGTAGGAAAGTAAGGTGACCAGAAGTGCCTATGCCCATTCCTGATTAGAGGTAGTCTGGCCAGGGTGACCCATAGATGCATAGCTTTAGGACTGGGCCTTCCTTTAAGACAGGTCTGAAAAAAAACAGCTACTGGAGAATCCAGTGGTTGTATTTCTAAGAGGGTCAGCTTAGCATGAGTTTGTTCCAGCTTTATTCAGAGAACTGCATTGGCTGCTAGGTCCTTACAAAATCAGGTCTGAGGTGATGCAGCTGACATATAAGGCCCTATGCAATTGGAAACCGGTCTGTTCACAGAAAATCTGCACATCCATCTTTTCATTGTCCTGGTGCTTGCCCAGGTACCGCTGCTGGCAAACAAGCACAGGGCCTTTTCTGTTGAGGTGCCCTTTTTGAATATCTTTCCTTCCTGCATTGCAGCAGGTGTCAGTTTGATGGTTCAGCACCTGGTGTAAACACATCTGTTTGCTCTGGCATTTGCTCATTTTAATACCTGCATTACATCTCTTGTTTTTATTTATTATTTATTTAATAACAATAATTCTATACCACTTCTCCTTTGAAACAAATATTGAAGAGAGTTATGCAAGACAAAAATCTTGTGTAAACAAGACAAAAACAAACAAACAAAAATCACACATACACAACAGTGGTTTGAGGTTGGTGAAAAATGAGACTGGTGCCCTCACGGATGGCAGAAAACAAAAGCAAACAGATACATTTTCAGTAAACACCGAAATCTTGCCAGCTTTGAGGCCTGACATACCTAAGAGAGCAGAGAGTTCCACAGAGAGGGTGCCACTGCTTAGGAGCAATGTTTCTAAGTCACCCCTGAACAGAAATCCATAGACTACAACAGACCTTCCCCTTAAGAAGGTCATGGCCTGCAGATTTGGTATAGTGGAGGTGTTCCTTCAGGTAATCTGGTCCTGCGTTATTGAGTGATTTGTATTCTAATGCTATCATCTGAAACCTAGCTCTGAACAAATGGATTCTCCATGCCCTTTTGACAGCTGTAAGTCTGATATTACAGCACTGGAAAGATAAATGTTCACCTCCCATAATTCAGTGGATTGAGGACCTGACAATTCTTTCAGCATTTGAATGGGTGGTAGATTGACACCACTTGTGAATGGGTACTTAAATGGTTCTTTAGTCTGCCTTTGTTCAACTTTATGTATAATCCTTAGAAAGCTGTACATGTATTTCATATGCCCGTATTGAAGTTCATGTATTCATGTCTTTTTCCTCTATGGTTTTGTTTTGTTGCAATGTTGTGATAACAATAACAGTAATCAGCATCATCGCAAGCCTGTCTTGGAAGCAGACTGGCCATCACTATAGAGCCTTTGGTGATGAGATGATAGGCGCGTTGTGAGGCACCCCAGCTGGTAAGCTAGCTGCTACATTGTGCGCTAGCTTAGCTTCCGAACCAGCCTTAAAGACAGCCCTGCGTGGATTGCATTGCAGTCTTGAAGTTACGAATTCCTAACTCACAATGGCCAGGGCGACTTATTTTATAATGTTAATGTGTTTTATATTTTTAGTGTTTTATATTTTAACTGATGTTTTGTAAGCCGCTCCGAGGCTTCGGCGAATGGGGTGGCATAGAAATTTTTAAATAAATAAATAAATAAAATAAAACTTACACCTGTCTAGGGAAGGTGCAGTTGGCTAAAGTTTGTAGGAAGTTGTCCTAGCCACTTGGGCCTTTAAAGACAGCAGTGGATTCAGGAGCACCTCCAAACTATGAACTTCATGGAGGACACAACCCCAAGTACACTGGGCAATCAACCAGATTCCCAGACTTGGGAGCCAGTCACCTGCAGTGCTTCAGTCTTATTGAGATCCAGCCTCTATCACCTTTGCCCACCTTCAGCCCACCTTTGCATCCATGCGCTGCTGTCCCTTTCCAAGACTTTCCTGATTCAGATGCAATGAAGCAGAACAGTTGGCACCATTAGCATATTCCACCACTTTCCTAATGACTATACCCACTGGCTAGTATATTAAAAACCATCGGAGACAAGATGCTTACCTATAAAGCAAGACTGCAGAGGGCTGACATACAGTATTCCCCAGCAGTATTCTCTGGCACCTCCCTTGCAGATGGAACTGGAACCACTGCAAAGCAGTGCCATCAGCCAGTCCACGAAGGTGACCCAACCGGGTACCACTATCAATGGCATCAAAAACTGCTGCTAAACTGAGTAACAGGAACAGAATCACATTCTCTCCATCCCTCTCCTGGTTAAAGATGCTCTATCAGAGCAGTCAGGGCTGATTCTGTTCTACAATTTGACCCAGACAGGAATGCTTCTAGAGGCAATCAGTATCCAAGGTTGCCTGCAGGTTTGCCTCCAAGGTTGCCTGTAACCAAGTGGCTACCATTTCTCAGGCACACCGAGTACCCAGGCTGTAATTATCACAATAAAATAATGGCTATAGCTTTACTTAATAATTGCTTAAATACATTTTCCACAGCACCTGGTGATATAATAACGTAGGGAGATTTATAAACATTTTAAATAAATTGATAAATTCTCTAGGAACCTCTAAACCCATGAAAAGGGAGATTATTCTGTTAAAAGAGTGTGGCGATCATGTCTGTGGCAATGGAAAGAGGGTCTTCCTGGGATTTGGAGCAGCTTCTCAGAGAACAGCTTAGAGTGGTATTTATCACAGCTCAGCAGATAGTGACCCAAATCTGCTTATGAAGGTGTGTGTGGGATGGGACAGCCTTACGTAGATGTGGGGCATTGGCAGGGAGGGAGGCCAAGTGGGAAGATTGCGCAGTGTCTGCCTGCAGTTGCATGCACACACCCACATTTAATCGAATGAAAGAAAATGAAAGCGTGCCTGCCATTATTTTTAACCATCTGCAAAATGATGTGATGCGAGATTCTCTTTTGTAAAACCTCTTTTCGTCGCAAAAGGAGTAAAGCAGCTGGTGCTGGGAATATTGTTAAGACAAGCAAAAACATCCTTTGAAAAGAAGTTGCTGCTTGCTTTTGTGTTAGCAAGATATGAAGCTGCTGTGCCAGGGACACACTGTTCGGCCATCACGTCCACTGCTTTCTGCACTGACTGGCAGTGACTCTTCAGAGTCTGAGGTTGAGGTCTTGTCAGTATTCTGTATGCAAAACATCTGTTCTGCCCACCCCCAGTGTTTAGCAGCATCGGTACCTAGCTGTGCAAATTAAGGCCTTATTAGAGGAATTCTAATAAGGCCTTAACCAGTGGACAGCCTCAATTAATTCAATTATCAAAGAAAGTCAAGTCAGGATTTCCCAACATATTCATTCTGTGTTGATGTGGCATTAGCTTCCTCCTGGACTTTAATGCTACTGTCTTTTGTATTAGTTATGTGTTGTGTTTGGTACCACAAGTACTGCTTCTTGAGCATTACTTTAGCTGTATGTTGTGTTTTGATACTAGAAATACTGATTCTCTGTTAGTGTGTTCACATGCATGGTACTCTTTTACATGGTAGTGTATAGAAATGTGCAATGTACCAAAGGGATATATTAGGCCCTTCCACTGACTTTCCACTGGTGGATGAAAAATTCTGCTTGTAACATAGTTAATTTGCGTGATCACATAATGGGGTTTTTCCAGGTGGCAGGAGCTTCTCCTTGAAAAAAGTTGTTTTGATAACGCTTCTGAGCATGAAGCATAGTTTTGCAACTCCTCAAGCAGAACTGATGTGGAGGAAATGGTCAGCAAAGCACCAAATTGCATGCATTTCTTCTTGTGTTTAAAAATCACCTGCAGTCCAGAAAAGTACATGAGTATTTTGTTTCATTTATTTGTTTTTTAGTTGTTTATAATATTAAGAATCTGCTCAATAAACAAGTTTTCTGGACTGTTTAAAATAGAAATAATTTGATGCCAGTAACTCCACCATACCAGGCTAGTCAACCCCACACTAGGATGTTAGGTCCAATTCTGACATCACTCAGTGTTAAGGCATGTGCTTTGCTTGCTAATTGACCCATAAGAACTTCAGTTAAAAGCAGCTTTCTGGTACCTCTAGAGATGTTTGACTGCAACTCCTATCACTTTTGGCCAGCCATGCTGACATATTCTGGCTGGAAATGATGGAAATTGCAGCCCCACACATCTGAAGTTGTTGAAGTTTTTGTTGAGGGAACTGAGGCCAGAGGCATCTAGAAGAACCTCTGTATGAAAAGAACTAGTCTGACTCTATCTGGATGTTCTTTCTCTCTTCTATTCATTCTAAATTCCTGTATCTACTTCAATTTATCTAAAAAGAAGGACTATACATTTAGCAAAGTCTTCTTTGGAAACAGTGAACAATGATATAAAAAATTACAATTAAATTACAATTAAATGATGACATTTTTAATTTTTTAAATGTATATTATAAAACAAAAGCAAGCAGCAATGTATTAGAATATAAAACATAAGATCATCCGAAGCAAGATACTCTTTGGGGTTTCACAAAACATTTAGATGAAGTATTGGTAGTAAAACTGCAGTACTGGAGTAGAAGAGAAGTTGAAGCCCCTTCTGGGCTTGTGATCTTATCATGTCTATTCACTTGCCTGAAGGATAGGCATATACCGTATTTTTCCATGTATAAGACACTACTTTTTCTTAAAAGCATTTACTCAAAAATGGAGGTGCGTCTTATACACCGAGGCTTCGGCAAGGGGCGGCATAGAAATGTTATAATAATAATAATAATAATAATAATAATAATACACAGGGGACCAAGAGGAGGGTGCGCTTGGGGGGGGGGAGACTGGTGCGATCGCGCACGCGTGCGCGGGGGAGCAGTGAGGTGCCACTGGGGGATGAAGTGGTGCGGGCGGCGAAGCAGTGCACGTTGCAGCCGCTTGCTCACTGGAGATGGGTAGGAAAAGTGGGGGGCATCCTATACATGGGGGTGTCTTATAGACGGAAAAATATAGTAAATGGTATCAACATATATTTATATGAAATATGATGCAGCTGTCATTTGCACTGGTTCAGAGGCTCTGCATTATTCCCAGGAACACACTGATTCAGATGGGTTGAAGATCCCCCCAGTTCTTCAAGGGAGTCATCACAGTTCCCTTCTACATTGTCATGTCACGTGGACATGGTCCTCCGTCTATGTGACTCTGAGGGTGACTTCCCTGCGTCTTCTCCATTTCCTCAGCCAGGCAGTATGAGACTCGAGACACAGACACTGACCTGCAGCCTTCATCCGACAGGGGTGGAACCTCTGAAAGATGGGGCTCCTCCAGTTCCCCAGCCTTGACATCACACCTGCCTTATCTGATGGGATCTGAAAACAGGCAGAGAACACTGCGTGGCAGTCCTTTTCCTCCAGGTCCTCGTGCCTAGTCAGAATAGAAACACTTAGCTGTTTATTTGTAGTCTGGTATCAGTATGTTCTTCAAGGCCTCCCACTGTAACAGCGGCTCCCTGGCATGGCCTGTTCATGTGGGTTGGTAAGCCAATACACTGCTTAGAAGGGGAAAAGTTCAAAACACCAGCCTGGGAGATGCTGCTGCTGCTAGGAAAGACCCAGCCCAGGTGCTAATATGGGACAGAATGTTACTGCTCTGCTAGCACGGCTTTGCTCAGGATGTACAGAACGTGGGAGTTTTAGCGGGAGCAAGAAAATGGTTTAAGGCTAAAGACACACTTTTCTGTACATGCTTAGGAGAGTCTTGGGTAGAAATTCCATGTATAAGCAAAGTAATTTGTTTACAAGAAATGCAGTGGAGCTTCTCCAGTGCCCCAGCAATCCCTTGAATCCTGCCCCCACATTGCTGACGAACAACTCTTAGCCCTCTAGATAAGTGTGGGTTTTTGTCTGGTGGGCAGTTGGTGGGGGGGTTAGCCAATCTTCCTTCTGATTATTTAGGATCCAAGCTAGTATTTTTGGGAACAGAAATGTATTTCCTTATTCATTACATATTTATAAGCTGCCTTTCTAGACCAAATCCACCCAAGGCAGCAGATAAAGCACAACAAAAAAATTACAGTACCATAATCTTATAATAAAACTTTGAAATTCAATGATGTACAAGAATATATGACTTATAAATACATCCTCCCAACCTTCTGAATCTTACTTCTCTAACCATTTAAAACTTTGGAAAGAAATGCTTAACCCACTTTTGGTTGGGGAAAAAATAAATGTGGAAGAGATAGCAGGCAGCTTATTAATTGTCTAAAGTCTTCTAGCCACCCTATTTCTCTGGTTCTGTTTTCTCCAGAGGCAGATTTCAATTTTGAAATTCATAGTGTGCCCAGAGTTAATTCCTAGAGGGCTCCTTCTAGACGTAGCAAAGTAAGCTAATGAGAAAAACTGTTGGGTGTCATTGGTGCCACTTCAAGGTCACGGTTTTCTTAAGGTGTATGTTCACAGAGAATAGAGTATATTAGAGATTACTATAAATATTCTTTCATCTGTGGAGTACTAGGTCCAGACAAAATTGAAGCTTGACTTCACTGCTGCTTTTTTGCAAGTGGGAATTCCTGGGTTGTTGCTGTGATATGCAAACCTGGAACTGAAGGAGAAACAACCTGGAAATTCAACCCAAGAACAAACTGTGGGTTAAAACTGTGGGTTGATCCTCCCCCAAAAACCCAGAGTATGTCACAGCACAGGAACTACTCAAGAATGGCATGAGTTGTTTGGCAATCTGGAAACCCAGCAAAAGTGGGGGCATGAGGGAGGCAGCACAGTGTGTTTGCCCACATGTTTGTCTGTTTTTTGGTAATGCACTTAGCCAGCTGTAATGAATTCCACCCTAAGCCCTAATATGCAGCTTAGCAAGACTTAGGAACAAGCTAGACATGAATAGTCAGCTGGCACAGAGGCGGCCCCTAAAAAAAATCCTTGCCCCCTGTGCTTTTACATCCAAGTAACTAAAGGTTTTACCTACCAATGCTCAGGTTATAGTATTCCTCAATTAGAGACCAAGTAGTGACATTCTAGAGTTACCTGTAAGATCAATGATGCAAATCAAGATAAGCCAAAATTATAAATCAGAAAGATGATAGAGAAGCAGTGTGGTGTGGTGGCTGGAGTGTTTGGCTGGTAGATTTGAGTTCTAGTCCCCACTTGGCCATGAAACTCACTGGGTGGCTTTGGGCCAGTTGCAGACTCTCAGCTCAACCTACCTCATAGGGTTGTTGTTATGAGGATGGAGCTAGGAGTGCTACCTTGGGTTCCTCACTGGACAAAAACGGTAGAGAATAAATGTATCATCAACAACATCATCATCATCACCACTATCACTTTGCATGTTTTAGGGAGATAGCTTTCTGTTCTGTAATAAGGCAGTTGGTCCTATGTTCTACTTGAATTGTTCCATTGAAATAAATGGGAGTTAATTTAGCGCTCATTGTAGAACTTCTTTCTGCCTGAGGGCCAATTTTCAGCGTGGAGCAGGTACAGCCCAGTGGGGGCAGGACCAAGGTCAACAGGAGCAAAACCAGGAAACCAAAACCATGAGCACATTTTGGTTTCAGGCTGTCACTGTACGCAGCTAAAACTTAGAAGAGCCATTTCAGCCTTGCAGTATGCCAGGCAGCACCACACATAAACAGGGAAACCAGCAAGTGTCCATTGGGTGGGGAAGGGCTCGAGGCCAGGGGAAACAGGGTGGTCTTTGGTGAATCCCCCAAGGCTGGCTTGGAACCCACAGAGCCCCATGGCCAGAAGTTCTGTGCCTCTAAATTAAACGAAGGTAGAATTTGGCCATATGAATAACATGTTTTTCTGTTTTTCATCCAGATTTTGCAAGGTAGCTGTAACCTGGATAGGGCAATACAAAAGCCAGGGAAAGCTGTTGGGGTTATTTTTAAAGCTAAGCTGAACTTTGCAGCCCCTGAGTTATCCCATAAGATACAGCTCAGGAGGGCTCTTAGGAGCAAAGGAATTGTGGAGTCCTTAGCTAATCTCACAAGACTCCTGACTGAGATGACAGCTAAGGCGTAATTTTAACATGCTCTTTGTGCCCTCCCAAGTGCAAATGACTGTAGGCAGGACTTTGGGTAGGATTGCTACTCGAGCCATTTATCGATGGATTTATGAAATGTTCCTCCCGCCTGTCTGCTGAAAACTAATGCTCAAATCATCTAACAATGCAGATAAATAAGCCATAACTAAAACACTCATTAAATAACTGCACATCTAATGATAACAAAATTAAGTTGCATTTTTAATATAATATGCAAATGATTGGGCTGTGAATTAGAAAAGACATATTTAAATAGCACTTAAATAGCATTATTCTAGCATTTAAATAGCATTATTCACTTGTGTTTGGTACGGATTCCTACACCTGAACAACCACCTTTCTTCATTTAGTTCTTCTTGTCCTGAAAGCATTTCTTTAGAGGCTCTTGCAATGGTAGAACATTCAAGCATTAGCTGAGACTTCAGAGTGGAGTGCAGAGAAAATCCCAGTCCCAGTGGCCAATATTTAAAACAAAATGTTTCCCATCTGCTTCCACTATACACAGAGAAAAATGGGGGGGGGGGGAATATTCATTTCATTCATGACTAAATTTAGCACTCACTCTGGGTTATTTTAATCATGTTTGCACAAAGGGTTTTCTGGCTGATATAAGGAAGAGATAATGGGCATGGTTAAGCAGTGTATCTGTCAGGACATGCAGATACAAGAAAAAGGAATAAAATGGCTAGAAAATGAGATTCGAACAATATTTTACTCAAGAGAATTGTAGTACTAAGTGTTTGATCAGGAAAAAAAGGTAATATTTATTTCAGTAATAACAAAAATAGTAATTCAGTGCCTCAATAATTTAGGAGATAAATAAAACAGTAGTAAAACAGTACAATTGAAACAGTTGCTAGAATCAGCAAAGAAAAGAGTACAGAAGTTGCTGAATTTGGATCTAAGTTTGAATATGGATGGGGCAGTGGTGGTATATAATGGAGTGTTGTCTGAAGCCGTATTTGAGAGGCATGGACCCTCCTCAACATCCGCACATTTTCCATGCTGAGCAGGAGGTCTGTCCCTTTTTCAGGCATAATGCTTAAAAGGCGCTTAAGCTTAAACTTGGTCACATTCATATCTGGATGTTTCTGTGGGTCCTTTTTTTTTCAATGCTCAGGACCATCCCTACTGTAAAAATTGGGATTCAAAGTCTTTTATACATTCAGTTCCAGCATTCAGACTCAAGTGAAAAGTGTAGACCCTGTTTCACTATAACCAAAATGAAGTTGAAACTAAAAATAGGGTTACAACTCTTGTTTTTAAAGCAAGGAATCTTAGCTGCTGAAATAAGTGAGACTAGTCAAATATTAGCAGAAAGGCAAAACAGATGAAGGTGTTTCAGTGCACTAATGCTAGATAAATTTAGCGGAAAAAACCTTATGTGATTTAAAAATTAGGTGTACTAAGAGTGTATATGTTTGTGCATTTGTTTTTAGTATAACAACAGCTAAACATTTTACTCTGGCAATAACGACAAAGGCATAATTATGAAATGGGGAAACTGGGACACAGATGCATAAAAGTGTCTTGTAATGATATGATATACAAAATAGCAGGTTTTGGTTTCTGTTACTTTATACTTGGGACAAAGATGTATACATCTGAATGCACAATGTAATTTCATAAGCTGAAATAGTATATGGAACAGGCTGACCTGATATAGTTTGAGGTCAAGATTCTTGCTTTGTTCACGTTAGCAGCAAACTGCAGCGCCATTCTAACCAGTCAACACCAAATATCGCGTGTGAAAAATCCTGCAGGGTCCGACTAAAGTCATGCCCACTTGGCTGTTCTGTTCACACACTGGCCAACTACCTGCTGGTGGGCAGCCCACAAGCTGGCCGTGGGTTTAACAGCCATAGGTATCCCAGCAGCTGCAGTTCAGAGACATACTGGAGATAATATATAACTATCATGACCAGTAGTCATTGACTCCATTTTCCTCCATGATTCTAACCACCTGCCTCTCCCACAAAACTGTGTGGCATCTGACAAGAATGGCTGCTTAGCACCACATTCTAAGGTCATACGTGCAGGCATAACAGCTTTGCTAATTCTAGGAGGGATTCCCCTTCCATTAATTAATATTAGCATGCTACAGCAGATGTTGAGAGCTCAAGGTTATAAATTTAAATACTTATGTTGAAGTGAAGCATGAGAGTGTGATGTTGCTACATAATCACATGAATCAGAATCTTGATGTCCTCAATTACCTAGTTCACATGACATTAAAACCCACCATGGGCTGGGTGCCTGGTTTGCCTAAAGTGGGTCCAAAGCAGGTTTGGTTTACCTATGATGACTTGTTTTTTGCTGTGTGTGTTTGGCCCCAAGCAAGCCAGCCTGAAAACCCATGGTCTGTTTCAAGACTTTGTTTAACTCATGGTGAATTGACACAGTATACATCCATACAAACAATTCAACTGCATGTAATATCCAGTGGACAGCAAGGCACACAGAAAGAATGATGAAAACTCTTTGCCACTGAGTTCTTCTTGGCCATTACCAGTGCCAGGTGGCCCAGCGGTACCCAAGTAGAGCCTGAGAGAGGCTGGCACTAGCTTGCAACCCACCCATCACAAACAAGAGCCCATTTCAAGAGCTGTAGCCCCTTTAAAAGGTGTTTTGACTGGGCAATAGGGAGTTTGGACCTGGACATATGGTTGATATGTCCCAGTCCTTAAAAAGTAAAGCAAGGCAAGGCAAAGCAAAGCACTCTGTCAAACTTCCCTACTTCTTTTAAAGAAACTCCTTTTCTCAAGAAAAAATGTGTTGGCTAGAAGGCATTTTGGAAAAAAAATCAAAGTGTAAAACAAAACACAACAGGAAGCTGAAAATAACTCTTGTTCACAGCAAGGAGAAATG
Source organism: Varanus komodoensis (assembly GCF_004798865.1). Taxonomy (NCBI): domain Eukaryota; kingdom Metazoa; phylum Chordata; class Lepidosauria; order Squamata; family Varanidae; genus Varanus; species Varanus komodoensis. Next base: position 1,871,409 of record NW_025336087.1, on the reverse strand, counting down.
GCAGTTTGGTCCCGCTGCAGTCTCTCTGTGTCCCTTGGGATACCAGATGGAGGACTGGAGGGAGGGAGTCGGAGGATGAAGGGAGTAACCTATTGTGAGCTCAGTTGTCTGTTGGGTGCACTGTGGGTTGCTTGCAAAACTACCAACCTACCTCTGCTTATTGCCTTGGGAGCTGTCAGTCAGGGAATTTAAATCCAGTTGTTAAGGATTCTAGAGGCTTTTCTGTCTTACCGTTATGCAAATTTCTACATACATTTGTGTAATGTTTTACAATGATAGCTGTGATGTGACTATCTAAGCCTGTGTTTTTACCTTCCATTCCTTTTTGTGTTTTGAAAATTGTACAAATGGGACACAGCAGAGTGAATTCAAATGATGAGGTGAATGCTATGGCAATTATTTCTCCTTTTTTATGGGTTATAAGGCTGCAGAGAAGAGATGATATGAAAATTGGTGAACCAAATGGCCTTTAATTATGAGATGAAGCTGTCCAAGCTGTGAATCTTGCACAAAGGAGGAAAATTAGTTGAGGTTTTGATGGGAAAAACATTTCAGCTTATTTAATGAACTGCTTAAAACCAATTGTTTTGTTTCAAGCTTAAAACTTGGAGAAACCCCTGTTGAAGGCAGATCTTCCATATCTGTGTTGTTTTCTAAGCCCTAAACCAGCCTACTGTTTAGTTCAGGACTTATGCAGACCTGACATTTGAGTGTGTTTGATAGTTTCTGGTTCAAAGCCTGTTGTCCAGCTTTTAATGAAACCTTTAAAGTGTTGACTTCATTTTGATATAGAAGAAAGTGAGCACAGCAGTGAGATATAAATAAAGATGTTTGTTAAACCATTTGGAGAATGCAGTATTGTGGGGCTGCATAAATGAATGTAAAACATTTATAGTCACAAGATGTGTGTAATAAATGTAAGTTTAATATGTCCTAGCGCCCCTCTGTCATCTACTTTCATGTAAAAAATTCACCATGTATCTGTTTTTATACAGATTTGTATTGTACCGGGCATGCTTTAGTTTTTGTTTTTATTTTTTTAAAGCAAATGCGCTTCATTATTCTGAAAACCGGAATGCTGACTTTTAAAAAGAGTAACAAAATATGAAGCTCTAAATGTGTGTCATGGGCCAAATATTTCAAATATTTTTACCTTTGTAAAAATTTAAAAAGACAATCGTGCTCCCCAATATGCACAAGGCAAAACTTGAAGCTTTTCGTGGTAGGAACCTGATCAGTTTTGGTGTGTTTTGATTATGTTAAAGGCACAGAATCAAGGTCAAGAAATCACCACCAACACTGGTGGTTGAAGCAACTACTCATGTCTGACAAATCCACAGTGAGGTTTGGATTACTTTGAATTTGACATGTGGATATTTCAACAGGCCAACTCATTCCAAGTCATGTAGAGCAGTGTATAATTGTGCTGCAAAATGGGCAGAATAACTGCATTTTTGTGACCACTCCAGTACATTACTAATTTCAAAAAGTATAATGCAAAGCATGATAATTCTTGATGCAATTTGTACTGTTAATTGTAAAATGGTCTTCCTTAGACTGTTAACTCTCCTTGTTTTCCTTTGTGTCCTATAACACCTTTGATGGCACTATTATATTCATCATAATGCTCTTATAGAAGATTTTTTAAAATAATATTTTAAATCCACTAGTCTTTAGATGGATACACTCAAAATATAAAATTGGGTTAGTGGTACAGTGACTTTTAACTTCAAGACATAAAGGGGAATTTTAATTCTTTGAAACAGCATTGTTTATCGATGAAATTAAGAGGCTGAACAGCATTAGGTTGCAAGTGATGGTGACCTAAGGAGTGCTTATTTTAAGAGCAGCTTATCATTAGTCGGGCAACTTACTTGACAGGAAACACTTTTCCTTGTCACCTCTAACCTTTACTTCATGTGTTGAAGCAGAGAGACAGCTGTGGCCATGGCCTTTAAAGTTATTAAAGAGATAGGAGTACTTTGAGCTCTCAGGGATCAGAGCAAATCTTTGCTCCAAGAGGTTTCAAAGAGTATAGTGTACAGAACAAAATATTTCACTGACATCTAAGTCGTAGAGGCTGAATGGCATCATGTGAAATAACTCTCCTTATTTTCTGATAGTTACACACATGTGTATAATTGCATAGAATCATAGAATAGAAGAGTTGGAAGGGGCCATCAGGTCCACTAAGTTTTACCATCCCTCTCAGAGGACTGTCCAAATGCTTTTTGAATGCCTCCAGTGAGGAAGAGCCCACAATTTCTCCAGGTAATAGGTTCCATTGTCATACTGACAATCAGGAAATTTTTCCCAGGGTCTAGTCTAAATCTGGTTTCTTTTAACTTAATGTAACATGGTTGTTATCTGGCCTGTTGAGGCACTGCTTTGCAGTGGTTCCGCTCCTATCTCGACGGTCGATTCCAGAAGGTAGTGCTGGGGGACCATGTCTCTACGTCATGGCAGCTATGCCATGGAGTACCACAGGGCTCCATTCTATCCCCTCTGCTATTTAACCTCTATATGAAACCGCTGGGAGAGGTCATCAGGAGGTGTGGGCTGCAGAATCATCAATACGCTGATGATACCCAGCTTTACCTCTCGTTCTCCACTAATCCAGGTGAGGCAGTGGCTGTGCTGAACCGGTGCTTGGCTGAGGTAAGGGAATGGATGAGGGCCAATAAACTGAAACTCAACCCAGACAAGACGGCGGTCCTGTTAGTTGGCGGATCAGGTTTCGGAGAGGGTGGATTTGACCTGGTCCTGAATGGTGCAACACTCCCTCTTAGGGATAAGGTCCGCAGCTTAGGAGTACTCCTCGACCCGGAGCTTTCTTTGGAAGCTCAGGTGACAGCGGTAGCGAGGAACGCCTTCCTTCAGCTTCGGCTGATTAATCAGCTGCGCCCCTACCTGGAGTACGACTGCCTGGCGACGGTGACACACGCGCTGGTGACTTCCCGCCTAGACTTCTGCAACGCGCTTTACGTGGGGCTTCCCCTGAAGACAGTCCGAACACTTCAATTGGTGCAAAATAGAGCTGCCAGGTTGCTGACGGGGACGGGGCGTTATGCTCACATGACTCCAGTCCTCCGTCAGCTTCACTGGCTTCCCATTGAAGCCCGGGCCCAATTCAAGGTGTTGATTATGACCTATAAAGCCCTAAACAGCTTGGGTCCTGGCTACCTGAACGAGCGCTTACGTCCGTATATGCCCGACCGCCCTTTGAGATCTGCGGGAGAGTCCCTTCTCCGGGAACCCTCCATGAAAGAAATTAGGAGAGTAAGTACCCAGAGGAGGGCTTTCTCTGTGGTGGCGCCCAACCTATGGAATTCACTCCCCAAAGAGGTCCGCCTGGCACCGTCGTTACTGGTTTTTCGGCGCCAGGTAAAGACCTTTTTATTTAAACATCATTTCAATTGTTAAAACTTTGAGCCCAAAGCCATAGAAAATTGACACAAAAAGTATGACCATGTAGTTATTTTTACAGTATTCTACTACACACACACACCTACAAGCAACTTCACAAAATTCTTTTTAAATACACATTTTAATGATATCTTCTCTCAAACTACATATTGCTAAATGCATTTTGAGATAAATTGCATTTTTGAAATGCATCTTGAGACTGTTTTGGACTCAAGTACTGCACTGTGGCAGTTGGGAACTACAAAAGCCAGTGGATAATGAGGTTCTGATCTTCATGTTAGCATGGAAGGTGTGGAGCAGGACTTTGTGAAGAGAAGATTCTGCAACCATCTGTAATGCCAATGCAGTGACTGTGTTTTGCTTTTTTATCATTTAGTTTTCCAGAATGGGTAGGACTGCCTAGATTGGGGTGGACAAATCTGGAGTTTCAGAAGCCATTTTCATCTCCGGGAACCCACCATGGGCCATAATCAGTGTCGAAAAACCTTTCATTTTTGTTTTAAAATGGCTGCATTACTACTAAGGAGTACCAACTGGATGAGATTTAACTTCTTGCCAAAACATGCTTACAGGGAGGAAAATATATTAACACTCTTACTGAAGTCAATTAGCAAACCTGAACTGTGGCTAGTGAGTTCAGTAGATGACAAATTGATTGATGTGCTTTTTGTAGATGGAATACATGCCACTGATTAAAATGAGCCCCCTATTATTTATCAGCAGAAAGATATAGGTATTCTTGTTTTGGGCTATGGCTGTGTTCACATGTTACAACAAGCAACCCTACATAGTTACCACAGTTCATCATTTTTTTAGCACGATATGCTGACCCCTGCCATGTCCTTTTTTCTCAGTCCTCCAGGTGGTGTCCCAGGAGACACCATGGGGAGGAACAAGGCTCCTCTTTGACAGCTGTGGTTGTGAGCTAAGTTCAGATCGAGCTGACTGTCAAGCAGTCTTGGTTGTGCAAAGCATGGCTCCTGCTGCCAAGTGCGGACGGGAGCGCTGGCACTCAGCTGGTTCCTCTGCTGCCCCGCACATGCATGCCTGAGGGAAGAAAGTTCATATTTGGCGCTTTAATTCTGCAGACCTACAGACACCATGTGGGAAAAGGCTCACATGCATGTAGGAGTGGGCTATACAAAGGCAATTCAAATTTTCACCTCATCACCGAGAATCAGATCACTTTGTAGGTTCTGTCCTTCAGGTGCTTAAACAACGTGCTCTGAGCTGTAAAAAAACACCAGATTACAAACTGTGACTCTAATAAGATGCTAAAATGGAGCAGATAGTCTTTTCACATCTTAGTATTCCTTCATAGTATCACTTTTCATTTGCACTTGCACTTATTGTGATGTGTTCATGCTTGGCTGGTTTTAACATAGCTGGATCCTTGAGCATCATCTTCCAGTAGAAGTAAAACAGATACTGGGTGGGTTTGCATGAGACAACAAGCCGTGGTTTGTTTGTTTTTTAACCATTATCGCTTTGTTGTGTCATCCAAACTCTGTCCTTGTGGTGCATTTGATTTTTAGAAGCCACAGAAAGAAACAGCAGTCACTTCTGTATTTTGCCAATACCACGATGTCATGTTGAGATACCTGAACCCAGAAAATACATCCCATCATAGCATGAAGGCTGAAACTGGAGAGCTGCTTGGCAAGAGCAGCCATTGCAAAGCCAGAGAATGCCACTGGCAGCTGCAGTTTTGTGAGGCTCTGCGGGTGTCCCAGTCTAAAGATATTTTGAGGGCAGGAGTGGGCGATCAGCTGGGTGGCACTATGGGAAGGGTACCCTGCTGCCCCACTTTCTGGCTCCTGCCTGTCAGGTTGGGGGTGCCTCTCCAGCAAGCGGAAGCAAAAAGAGGCAAGCCCAGGTGGACGCCAGGTTGGGGATGCCTTCCTCACCAGTGGGAGCAAGGGAGAGCAGTGAGTGGGGAAATCAGCTGAGCAGCAATGCCTCCACACAGGCACCCGCCACAGCTGATTCTGACCCCAGCTGCTAGCACATGTGAGGCTTTCACAAGGGGACTGGGAGAATCAGCAGGGCAGCGGTCCCCTCTGGATCAGCTCCCTCATTCCCCCTGTTGCCCAGGAAAGGCAGCCTGTCCCTGCCTTCCAAAGGGGATGTTCTGAACATGTGCTCCTGGAAGCCGTGGAGCTTTCTGGGCACCACCACGGCCCAAGTAACACACCAGTAGTTGTGCCATTCTTGCAAATGGAGACACTCATTTAAATCAAGCGGACAATCACTTCTGAAAGGTGCGGGAACAGCCAGAAAAGTATTTTCCCATCCCTCTTTGTTCTCTAGCTAAATTCAGTGCTTTGTAAGGCATGCAATGCATGTGGAAGGAGTGCTGGGAGAAGTGGCGCTCCTGCAGGGAATCCGTGCCCCCTTGCCTGCATTGTAGCGCCACATCTGGATTATGCCAACATCCAGCAAACATTTTGCTCTTGCGTACCTGTCCATCTTGGACAGGTGAAATGTTTGGTGAAACCTCACCAAACCCTTGAATGTTTTCCATATCTTAACAGTTAGTGGTAGAGGAGCTAAACTAATTTATCAGCAAACTTGAGGATGCTAGATGGAGCTGTTTGTTTCATGTTTATACTGCCCAATAGCCGAAGCTCTCTTTTTTAATGTCCCTGATAGCTGTGGCTCCTTTTGCTGTTGGATGTTGCTTCTTCTCTCAGGTCCTTCTCCTTGAAGTTGGAGCCACTATTCTGCCTTCTACTCCTTCCTATAAACTGCTTGACAGTGACTGACCTCTGTCTGTGTACATGCAGAACACACTAATCTATCATAGCAACTTCTTAAACTGTAAAATATATTTGAATTGTGCTAAGTATACCAAACTACACAACACACACGTACTTAGTGCCTCCATTTCTGTGTGTCAGAGCATCTGTGAAAGGCATGGAAGTGGACCAGAAAAAGTTTGTGCCAAAGATGTTTGGGAATTTGATGTGCTTCTACCTGGAGCCTTCAAACTTAAGAAGAGGTAAACTGAAGAGGTGGTAGACATTTGGTGACATATCATTTAAGATGGTTATGCAAGAGAGAGAAAGAGACAGAGAAAGGAGTCATATTTGGGTAATCGAGAGGACAATTGTGCCAGTCTTCTGCCTTTTTCCTTTTCTATGACTCCATTGCAATTTTACAGGAATATATCTGTATAAGCTTGGGCACATACTGAGAATTTGCTGTGCATAACCTCATGCATTCAGATGTGAAATAATTTGATCAATAGGGAAGAAGAGTAGAATACCAGCAAATGCCTAGAAATAAATTGAATATCAGTATAGATGAACAAATATAGTATGTTACCAGCTCTCCTCATTCCATATATCATTGAAATTAAAGGCCTACATTCCTCAAAAATGTATGTTTTTAAAAGCAGAAAATTGCTAAATGAGACATCTTTCCTAGTATGTTTTCCAACAGCAGTAGTAAGGCAAGGCTCAAAAGCTGCTAATTTTTCTTTTGGAGCAAATACATGATCTAAACAAGATGTGTAGCTGGCTCATCTATCCACAGTATTCATTGCTAAGGTGGTCCAGGGAAAGGGGAGGGATTCCCTTAATTTCATGATGGTAAGCAGTGCATTTCTCCTCAAGCGATTAAGAAAGACAAATTTTGTGATAGACCAAATAAAAAGAAAACATGTGCTCTAAGTATTCAACAACCTGAGGTATTCAACCCTAAGTATTCAAGAACAATTTAGACTTCTTAAATTGGTGCCCATCAAGTATAAGGATTTTAAGACGCTGTCAAGCATAAGAATATTATGAAAAGGGAATTAGAAAGGAGTAGAACTGCAGTCCAAGTGAACTAGGTTAGCAGTGTATCTGGCTTTATTTATTTATTTATATCCTGCCTTTTTCCTACAAAGGGCTCAAGGCAGCTTACATCATTCTCCTCCATCTTATCCCCACAACAACAACCCTGTGAGGTAGGTTGGGCTGAGAGTCTGTGACTGGCCCAGAGTCACCCAGTTGGCTCCATGGCTGAGCGGGGACTAGAACCCAGGTCGCCTGAGTCCCAGTCCCAGGCTCTTAACCACTACACCACACTGGCTCTATGGCAATCAGTCCTCTCTTTTAAACCAAACTTCCCCTATCCAGGTCTGATTAAAAATACAGAACCATAAAAACGGAAAGCAGGTACCTTGAAGCTGTGTGTTCACAGTTAATACTTGGCCTGTAGACTAAGTAGGTACTAAGGTCACTTTGACCCTACCTTAGCAATAAATACTGTGGAAAGATGACCAAGCAACTGGTCAACCAAGATGACCAAGTATTTGCACTGAAAGAAAGAAAGAAAGATTGACCCAGTCTTGTCTGTTATGGTGAGGGTCTATTGCATTTCTTTGTGAATTATGACAATTATTTCTAATGCTCCATCTATTAATTCATGCAGATACTAGGATGAAATTTTTCCCTCTTTCATCCTATTTCTTGTGGTGGGGAGGGGGTACATAAATGGCCAAACTGATGTGAGCAAAAGTAGCCTATTGACTGAAAGGTTGGATCAGAAAGCCTGTGCTTTAAATATTACCTTTTCCATGATCTCTGATGGGTTTTTAACACTCAGCCATCATCCTGATTATGCAGTGGGAACCATCATACTTGCATATCACAGTGGATTGTTGTTGATTATTTAGACAGTTCAGTAGCATTTTGATTACTTTGAAGCAATATTTTAGTAGAAAGCTTGGCTGCCAGGATTTAAAGGAGAGCAGGGTGACCCAGGTGGCTGCCAGTGTGAAAAGGAACCAAGAAGCTCTGTTGGATGGCCAGACTCTAAAGGAAGAAGCTGATGAACCTAGAAGATGTTGCTCATTGCTCAGATCCAGGGATGGTGGCAACTCAAGGCGTCTTGGGGTCTAGCTTCTACATAGTTGACGCTGCCTTTTGTCTTTCAGAGATGAAAAGCAGCTTGGAAGCATTTGTATTACAGATACAAATGCATCCTTGAATGCCTCCTTGTTTGAATGCGCTTTTAACTGAGGATGGCAGCATTCTGTATTTAAAGCTGCTGCTATTTTTAATTTTCAATTTTAAAGTTGCTGTTGATAGGTTTTGTTAGAATGTGCATTGTTTTGAACTGTTGCTGCAACAAATGCTCAATCTGTAACCATTTCTTATGTATGATGTCTTTTGTTGGTTACGTTTATGGGAATTGATCCAGGCACAAGCTGGGTCAGCTACACTGGCAATAGTCAAGTTCCGTTCCCCGTACCATGACAGTTTCTCTATCCGCTGAGATAGTGTACTGCAGGCTAGTAACCCTGCTGAATGGAGCAAGCTGTGGTACAGAGGCAAGGGGAATTCCCAAAAGATTAATGGAGGCATCTTCCATGAGCAGAACCCTTCCTTTTGCGGGGGACAGATCCTGGATCCAACACGTGGCCTTAATGGAGTGTGGGTTTCCACAGGAGCGCTTGCTATAAGAAGTAACATGCAAATATTGAAATTTATTTATTTATTTATTTATTTATAGCATTTTTATGCCACCCCCATCGCAGAAAGCCTCGGGGCGACTTACAAAGAGACAAAATAATTTTATACAATGCTAAACAACATGAACAATAGGTGGAGATGATGCTGAAATAGGTGATTATTCACTATTTTGATTCTATGAACTGGAATGTTTCAAAAGAGTTAGAATTCCCAGTCACAGTTGCAACATTTCTGCTCAGTGTGCGGTTGATGTATGTGTCCTCAGGAGCAGTTCATTTTAATTAGCTACATCATGAATCTTTACTTTCCTATGACAAAGCTTGACCCAATCTCATGACACTTCATTATGATAATTTAAGCCTCAAGGAATCTTTGAATCCAAATGAGGAAGGCTTGAAATTGTGCAGTAGTTCCAAGACACTGTGCCTTCTAACCCGTTCCCAGCAGCGTTTTGGAGTGATTGGTTGTTCTATAGTTCCTCACTTCAGAACTTCGAATAATGTCTTGAAGGTTTTTTTTCTAAAGTGTCTTGGTGAAAACTTTAATTAAACTCCTGGTTTAATTAAAAATAGGACTTGAACTGTGTATCTTGTGAAAAAAAAATCAGAAAAAGGTCTGTGAACCATGGAAGGCTCACACTCCTTCAGTTTGAAAGCAGGCTGGAACACTGATATTTCTAATAAATGTCCACAGCATATCTTCATATGCTGAATATTTCTTAGGGACCCAGTGATAGGAAATGAAATCTGGGACCTTCCTCCCCTTGCAAACCTCTCGAGAGGCTGGGAAAGTAGTGACTAGGGGGAAGGGCTTTTCTCTGGTGGCCCCTGCCTGGCATCAAATTTGCCATCTTTTCAGTGTCAGGGTAAGACAACCCTCTTTGTGGATCTCTTTTTAAAGATCTCTCTGGTCATCCAGGAGCCTGATGGGTACCCAGGTGCCTATTTTCTTTCTTCTTGGCTGGATCTTTTTATTATCTTTTAATTAATGTTTAATAATTGTTTATATGCTGTTTTATGTATTGTATTTTATTGGTTTATAACCTGTTGTGAGCTGCCCAGGGAGCTTTAGCTATGGGAAGTATAGAATTTCATATATAATATCAGTCATAAATTTGCAAGTGTCATATGTGCTCATGCTGAAAAAGCTTTTGTGTAGGATTTTTGCCTCCCTTGATCTTAAGCAAATTTAGCAGATGTTGTTTTAAAGATTAGCAAATGATTCATGATCATTCTAATTTATTTTAGTATATTTATGTACCACTTTCCTTTTATTAAGTAATTTAAGATAGCATATATGGCAGTGCCAGGCAGTTTTTCATCCAGAGAGAAAAGTAGATTGATTTAAAATGAGGCAATTTTAGTCACTGATTTAAATAAAGTTTTCCATTGCAACTTTTTCATACATTTTTATGAGCAGTGGTGCCTAGATTATCCATAGTTGACTATGACCAGTCAACTATGGATAATCTACAATTAATTGAATTATTATTTATCCTGTTTTATTTTTATAAACACACTTTACAGACCTTTTCTTTTATCTATAAAGGAAATAGGTTCTGAGTATTCCCATATAAGTTCTCTCTAATGATCTGCACCAATAACAGTTTGAACTGAACAACAGAATGATACATATCGTCTCATAAAAAGCACCACTGAATTCAGTGGGACTTCTATGTAAGTGGGTACAGGATTGTAGGTATTGGGCAGAAAAAGAGTGTTTGTTTAGATTTTTGAAATATTGTTTCTAAGCAATGATTTCTTTCGGTTCTTTTAAGCATTGGTGTATACTGCTGCATTGTCCGAGGGTGCTCTGGGTACTCGGTGGACCTGTGGATCCTCAACCTTACCTGAAAGGGCCACAGGATTACTCAAAGTCCCAGGTGTCGGATGCTGCATTCTAGAGCTGGGACCCCAAAGGTCAAGGTCCTGTCTCACCACCCATGCAGCCGGTGCAGAAAGAGCCATGCAGGCTGCTCCCTAAGGTCCCAAATGGACCCTGGAGGGGAGAACACTGGACACTGTGCCTTAATACAGACTCCTGCAGACTTCTAACCTGTCCCCAGTTAGAGAGGAAGAGGAGCATGTAGAGTGACAGCGTGATACTGAAGCTACAAGCTTGCTCTGATGCCTAGCAGCAACATAGCTTCCAGTCCTCCTCTTCCGGCACTTTATCTAGGGAGCCAAAAATATCTGCATAAAAATCAGGGTGCACATCTCTGCTGCCACATCCCCTTCAAGGCACAGGATGCATAAAAGCCTCTGAGTTCAGAGGCTTAGATGCATCAGGGGTGCTGGTGGGGATGATAGGACGGTGCCCTTACAGGCTCACCTAACTCCTCTGCGTCACTTCGCTAACTCCACCACTATTTGACCATCGTTCTTTCTAGCCTTTGACTTTATGCAAGCTACTTTAGACAGAGAAACTGAAAAGCACATACATTTCAAGAGCAAAAGGCGTGAGTTTGGCTGGAGAGAACCATTCTGAAGATATTTAAAAAAGCCCTGAGATTAATGTCCATGTTTCAGTGACCAGTGACTTTCTTTTTAGCATGCTTAGATTGATTAGATTTAGTTCCATCTTTTTTTCCTGCTAAGAACCCATGTTGACTAGTATAACCCCTTACATTTTATCCTGATTTTATGATGAGAGTTAATTTAACAATATTATTTTTAGCCTTTGGAAAAATATTATATATATGATGATCTTTCAAAAATAAAGTACAGTAAATGAAACATCCTGATTTGTGTTTTAATCTGATTTTTAAAGAAAGTATTACTATTCATCCACCCTACCAGATCCTGATCATGCTTAAACTTCTTAGCTTAACCAAGGTGGCAGAGTCATGAACTCTCAGACTGTGCTTTGCAAATTCTTAAATCTTCTTTTCCATTCTCTTCTCACCCATCTTTACAACAAAGCAATTATCTCATCTTTTAATGTTCTGTTTTACAATTGGGAAAGAAGGCCAAAACCAAAAGCATCTTAACAAAAGCAACTAGTCGGTCCATGTTTCATTAGAAGCCTGAATTAGATTCAGGCTCCAATATGCTATCTTCTCTGCCTTCTGACACATACTTAGCTTTAAAGGATGCTTGTGAAGGATACTTTGCAAGGTATTTTCTTCAGTACTCGGGTCAAAAGACTTCAATCGATTTCCCATTTATAAAATGGTCTATTAAAAGATGGACTCATAGCTTTGCTGTGGAGATGGGTGAAAAAAGAACTGAAAAGATTATTTCAGAAGCTGTAAGACTACAGCCGTGTACGCCCTTGTATGGGATTTAGTGGGCCTTACTTCTGAGTGGTTACAGACAGTCTTTGGGCTCTTTGGTGGATAAAAATGTATTTAATAAATAAATACATACATCCATACATATAGGCTTGTACTTTTAAAAAGACAAACATTTCTGAGATAGTATGGAATATCTTAAAGCTCTGTACAATGAATATGAAATCCTTTGAAGTACTCATTATTAATGAGTAATAATGGTAAGATCTGGAAGACATTTTTCTCAGAGTAAAATTATTTGAGGTAGGAAAATGACTCAATTCCTTATAGGTTTGAAGGTCTGGACTTCAGGAGGAAAACAAGCAAGCTATAGGAAATTCTTCTGACAGCCTCCTTGCTTGTGCTTAACAAACACACATCCTTCACTAATGTGAAGTGCTCTGTCTTAGTATAATACCTCTTGAGGTTATGCAACACTTCACTCTGCAGTGAACTTAACAGCATAATCCAAGTAAATTACGTTACGCGAATACGCAATTTCACATTAGCTGTGACCAGTAATAGTTGCTGACGAACTGCACTCATGCAGCACTTCCCGTTTGTGCACATAGGAGTTTGGAATGGAGATGTGCATTTTCCATCCTGGGAGATCATCTTTTCAGTGATGGCTAAACAAATATTCATGAAAAGCAGAAATGTTGCACAACCGAATGCATAGTTTAGAGGCCATGATGGGTGTGCTAAGCAGGTAACTCATCCAGTCTAAGTCCTGTTTTCTAAATGTGCTACTTTGCTATCACCACATTTAAAGTGGCTAAAACTATCCTGTCTCCATTAGAAATATCTTCCCACAGTCATTTACCCTCCTTTGTGTAACCTTGTGTAATATACACCTGAACTAACCTTCATTAGTTCAGGTGTATATTAAGATAGTCCATAATATTTTTCATAGCTTTTGCTTCACAGCAGGAGTTGCAGTCTTACTGTGGATTTGTAGTGATGACTTCACCTTTAATGATTTGTAGTTATCATTTCAGTGTAAACTGCCTTGAATCACTTCCAGGATAGAGCAAAGTCCAAAAGAAACTATTTACATTAAACTAATGGGTTCTGTATACTCAGTGCAGGGACAGGCATTTTATTTTGTCTATCAGACTGCTTCCTAGGACTGGGTTCAGCTGATCAGCTATGGCAGTGGACCCAGACACTTTTTCAACCCTTCTGCACAATATTCACAATGACCACATCCTATTATGAAGAACAGCCTTCTACTTCCCTGGTGGATAAGGGATATAATATCCATGAGATACTAGCTGTTGAGTTGAAACCAAGAAGATGACTGGAAAATCCATTCATCTTAAAATTGATACATTGTCCATTTCTCATCAAACCTATTTTGCTTCATTTGCATTTGGAGGGAATCCAGGAGTGAGTTTCACTGGGCTGCCAAAGTGTTCATGATTACCAGCAAGCTCTGGTTCATTTTCATGTAAACACATTGGCAGGTTTTGACAGGAAGGCTGGGAAAAATCCACCAAATGCCACCCATCTTTTTAAATATGCCATGAAATGATATGCTCACTCATCAGTACAATGCTGAAAGTATTTCATGTGCCAATCATAGGCAGGAAGAAAGGAAAGAATTTGAACATGTTTATATAACTCTGGATATACTCTTGTCATGGGAATTCTTAGCCTTTGTCATAACAAGTCTTCCTTCAGAATCCAGACCTTCATTAAAAAAATCTGTTTTGCATTGTCATCGGGAAAAGCCACTTAATCACTTAATGTTGCACATGAACTTCAAGACTCAGCATTTTTTTAAAAAATGTAGCTTGGACTTACTTTTAAGCTCCATGTATTCCATTGATTTGTACAGCCCACCTTCCAGTCTATACCTATTCAGAAATTTCCTTTGTAGAATAGAACTGTTCAGACTAATGCAGAATTACATTAAGCACTTTAAAACATTTTAAATCAGCAAGTTTAAGATAGAAAGAAAGAAGATAAAATTACTGTTAAATTCAGAAACTAGAAATTGAATAAATTCTGTCAATACATTCTGTCTGGATTTTGGGTAACAAAAAATCAAACAAACAAATTCAATGACCTTTTGCTGCTAAAATGTCTCTGAATGGGCTTGCTAAGTGTTGCTTGGAAGCACATGCCAGAGAAATACCATTACCAAAAAAGTCCTACACCTTTTAAAACACAATCTTATACATGTATCCTAAGAAATCACTCCTGCTGAGTTGAAAGGGATTTACTGTGAGGTAAGTGGGTAGGAATCACTTTGGATTTGTCCATCCATGCAGAATAATGTGGAGACTGGAAGTGAGAGATGCGATCAGTATTGCTCTCATATGTACATATTGTCAAAGAAAAGGACATCTTGAAAGTAATTTAGCCAATCTGCATATACTAATTTAATGTAATTTATAGATGCCAATTTAGGCATGCTTTTTGCAAATGAAATAAAAATACATATTTTTCATTATAGTGGGGAAGATTGACCAGGTGGCCAGTATACATTGTTGTCCCAGTGCTACTTTCTTAGGAGTCTTTCTTTGTAAACCGAAGTTGGAATAGACAAATAGAGCAAAGCTTCAAATAGAGAACTGTCCTCTATTAAGTAAGGTATATGGCTGTCCTACATAATCAGGGAGAAAGGTTCTGTCCCTGCTTATTCCTTGCAGTTTTGATGTTTTTCTTTCCTTAATTACAGAATGATTTTAAAATACATGAGTATTCATAATTTGTCACCCAAGACTCTTGCAACTCATTCTTTCAGAGGTCCCAAAGAGGGGTTATTTTAAGAACCTATCTTTCATTTATGAATATGTTATTGGCAGAATTTAGTTTATTAAAAGAGCAACAACAAAAGAAGCTCTGTGCAAAAATATTCTCCTTCATTTGTCAACCATTCCCTTTCAGTCTGATAGAAGAGAGCTTACTTTTGGGGGAAAACAATGGGTTGAGAAGGAAAAACAAAAGAAAATCACCTAGACTGGGATTAGGTTTCTTGTCCTTTTCTTATAAGGAAGCCAAAGAATGTGTTACATGTCCTTCTTCCTAATCTGCGCTTCTCTCTGGAAGCTTCCTGAATGCCCATGAATGCCCAGGGAAAGACCTCAGAGGCAATTCTTTTCGCAGAGCATCTTCAGAGAGGGAAATACAAGTAATCTGGGAGGTTGCAAAGCAGTGTGGAAATGTATAATAGAAAGAAAGCTTGCACTGCATACAACACCCTTGGGAAGCTCACAGGGATTAAGAGAGATGAAAACAGCCACAAAACTGAATTATAAGACGATTAAAAAATGCAGAACAGTGGAAGAATTTGCCATTGGGGAAGAAAACATTCAGGAGGTCAGAGGACATATTTTGGTCCTGCACTAGCTCTCCCTTTTCCCTGGAGATGGACAACACAGTGCCCCTCATACCTACATTGTGGTGGATACAAAATAGGGCCTGCTTGCAAACACAGTGGATGCTGCTGCTGCTTCCAGCGGCTGTAGACAAAACAGACACACTCACACAAACAAGAAAGTAGCTACAATCCCTGCCTGTGAGAAATTATTGAGACTTTCCTTCCCCATGGGGACATTCAGCGATTTCTCTCCCCACAGAGTGGAGAATATGGAGAGGAAATTTGCACACAGTTCAAAACAGGGGAAAAAACCTCTATGAAGAACAAATGTATCCCTCCCAGAGAACCTTATGTTACAAAGTAATGAGTTCATTTATATTTTCTGTGCTTGCTATGCCAAGTTTACTTTATAGGTCTAAAACTGGTAATCACTTGATGGCAGGTTCAAAGAACTGAAGCCCCACAGACTCTTTCTGGTCTTCCAAGGCCTTTATTTTATTCAACAGCCCTGTAGCTCCGTGCTCTGGTAAGAAGACACCGTGTTTCATGCCACAGACTTGCTTTTTGTAGCTATACTTGTGATTCTTGCACAGTTGATATAGTTGCAGGCTATCTAAATGCAGGCTCTGTAAGTTTTTCCAAGCATGTGTATCTAAGCATTTGAAGTTGCCGCTATAGCATTTATTCTTTATGTATTTCCTAGGGCAAACCCCAGTATATCTGCTGCATAATGTTGAGCTGCACTTTCTTTCAGGCCATTCCCTGTGTGAAAATGCAGGAGGTTCGTTTGGTAAAAAGGCTTTCCTGGGTGAAATGCTGACTACAGGCTTTGGATGTTAATTCCTGATAGATACTGTGCCCTTTATTTCAAAGATGAATTGGCTCGAGTCTGCATCAGTCATGCTTTAGTCCCATTGATTTCAAGCATCAGTCCTACTGATTTCAGTGGGACATATTAGTCATGACTAATTTAAATCCCATCAATTTTAGTGAGAGTAGTCTTGATCCAACTCAGTAGTTTTGTATCCATGCATGGAGTACAACAGAAGTACACTAAAATAATTCTTTCTTGCACTTTCTCATACTCTGTTCTCTAGAACAGCATATTTTTTTGTGGTGTAGTGGTGAAGAGCATGGGACTGGGACTCAGACAATCTGGGTTCTAGTCCCTGCTCAGCCATGGAGCCAACTGGACGACTTTGGGCCAGTCACAGACCCTCAGCCCAACCTACCTCACAGGGTTGTTGTTGTGGGGATAAGATGGAGGAGGAGAATGATGTAAGCTGCCTTGAGCCCTTTGTAGGAAAAAGGCAGGATATAAATCGAAACATAAATAATAAATAAATAAATAATTGAAATATCAGTATTACTGTCAGTTTTCTTGTAATTTTAAAAATACTGGTACACAATATAGTTATATTAATTTTACATCTTTTTGGCTCAATAATTGTTTTCTATTTCTCTTAGGTTTTACTGGGACTTAATAATGCTTATAATGATGGTTGGAAATCTTGTCATTATACCTGTTGGAATCACCTTCTTCACAGAGCAGACAACAACACCATGGATTATTTTCAATGTAGCATCAGATACTGTGTTTCTGTTGGACCTGATCATGAACTTTAGAACTGGCACTGTTAATGAGGACAGCTCTGAGATAATCCTGGACCCCAAAGTCATCAAGATGAATTATCTAAAGAGCTGGTTCGTGGTTGACTTCATCTCATCAATACCAGTGGATTATATCTTTCTCATTGTAGAAAAGGGAATGGATTCAGAAGTCTACAAGACAGCTAGAGCACTTCGCATTGTGCGGTTCACAAAAATCCTCAGCCTGTTGCGTTTATTACGACTCTCGAGATTAATAAGATATATTCACCAGTGGGAAGAGGTAAGTTTCTACTTAGTTATTCATCCATCTCATGCTTTGTAAATCAACAGTGGTGCTTAAACAATGGTGCTACCTTAAGATGTAGCAGCTGACTTGAAGGATGAGATTAGTCTTTCCACCTGTCAATATTTGTTTTGTACTCCATACAATGCAGTCTGGCAAGTCTGTTGAAAACTAAACAGGACTTAAGCTTAAAGGTAGTCATGTGGTGGGGAAAAAAGAAAGAAAGAAAAGACAGCTGTTTCCAGAAAGTTTAATAGAAATCATAAGAACTGGCAGGTGGTGCACAGACATAACACTAGTATCATTATGCACACGCACTACTATCTGTAGTAGCCTCTTTGTAACAATAATAATTTCAAATGTTGCTATTGTGTGATGGTTGTAATTTTTAATTGTCCAATGAATCAATGTCTAAGTGATGCAACAGCAGCTCCACATCTATGAGTAATGCTCTCCTTCAGCTTTTCCTAGTTTCCTTCATCTCTTCAATAAGGGAGGGTTGCATATAGTGATTTGTTTTGAACTGTAGCTTCTAACTGCCAGCCAATGGGAATCTGAGCAAAGAGCACAGTGCCCCTTCAGTGTACTTGATCCTTGGGAATACTGAGCAAGAGAAGAAAAACTTTCTACCAAGGGACAGCCTTTTGTTGAAGGAAAGGACAATTGAAGAGAACATAAAATGTAACTAAATATTTACAAGTAGTGCAAATGATAAAAAGGCAAGATTTATTGAAGGATTTGAAATGAATGAGAATGCTCTGCCCAGTTCATTAGTTTAACTAAATCTCATTAAACAAACCTGACTTCCCTTCTTTCCAAAAGCATCTTTCATGTTGATAATTCAGTTACCTCTCATGGAACTTAGTAGGGGACGAACTGTAGAAGGTTATGGGAAGGAGTTATTGAGGTTATTTCTATGGGGTTGTTTGTAATCCATCTCTGTGCTTATCTGTTCCTATTCAGTGTATTTAAAAACAACAACAACACCTTTTTATTACTTTGCTGTTCTGGAAAAATAGCAGTATTTGTATCATTACTGCTTGCATTGTTTTGTATTGTTTTAATATGTTGAATAATGATTAATGATTGTACATTGCCTTGTATCCAAAGGCACCGTGCACAAGTAGAAATGCACTTTTGCCCGTAAAGACAGACCCACTGAATTCAGCTCAGTTCCATTTGCTCTTTCCTGACATTTTACTTACTTTGAGCTTCTGAAGCAGGAAGGTAATGGTAAGTTTATAATGAGAATGATTCAAGATTAGCTACTTTTAAGTCTTAACGTTAACATGAGAATACTTTTAGCTCCAGAACCTGCAAGTGCAACTGGAATGTATATGTATTATACATACACTTTGGCTGGGTTCCAAATAGCTATTTATGTAGTCCTATACACTGAAGGGGATGCTGCCCTTGTATTTCCTGAACCTGGGATCTAATGCATTTGATACAGTGCTATCTCCATTTACTGAACTGGTAACATCAGGTTGCATATATTAGACACGCAAATGGATATATCAGAGTGCATAAGGAAAAAAGGGATTCTAGTTGAGTAATGTATGAGAGATGAGAAAGCATTTCTGCATAATTTAGGAGCCCTCCTCCCTCCCTCCATGTGCGTGCGTGTGTGTGTGTGTGTTTATGTATTGTTAGGCACTCTGGGAGGATATTATCTAAAGGGCAGCATGGAAACAAAATGAACGAATAAACAGTATTTTGAATGAGTGAATTGCCCATCAGAATGGAGGCAAGGTGGGGAGAGGTGGTTGGCCTGTGTCCATGCAACTTGATAGGAGAATATCACTGCTGAAACTTATCCTGAGATTTATTCAGCCCACATGTAAATCTCTGTTACCTTTGCCCTCTCTGTTTTGTAATGAATTTCCTTTCCCTCCTTACATTTTTTGGAGATGTGTACATGACCACAATTATCAATAGGTCCCAGTTAGGGGTTTAAAGTGAAGAGATTTTTAGCAGGGAGAAATGGCAAGATACATAAGAAAGTTAAGTCATCTCTGAGGCATACTTGCTATTGGCACATGCTGCTCCTTTGAAGGTTAAGCATGTTTGCTTTCATGATAGATGCATGTCTGGAGTCAAGGTTAGGTGTGAATGGGTGCATGCCAAGGTCCCACAGCTGAGAAGGGGCTGCTCTTCCTCTTCACCACTGCAGCCCCCTTTCTTAGTTGCCTCTTGCTTCCATCCATGCAATGGTGATGGAAAGCAAGAGGAATCATAGTTGCCAAGGTGCTCAAGCAGTCGGTGGCCAGACAACTTCAGACTTTCTTGGAGGAAATGACCATCTGGACCCATTCCAGTCTGGTTTTGGGACTGAAACTGCCTTGGTTGCCCTGTAGGATGACCTTTGCTGGGAGAGGAGCAGCAAGAGTGTGTCCCTGTTGGTTTTCCTGGACCTCTCAACGGCTTTCAATCCCTCCTCCTGGACAGGCTGAGTTGGGGATTGGAGTGGTTGGGGATGTGCAGTGGTTCCATTCCTACTTGGCCGGCCAATTCCAGAAGGCGGTGCTGGGGGATTATGTGCCGCAGGGTTCATTGTAGCCCCCATGCTGTTTAACTTCAACATGAAACCGCTGGGGGGGGGCGGTCATCCAGAGGCTTGGGCTGAGGAGTCATCAGTATGTTGATGACACCCAACTCTACCTCTCCTTTACATCTAATCCAGGTGAGGCAGTGACTGTCCTTAACCAGTGTGTGGCTGGTGTGATGAGCTGGATGAGGGCCAGTAAACTGAGACCTAATCCTGATAAGATGGAGGTCCTGCTGGTGGGTGGCTTGGCATTCTGTGATTTTCACCTTGTTCTGGATGGGGTTGCACTCCCCCTAAGGGACAGGATTTGTAATTTGGGAGTGCTCCTCGAGCCAGAGTTATCCTTGGAGTTCCAGGTGACTGCTGTGGCAAGTACTTTCCATCAGCTTCAGCTGATCCATCAGTTAAGTCCTAACTTGAATGAGTAAAACCTAGGAACAGTGACCCATGCTCTGGCAACCTCCCAGTTGGATAACTGAAATGTGCCCTACATGGAGCTGCCCTTGAAGACAGTCTGGATGCTTCAGTATGACCAGAACAGAGCAGCCAGGCTTTTGATGGGGACTGATATCTCTCACATAACACTGGTCCTATATTGTCTGAAATGGCTACCAGTTGAAGTCTGGGCCCAATTTAAAGTGCTAATGATTATGTATAAAGCCCTAAATGTTTTAGGGCCTGAGTATCTGAAGGAGTGTCTCCTTTCTTATACTTCCACCCATCCCCTAAGATCCGTATCTGAGGTCCTTCTTCGGGAGCCCTCTTTGAAGGAGATCAGAATGTGGCTACCCGGAGAAAAACCTTTCAGTTGACTCAGGAGCATCTTCCCTGGAAAGCTGTGCCTGGCGCCGGCCCTTTATTTATTTTGGCACCAGGCCAAAACCTTTTTATTCATCCTATATTTTTTATTAGACATTTATATTTTATTTTGTATGCCACCACCACTGTTTTGAAACTTTTGTATAGGACGGGATAAAAAAGTTATACATAAATGAACAGTACACACATTTTTGTGTGCAGCATTACCAAGCTCAGAAAAGAATGCATTCAGTCTTGGCATCCTTATTGACTAGGATATATGATAAATTTGCATAAATATCAATATGGAACAAAATTCTCATTGATGCTTAGTTTATTATCATTACTGCTTTATCTATTGTAATGATAATACAAAAAGATTTTCTTGAGCTACATCTAGTTTCACATCTACTCTGATGAAACTGGAGTTTATATGCTTGGTCAATTCCTGATTCTTCCACTAAGCATGTTCATATCAGAGCTAGATTTCTGCCAAGTTGTCAAAACCAAATTTATGTATGTATTGTTTATATCATTTCCTTTTTCTTTCAAGAAACCCAATCTGTCTTACCTAATTCTCCTCCTCATTTTACCTTTAATCTAACTACCTCATGGGGTTGTTGTAGAGAGTCAGTGAGTAGCCAACAGTTGCCTGGAGAGCTTCATGACCTACTGGGGGCTAGAACATAGATCTCCCAAGTCTCTGTCGAACACATGAACCACTGTGAACACTGCCTCTCATTGCCATCGAAACATGTTGTAGGTTTATTACTCATTTTTAATTACCGTGGGTGCCAAAAGCTATGGAAGTCCAGTTCGGGCACCACTTTTTAGAGTACTAGTTACAATAATGGGCTTGGAAACCAAACTGCCATTGCTTTTTCTTTTCTTAAACAAAGAAAGACTCTCAGCCTCAAAGAATGTGAACATCACTCTCAATACATCCCTTGTAACATATTCCCTTGAATGACATTCTGGTTTCCATGGGGCATCCTTACGCATGTATTTGTCAGGTTGCTGTGTTATATAATGCCACATGTAGGTTAAGTGCAAAGTATGGACAAGTCAAGCAATTTGCACGAGATCCGACACAGAGCCTCTCTCCATCTCCATTGTGATCTGTGGCAGTTCCTGTAATCCTTACAACCCCCTACCTTTTCTCAAGCAATCTTGCAAGTATCTTAATGCTGCTCCGTTCACAGATTAAGTACAGTTTACCCAACATAAGTAACACTTCAAAAGACAAAATTGCACCCCAGTCACTAACCCTCATGACAAGCTGTGGCCTGATGGAAAGAGAATAGAAGAGCACTGCAATCTCCTAAAAGATGTTCTTAGTAATCATAACAGTAGGCAGCTGGAAAGGGCAGTAATGTTAGATAGTTTGAAGGACAAATAACACTTGAGCCCTAAATAATGGATAAGTGATGAACTTGATATAGATAAAAACAAACAAACAGTCTTTCTGAACAAGGGTAATGTCAGTCTTGTCTATCATTCTGCATCCAGCAGTGGGCACTTAGATGCCTCTAAAAATTTTCAGATAGTGTGTACACTTGATTGATTTTGCTCTCTTTTTCACTCTAAATGCCATCACTGGTCAAAGGTATACTGCCTTTGAATCTAGAAGTTCCATTTCACCATCTTAACAAAAGAACATGGATGGAAAACAAACATACCAACCAACCAGAAGCTAATATAGGTTTTGTTGAGAAGCTAGTGGACAAAACCTGTAAAAACCATCAGCATTGTGTGCCTTATATAAAAATATGTGTCTTTTCTTCATTTCTGACTCACATCTAATCATTGATTAAAGGCCAGATTAAACCTTCACTAGTGCAGGTACACATAATAGGTTTCCTTAGTCTTATATAAGTGGTCAGCCCAATGCTCCAGGAAGGTGGCAGTTAAACCTCCCATCCATTCATCCCAAAACATTCCCCCTCACCTCAGATGAGATTCCAAGGGAAAATGGAAGATTCAATTTTACTTTTCCTGTACCTCAAATGTCATGGTCTGGATATGAATCAGAGCGCCATGTGCTTACAGAAGAGTAGGGGAAAGAAAAACTATTAGCTGCACTACACATGATTAGAAGAAGACACAGTTTGGACTCAAAATTATATGAGAAAGTGATTCTTTTTTCTGTCCATCTGCTTTCCACCCTGTTCCCAAATTTAGAAAATTCGATCTTTCTCTTCTTTCTCATGAGCAGTTTAAAAAGTTTCCCAGTATCTTGCTGTAGAGATGATGTTCTCCTTAGCACGATTCTCCAGTGTGAAGCTTTGTTTTTCCACACTTCCTCCAGAAGCTGTGCTGAAGCACTGTACAGGCTGTGCATTTGTTTGTTCTTTGTTTTTATTGTCTCTGGAGCTCTTTTATAATGGAAGTTCTTAGATCACAAATTGTTTTATGTCCATAATGAGAAACATGCAAGCCCATGACTTCATAACATTTTTTTTTAATAGTCCTTGTGGCAGTGGCTGCATGTGTTGGTGGGGAAACACAAAAGGCACGATGTTGCCCCAAGACAACATGCTCGGGGAACACATACCTTGTGTGGAAGTCACATCACACGTGCAGGGACACGCTTGCAGCATGCCTTGGCTTGAAGCACAGCTATGACTTTTTTGGCACTCTGCCAGTGAAGTTTGGTGGCAAATTTGCTAGTGCAGCAGCTCACAGAGGGATAGCGGGAAAATTCCAGACCCTTGGAAGTTTCCCACCCATGTTTTACACTATTATATTTTTAGAATGTATAATTTCATGCTCCAAGCTACCCAGAAATCATGTTGTTTGGGCAGCTTTATATTATATTTATATAATATATAATGTGTTATATATATTTTATATCCCACCTTTTTTTTCCTGAAGAAACCCGAAGTGGCTTGCATCATTCTCTCTGTTCTCTCTTTACTCCTCACAATAACCTTGTAGGCTGGGATTAATGACTGACCCAGAGACATCCAGTGAGATTCATGTCTGAGTGCGGACTAGATCCCAGTTGTCCTGAGCCCCACTCAACACTCTAACCACTATTCTCCACACTCTCTCTGTGCACACACACTCAGAGTCGTGAAGGTGGGTCTGTTCTCTTGCCTGCTCTCATCCACATGGAGAAAGCCCTGCGGACTTACAGATGGAGGGCTCCTTTTCCACTAATGTCAGACCATTGGTGCCACATTCATTGACTGGATTTGCTTGAACCCTTTTTGTAAATGAGTATTCATAGAAACATAGAGAGTCAGAAGGGATCTTGTGGGTCATCTAGTCTGACCTCTGGCTCCAGCCGGCTCCACTCATGACATGTGGTTCCACTCATTCCTGAGCGAGCCAGGTCCGCTCAGCTTTGATCAGGTGCTGTTTCCTGTGGAACAGAGATGGTGGATAAATAAGTGGGATGGACTGAAATTTATGGGAGGAATTCTTTTCATTTTTGCTGTCTATAGACTTCATGCACCGTCGCATTATTCCACCTGTATTCCACCCTCCTGCTTACCTGCCTTTTGCATCCATCTTGGCAGAAACCCTCTGACCCCAGGAATGAGACTGCTCAACTGCACTGATAATTTGCTGAAACTGACATTCTTAACATGTTGATATTTTGCATCGATGCGCTCTGTTAATGTGTCGGGCATGGCTCCACATATGATGGAAGTAATTTAGGCTTCCTTTTAGAAGATGTATTCTTTGTTCCTTCAGTTCGTGTGTCTGTTTTTCTCTGACAAACATTGAGGATTATGGCATTGCCTAAATTTTGCAGAGAAAGGATGCAAGGAAAATTTGCAAGTGTTCTAAGTAAAGTGTTGGGACTTAAAAAAAGTAAAGATTTGATCAGGAGGAATGTGCAAGGAACTACAGACTATTGTCCCATGCAGTGAATTACTTCACTGCAAGCTTCTCTATGAAGACAGCCAGACAGCCAGTCACTGGCTCCTTCTGGGCAGGATAGAATGGGCAGGATGGAACGTGTGCATTTCCTCTCTCGTTAGAACTTGGCTTGAGTGAGCAGGTCTGGCTCAGGTTTGATATCTGTATTTTGTTGAGTCCTGAATCCTGGCTTGTTGTCTGGCCTGGCCTCCTGATTTGCCTCAGAACAAAAGTTTCATGTGGCCTAGGCTCCTGGCTCTTGCTACACTGCTGCCATGGCTGAATTCACTGAAGGCAAGTTGGATTCCTGGTCCAAAGCAGTCACACTTTTATTTCCATTGCTGGATTTCAAAATGCATAGCATCTTTGAAGATGGAGTTGTAGACAAACACACATACTCCAGCAGTATTCTAGTGAGAGATTGCATCGTTGTGATGCTGTCCTCTTTCTCTCAGTAAAGGAACCAGTGAAGTGTTACAGTAGCCACGGCGAAACCAGGGGCATCTAAAGACTTGAAAAGGACCATTGACATTACAGGACCTCAAGTCATCATTGCCAGCAGGAACTGATTAGATCTGCAGACTGTTAGGATAGTTGATTAAAAAAATGGCCTCCTTAAATCAGCCCGCACTTCAGTAGGGACGAAGCCAAGGAAGAAGTGAATACTGATCAATAGCAACTGAGAACCTCACAAAGAATTGCAGGATAGGGATTCTAGTTCCATCCTACGACCCAAACGGCAAGATATGGTTTTTATATAGACACACAATTATGCAGCACTGGATAAAACTAGGATTGCATAGTCATTGACACATTTGGATACAATTCAATTTTAAAAAGCAGGGGGAATTTCATTATTTCTGACATTTGATTTGGTATAGGTAAAATAATTGTGTAATAGGGGCTGCAGCCCCTCTAACCTAAATATGATAGATAGGGTGTGTTTGTTTGAAAACAAAGTAGTGAGTTCTCTGTTAATGTATTCTATTCAAATCATTCAGATTTTGATCGAGTAGGTAAGGGTTGTTAATATTAGTTCATCAAGGGGTGAAACCCTGCCATATATTGCATATAAATAAATGCATCAAACTTACCAGTGTTGATTGGATGTCCTTGCCTCACTGATTCTATTTTTTCTGTACTAGCCAATTTTTCTTTAGAGCTAGTTCACATTCGGCTGAGGCCAAAAGAGGGAAAAGCAAACTAAATGCATTTTTCAGTGTATGTGGCTACTACTATTTAAGGTTAAAATTCAGGTTAAAATTTGTGGAATGTACTTTATTAGTTCCTTTTCTCCATACTCTCAAATACTGTATGTAGGAAGAGCTGAGAAGTTTGACATAAACAAGAACGAATCAAAACAAAGAACAAAACAACAACAGAAATATGTTGTCCAAAATTGAAAAGCATCCTAAATTCCAAGCATAGTTTGGTTGTCCAGGGTTACTTGAGGTATGAATCTTCTACCCATTAATCTAGGAATATCCTGCCTGTAGTCTCCAGGTAGAAGAGGGTGCATATAGTTAGTGGTAGCCAGATGTGTGAGAAAACGAGGGATTGACAGTGCTTGTGAGGGTTTTTTTTAGCTGGAGTTGCTGAAAATGGTAAATGCAGTCTCGGATCACCTGCAGTTCTGGCCTGTAAACAAGATCATGGGGATCTTTAATGTCAAAACAAAGGTTGCTATATTCTAGCTCCACAAATCCAGGAGGATCTAGATTTAAATATTTTGCAAATTATTTGCTAATCATG
This sequence comes from Varanus komodoensis, assembly GCF_004798865.1. Classification (NCBI taxonomy): domain Eukaryota; kingdom Metazoa; phylum Chordata; class Lepidosauria; order Squamata; family Varanidae; genus Varanus; species Varanus komodoensis. The sequence goes on along the minus strand of NW_025336087.1, from coordinate 1,845,060 downwards.
TGAATTCTGTGGTGGGTTGGGAAAGGTCACCTGAGGCAAGAAGATCGACAGCATTGTCAGGCAGGCCTCATTTTGCATCCACTGCAGTGTGCGTGTGAGAGGGACCACATTGCCTCCAGCCCCAGGAAGGAGAAGGAGCTACTGCTGGGTGGAAATCTCTCCACCAGTTTCCAGAAAGTTTTCCCCCCCTCCCCCCCATTCTTGCATGTTGTGTAAGGTTTCGTGTGTGTGCTGCTTATAACCGTACCCAATCACTTTGAAGCGGTGAAACATGTGGTGTGCTAGCATACATTTTTCTATTGCTTTTATCCTCCCAGACTGTCTGTGCTTCTTGATCTGTAAATACGCCATAGGAGGAATTTCTTCCCCTGGGTTTTAATTGAAGTGCAGGACGTGGGGAAGGTTACAGGCAGCCAGAGAGGCAAATATATATAAATGGAACACTTGTCTGAATTCTTTGTTCATGTATAAGTAGGGTTAAAACAAGAGATACAAAGAGAATCCATAAGAGTTTTCTCTAATCTTGAACTTCTTTTCAAAAGTAATTTCTTTGCTATCAAACAGAACAAGGATGCTTGGAAAAAAGTGAAATATTTTTGGCATGCTACTTTTTTGTTGTAGCTATCACACCCTGAAGTTTGCCAATAACATGTTCATAAGTGAAAGATGGAATTCTTAAAATAACTGTTCTTGGAGTGCTACAATGCTCAAAAATGGTCAAAAGTGTGGGAGAAATGTTCATTTCTGCACTACTGTGAATGCCAAAAGGTCAACATTAAGACAATTCTATATTGTAAGAACTGTGCATATTTTTCTGGAAGAGAATGTGTTCTTGTTTTTGTCTAATAAAAGGATTTAACTTGCTGATATGTGGCAGAATCCTTGTCCAAAAAGCACATTCTTGTCCAAACAGAAAAAGGGAAATTAAATCCAACAGCACTGCCAATTACCTCTTATTAATTGAAGAACTGGGATATGTGCATACCCAGTTACAAATAATAGAATTATTTATTGATAAATAATGGAATTATTTATTTATAGCCTGCTTTTCCTCAGAGTCAAGAGTGGCAAAAGTAATGTATAAATTAAAATGGTACGATAAAATTCTGAAATAATTTTGGACAGAATCTATAGCAGTACTTATACATCCCTGAACTCAGAGATGTATGATCTTCCAAGACAGTGAGGGAGGAACAGTGGAGGTGATCTTTACCTTCCTGATCTCTCTTGCTCTGTATTTTTGTTATACTTTTATCAGTCTAGTTGGTGTATTTCAGAGAAGCAGGGAAGGAGGCTGGAGCTGTTACTTTAACTTGTGCCCTGGCCTCCCCAGTTTTCTAGTCTTCCTGTTCACCCACTGGAATGCTCCCATTTCTACCTTTCCAAAGTTGTATCTCTGACCTGGGAAGCAGGTGACATTCTTCTTACAGTGCCACCAAGGGGTGGCGCTCTAATTTCTAGCTCTCAGGAATCCAAACTATCCTATGACCTCTGAGATGTTGTCTAGAGGGTGTCTCCAACACAAAAAAAGCTCTAGAAAAAAGCAATGGTGACATCACTGGCAGCAAGAACAGTCATTTTTAAAAGTGGAGACAGTTAAAACCAAAACAGTGCAACAACCTGTTGCGAACTGCGTTTCCTCCGACAATCACCATCCTCAGGTTGTGTCTTTTGCTAAATGTTCTTTATTGCGTCCAAACATAAATCATCCAGACAAGTTTCTTAGCAAACACAAAGTGATGCGTTGAACCCATTCTAGTGATAACTTCCCAAAACTCTCCTTATGAACATGTTTATGTTTCAGCCCTTGGGAAGGGGCTCTCTGGAAGAGAGTACACCACTTTTCTACATGCTTCTCATCTAATCTGCCCCCTCACATCTGCTGGCACCCAACCACGGGGTACAGCTCCAAGGGGAGGGGCTGATCCCCACTTGGGTATTCCTCAGCCTTGGTGACTTCTCCCACTAGCTGTATCTCCATGCTGTTCCCAGGGTCTGTCTGGTCCACCACCATGTTTGCCCTTGAGCTAAGCACCTCCCTTTCCTTCCCTCCACACAACCATATACAAACTAAGCACATTCTTTAAAAAAAAAAGGATTTTAACAAACTTCTGGAAGGCCATTAAAGAGGAGACAAGTCATCCCTCCTTTAGGGGAGAAGCCCAAATACCGGGTTCAGCCACAGAAAAGACCATCTCCTTGGTCCAACCAATTGTATTTCTGACTTCTTTGCAACACAGATGTTGATGATGAAGAAGATGATTCCATTACATCCATGGCCCACCTTTCCTCCTTTTACAAGGAACTTGAGATGGCTTACAACATTCTCCTCTTCTCCATTTTATCCTCACAACAGTAACCCTGTGAGGTAGGTTGGGCTGAAAGTCTGTGACTGGTCCAGAATCACCCACCGAGCTCCATAACTGAGTGAGGACTAGAACCCAGATCTCCTGAGTCCCAGTCCAACACTTTAGCCATTCCTCCACACATAGGAGAGTTTCCAGAGATGATCTCAATAGGCAGGCACACTTGAATGATAGAAAGTCCTTTAGGTATTTGATGCTGAAGCTTTCAGGCCTTCAAGAATCATCAGCCTCTTGAATTATGCCTGGAAACAAATAAAAACTGGGACAGCTTTTTTCAGTAAGGGAGTTGCATACTTCCTATGTTTGTCCCTTATTTTCTTTGCCATCCAATCACCACATTCCTGGCCAACAGTAGTTTGTGAGTATTGTCCAAAGGAACATAGGAAGATGCCTTATGCTGAAATAGACTATCGATTTGCCTATTGACACTCACTGGCACTCCTCCTCTTCTAGGATTTTAGGCACAATTTAAAATAGAAGATATTCAGGACTGAACCCAGGGCCTTCTGTGTGCAAAGCAATTGACCTAGTGGTTCTATGTAGAGCACATTACGGTAATCCATATGTGATATAACAGAGGTGTATATCACCAGAGCTAGAGCTTCATACTCCAGGAATGGGTGTAATTGTCATATCAGATTCAGTTGGGCATAGTTTCCTTGGGATGCAAGCCCTCTCTGATAACTGGCTGAACCCCAGTTCCTGGGTCAGATCTCTTGACTTTGAATACCTCTATCAATCAGTTTGCTATCATCTGGTCTTTTGCTGCTTTCAGGCATTGGTTCAAGATCTTCACAATCGCAACAGGGTGGAATGGAAAGAAGAGACAGAATTGGGTAGCATTTCAGTAGGAAGGGCACTGAATTCCGAATTTCATGATGAACTCTCAATTCCATGTAGGAATTGTGAGTTCATTGTAGACGTCCTTCGGGTCACGGGCAATGTGTTCAGCAAGGAGGGTGATGCAGAAACTGGGTCTAGCTTGGTAGCTATTTGGAACAAACTGGAACAAATGGAAATCAGCTTAGCAGTGCACCCAGCCATTGATTTTGCCATGTTATCTTGTGTGTATTGATTTGGAGATACTTTGCAACTGACCCCCGATATTAGTCTCTGATATTTGATCTATGATCCAGTTAAACTGAAATTTAATCCAATTGTTTCTGTTCTTTCTTTTGTTACACTAAATGTATGGTTCATTCTAGCTGCAGATACACTTCAGTACTCTCCAGTCAGCTATTTGCACATAGCACAATATGCCAGCAGACATTAATGTAGCAGAACCCTTCTGTCATCCAACCTTCCTTCCTTGCCCACAGTTGTCAGAAATATCTTGAAAAACAGAAAGTCTCTTTTCTATGCTTAAAGGCAAGAATTTTGAAATGTCAGTGCTAATGTAGAACATACTGCTGAATATGTTGCTCAGGGGCTCTGATCCCTTTTCCGGGGCTGAAAATACAAAACAAGATTCATTTTAAGGTGACAATGTCTTACTCAACTAACTTACTGCAATATATACTTAAAAGGCTTCTTATTTTGATCTTGAGGAAATGAACCAAATCCTTTTGTGCACGTTCTTCCTATTTGTATAGTGATATTGGATTGTTAGGCCATATATCTCTGATGAAAATGCTCAGATGTGTATTTATTTATGTATTTTTATTAGATTCGTTGAAAAGCTGCCTGTTAGCATAATGTTCTCTGGGCTGCTGTTACAATAAAAAATCAATACATGACAATGACAAAATACTACAATTGAAATATCATAATAAATGCAGAGGATAAAACCACAATAAGCATAATTAAATAAAAAGAAATAAATTAATTTAATTTAAATTAATTTGTCATATTTGCACCCTCTTATCAATAGACCAGAGTGTATCTACACATAGAACCTGATTCACAAATCTAGACAACTTGCTGGATTATACCTACTAGAGAAACCACTATTTTATCTTGAGCTAGGTAATGTATGCTCGTTTTCCATCCAAGTTCCTTCTCCAAGGTAGAAGCTCCTACAGGTCAGTCCAAACAATTCAGAACCCATGGCCTGATACATGTGCTTGTCTGAGAAATGAACTATGCTCAGATAGTGTGATCTGCAGAGAAATTGCCACTAAACATCAAGTATACAATAAAGCACTTGAAACTCCAAGGGAACAAGAACTGGAGTCTTCTAGGAACAAAGTTCATGCATATGGAATATTTGCCCCAGAAGTCTTTCTGACCTTCCTTCATCAAATTAGCTACAACTAATATCTTTGAGGTTTGCCATCAATTGTTTATATTCCCAAATGCAAGCATCTTTTCTTCTTTTGTCTAAATAGCACATTATTTGCTTGGAATAAATGTGCAGATTTAAAATTGTATTTCTCAAATTTTAAAAATGTGCTTTTAAAAATGCATGTTTTCTCAACCAAAACTGTGAATTTTGGGGGGATTTGTACAGCAAATCACATTGTCAGATGTGCACTTTTACACAAGTACAGTTATTCTTGCGAACATTTCCAAGAATTACATTTCTTCTTGTGCTTGGAGTTATGAACTGGACTTTTGTATGGTCATATATCCCCTTATTTAAATAGCTTTTTGAAATGTACTATGCTTTTAACCCATTTTGTATTTTGTACATATGTCTATGTCATATTTTTAAGAAATTCAAAATACAAAAAACAAAAAAGGTTACTGTCTAAAAATTTTCTGTGTGCCCACACAAGAAGTGAGAAAGACCTGCATTCTTAGTGGCACTTCATTCTGGAGAAATGGCTTAGCATATCTTACCTGATGATCCATATTCAGACTAAATACGGAAATGCCATATCACAAAATCCCCAGACAAGGGCAAGATCTGTTGCACCAAGCAACCAGGACCAATGAAGGATGACCTGCTGACTTGCTCCCTGAAGACTCAAACACTTTCTCCCAGAGACTCAGCTGCCTCTACTGCTGTAGCTATTTTCTTGTTACTTCATCGTGTCTCTAAAAACTGGTGAGAGAAGGCCTTGATCCTATTTCTGTCAGTCCTTTTTGCTGGGAACTTTGCCCAGCTGTCTGCTGTGTAATAATCCAGCAAGTTGTCTAGATTTGTGAATCAGGTTCTATGTGTAGATACACTCTGGTCTATTGATAGACAAAAACAGTGTTATCAATATGCATAGAACTGAAAAAAAATCACGAACTGGTTTTAATTAATGTGAACTCAACTGATACGTACATTTGGAAAAAAAAAACTATACATGCAAACACATGCAAACTTTCACGCAAAAAGGCAGAAAACAAAGTTTGCAATCTAATAGACATGTGAGATAGAAAAAGTGTCAGTGGGGAATTTGAAGAAATCTGACAAGTCTGCAATTTCCTGATTTGCAACCAGTTTGGACCAGATCCCCCACAGAGTACCTTCCCACTCTGATTCTGTGTGCCTGAAATGAAAAAGGTTGCATTTTACCATCTTGGAATGAGTTACCCTTCACATAATGAATCTATCAGGTTTTTTGAACTGACATTCAAATTTTTTTCTGAAGTTGATTTGAATAGACATAAAGCATCTTTAATAATGGATTCATATAAGCACGCCTCCAGCAATTAAAGCAACTCACTGACTCCTCTCAGCTTTCTGTCTGTGTGTGGAATGGAGAGAATACCCCAAATGATACAACTAATAACTGATTTTTCTGCACAAGCTAAATTTGGAGGGTATGGATCCTCTATAATAGGCCATTTCAGGAAGAGCTAAAAGCTTTACAGTGCCCGGAACAATGATGATGCTGTTAGAGCTTTCCACATTTCAGTCGCTACTTGTACTGCTTAATGGTGTTCTCATTTTAATAGTCAGATAGTATCATTGTCCATTGCCCAAAATATAGAATGGAAGGAGACTCTTCAGAATATTATTTTAAAAGAGAACTTGTCTGAGTCAATGGCTCAGGCTATTGGTGATTCAATCAGTGGGTCAGAGGAAAATCTTTAGGTATGGCTCCCTAACCAACAAAGGAGTAGGCACTGCTAAATACTGTGACTTAATTAGGAGAGCTTTGTCTTCATTTCAAGACATCGGTAACTTTCTTAAACTTTATTAACTTTTTGTTTATCCCTATGTGATTTTTATGTGAATAGCAGCTTCCCCATATCTGGTTGCTGTGTGTGCATATGCTTTGTATCCATTACTGACAATCTATCAGGAGAAAGGAGTGAGCTGGCAGAATGGATTTCTCCATCTCCTGCATCTCTCATGACCTCCAGGTCAGCTCTGGAGGATTTGGTAATTCTTTCAATCAGATTTGGAAGGATCACAGGTGGTGCAGTGGAGAGGAGAGGAAGGGAGGGTCCCATTGCTTGAATGGAACTCAGATGATGCAGGTTGACACCCTGTGTGGACACGTGTATGTTTGTGTAGAAAAAATCAATGTTAAATGTTTATAGGCAAATGTTAGGGAAATTTAGCATGACAAATGGATTTGCAAAGTCAACATTGCCAAGAGTATAAAACATTGAAACTAAAGCCCTGTGTGGATCAGCCATCATTTGAATGTCTAACAACCATCTCTTCAGGAAGGTGTTTTAAGGGGAATTTGCAAATGGAAAAAGACCTTGAAGTGAATCCTATGTAAAACGCAGGGATCTTTCTTAAAGCAACAGTGCTTCACTTATTCTTTAGTTATTCTTGAAAAAACCTTCTTGAGAAAATGCTTACTAGTAATTTAATGATGTGGATTGACTGTGGGTCACATGAAAGAGCTGGGAACAACCAACAGGTCATAGATGGAAAATGTTGAAGATGAATGAGTGGTAAGAACTGCATATGGTATCTTTTTAAAGTGTCACTTACTTACACCTGAATCTGTTCAACTTGAAGCAGAACATCTCAGGCAAGAACTACAGCTCTGATATATTGTAAAACCAATTAAAGAGTGCATCAAAAGTATTTCTCACAAAAAAAGTGATGATAGTAGTTTACTGATGGCCTTTGAGCTTTCTGCTGGGTGAGACAGTGGGATATAAATAAACATTATTTATCACATGCTTCCTGTACGTTGTGCCAGTAACTTACAGTAGTGTCCATGGCATTGTCCCCTATCTTGTTCTCAAGATATCCTTCAGGATAAGGGAAGATGGAAGATAAGACTTGTCCAAAGTTGAAATCAAGTTTCCTTAGTCCAAGTTGGAACTGTACCTGCCATTCTTCTAGCTTACTTTCTGATGTAGAGTTACAGATATGGATGAGAACTCCATTAAAACAATAACAGTTCATTATTGTTTGCAGGTCCCTGGGAATGGGTAATTGTCCTTCATACATTAGACCATTTCTGATTACCAGTCATCATTTGTTTTAATGCCATTCATAGTCCAGCGAGTCGTGCTGCTTGCCTATACCACTTGTCGTATCAAAACTTTATTCAGCTGAGCATCACTCCATACTTTGCTTGCCCTTCCACATAAGCATTTACTACTCAGTGAAGTTGTTCTATAAAGACTTACAATGAGTTTGTTAAACTTCCATGCACATTTAATATTCACATTCAAGAGGTCATTGATTTTTCATTTTGATCAGAAAACAAGTACGGAGAGCACAGCATCAGCACTAATTAGGCTTAGCCTTCTGATTTTGTGTGGTTATGTCTAATGTTCCCAATTTGCTTACTGTATAATCTCAGTGCACTGTATTTCTTCCTCCATAGCTCTCATGTTGTTATCACCATGAACAGCTGGCATCTACTAATTAAAAATATAAATCTTCAGTTTACTCTATTGCATTTTAGGATTAACATATCAACGTAACAGAGAACTGGATATAGCTGAATATTAAATAAATGAGAAAGGACTATAGTGGTGAATTATGGACCCATTCTCCCCCTCACATAAAGTTTAATCACAGATATATAAGTTAGAATTGCTTGATTGTTGTACATGAACTCATATCCTTAAAGTAACCAGGGTCAATCCTTAGTGTTTACGTGTCTGTATTTACACAGAGATACATATTCCAATACAAAAAGATTACCACCATGTATGCAAGAATTCTTCACACAATGCTGCTTGAATTCTTCACCTTTTCTTTAGCATAAAGAAAACATAGGAACATAGAAAACTTCCCTATAGAAAGTCAGGCCATTCGTCCATGTAACTCCTGGGTGGACAGAATATGTTCTGGATTACTGTTCCTAGAAGCCTCTGCCACCATGGCAAATGCCCATGAATGTCACAGATTGTAATCCAAAAGCCCACCTTGATCTAAGCTGACTGGAAGCATGTCTGTGTAGCTTCAAACAAGAGGCCCTACCTGGAGATACCAGTGACTACACCTTTGCAAAGAGAGTATGTCTCCTGCCTCTGTATTATGACCCTTCCCCATCTTGAAGCCCTGTGCCTGCAGAGGTGAGTAGATGGAGAGAAACCCTTTTTCATCAGAGAACCACATGCCACTTTGTCCATCTGCCTTCTGGCAACAATAGCGCTGGAGCTGTGAAGGATTCCCAAAGCATAAAATAAGGGGTGTGATTTTGGACCTAGAATTTGGGGAAGTGAATGGCTGGGTATAAATATGAACCAGAAGTAAATTACTGTCAGAGTAAAAATATGAACCAGAATTTGAAGGACAAGAATGCAGTTGCAAGAAAGGTTAGTTTCTTGCTCTGCATTCAAGTTAGTGGCAAGATGTTTAGAAGGATGTGTTGAAAAAACAGTTTTAAAAATAAATACTAACATTTGGTTTTGATCATTATATTTTGGCTCCCTTTATAGAAATAATATAATAGGATGAAAAACACACATGAATTAATAAAGAAACTGTCGGGATTACCTATTTGTATTGGTTAGTTCAAATTGCGTTTTGAATGACATAATTGTCTGGAATTATTTATGTGTTCAGGAAGAAAATCTTAAAACTCATCCATCACAAATTTAAAATAGCTTTGCCAATAAGGCTCTCCTGCCCATGCATACCTTCATATAATCATTTCTGGCACATCAATGTCATCGGAGTGGGCGGGAATGAGCAAGCTGTCTCTCTATAAATTTACAAATACCTCCCTTCCCAGTCACCTTGAAGGGCTTTTGGTTTGCCACAGGCTTTTAATGAATCTGACTTTTTAAAAAATGCAGTAACTTCCTTCCTGCAATATTTTAGCAGGCTGAGGAAAGCTGCAAATCAATGAGAAGACGTAATAGTACCAACAAAGCACTTGAGTACTGCATCAAATTTGCTGCACCTTTTCAAGTAATACTGACATTTATGTTCTTGCCACAGGGTAACGCAGCCACATAGCTGCAGGAGGCTGGTTGAAGTAATACAAGGGACAAGATGTTCTGTTCTGTTCCTGCTTTGGTAACAAATCTCTTTGTAACGCGTAGCCTAACTTCTATTGTATCTTGTTGCTGTGAAATTATATGTGGAATATGGCAAATGGACAAGGATTACAAGAGGAACAAAGGCACAAAGCAGACCCTGGCATTTGGGCAGAAGGTGAAGCCAATATTAAATTGGGAGGATCAATTGTTCCTCTGGATTATTTGCCCTTTGAGTTGACTAGTGTACATGACATACAAATTACTTGGCATTTTCCTTCTTCTCATTGTATATCAGCATGAAAATTATAAAGGTCCAGCTGAATTGGAAAAAAAAATCTAGATGCATGCAGAGCAGAATATGAATTAAATGAAATTTAGTGTATGGGAAGAAAGTAACAGTTTAGATAATAATGATTGTCCAGTATCATGAAGTCTATTGTGCTGAGAGAGTTATTGCAACCCAGTTTGGAATCACTGAACATCTTTTTAGAGATGAATGAAGTTGACTTAAATTCATTTTGTCATGCTTTTGTACTGATTTTCACTTAGAGAAACTTGATTTCATATTTGCTCATTATTACCTCTGCATGCCTACTTTTGCATTTTGAATACTGAATAAGGGCACAGTCCTATTGCATGCTTAGGCAGAAAAAAGACCTAGAACTCCCAGCATTTTCCAGCCAGCCAAAATGGTGCATGCCTAAGATTTCCGTGTAAGTTGCTTTTGGGAATTTGGTGAACTGGTTCATCAGTGTTCCCATCAATAGTTTCAAAAATAAGAAGGGATAGGGACAGGCAGTAGCAGTCCTTCTCTTTTCCTGGTGTTATGGAATTATTTTAGTGTTTTGTCTTCTCAGTGTTATATAACTGTGAGAGCAACTGTAGTAGAATGGGGCTAAGTTCTAGCCAGTGAACTAAATCAGAGCCAGTGTGGTGTAGTGGTTAAGAGTGTGGGACTGGGACTCAGGCGACCTGGGTTCTAGTCCCCGCTCAGCCATGGAGCCAACGGGGTGGCTTTGGGCCAGTCACAGACTCTTAGCCCGAGTGACCTCACAGGGTTGTTGTTGTGGCGATAAGATGGAGGAGGAGATGTAAGCTGCCTTGAGCCCTTTGTAGGAAAAGGCAGGATATAAATCGATTAATAAATCGATAAATAAATAAGTGGCTTGACTTGTGAATCAGCCAGAACGCTGCTTGACTCACCTCTGCCATGCACTTGCTTGGTGCCTTTATTGTTATTGAATTGTATTCAGAATCCTGGGAAGCAGAAATCCACAAACTGGATAATCCTTCAGACGTATTATGGTAAAGCAAGCTTGGTGATTCCCTCTTCTCTCTACAGCCCCCTATGCCCCTGAGCTTATGCTGTAGCAGGTTGAGGGTTGTCCAGGGTGTGAATTAGCACGAGAGACTGCAGGAGGAAGGGAAAATGGGCAACAATGCTTTCTGCTTCCTTCTTCCAGTGGAGAGCCTCCACTGGATCCCAGCTCCTCCGACATAAAGAGCCTTTCCTTCATAGTTGGGAAACTCTGGATCCAGCTGATCATCAGGATTTGTATGTGGATATCTCTGCTCCTGGCCTTAAGAGGACAGGTAGTCCTTCAGGAACCCCCATCAAATGAAACAAAATGGGTAGATACTAAGAAGAGGGGAGAAGGGTTCCAGCTATAGGGATGCATGAATGAGTCATTTTCATGTTCACTCAGAATCTCTGACCATCAACTCGATGCTTGGCTCTTCTCGAGCTGCGCTTCTGTTTCTGCTCATTTTGCATGAACTCAAAAAACACGCAAGCACCACAGAATGTGACTGCTGTGCAACAAAATCTCACTGTCGCACAAATTTTCCCCATGGACTAAAGTATGAAATGGCACATTTGTATAGTTGTGTAATTGTTATTCCCTGTCAGAAGCTGTACAAGTTTTGAGCACAATTGGATTTTTGACCATTCACCAAAATTTTTGGAAAAGGTTTTCTGTTGTTTGCACTCATGTTTGGGGTTGCCAAGAGGACACAGCCGCATATTTTGTGAGCAGAAACAACATTTTTATGCTTTCCGAGCAGTGGCACCTGAGTTGCAAAGTAAATTCCAGAAAGACTTGCCTGGGACCTACACTGTGGTCTTTTTATTCCAGATGGATATTTTCTTATTTTTCCTAGCGTTGTTGTCTTTCCCTTCCTGTTATGTTAAATTTGTTACTGTTTAAATTTGTTTCAGTCTTCACACTGATGCTAGGATATTTTGAGTTTTTTAAACAATTATTTTAAACTTCTAAACTTTTATATCATATTTGTGTTGTATTTCACGGTTTTGATGGCTTTGCCCAGGAAGCTTCAGCAATATGGAAGTATAACAGTGAAAGAATGAATGAATAAATATGATGGCCGTGGCCTTGTCAGTGCCACGAAAACAACATTACTTTGGCAGCTGCTCACTTCTGAGATTAAGTAGATTAAGTGCGCAGAGTGGACTGTGGAGGTGCATTTTCATTCATTTCTGAATATACATCCATCCAGCTGAGTAATATTAGGACAAGTGTTATACTTTGAAATAAGATTTCTTCCATTCCTTTATTGTTCTGTGTCTTCCATAATTCTACTTTAAAATAATTTCTTAAATTAATTTTGGAATTTCAGCATGCTTGCACAACATTTTTTCATTTTATTTTGTCCGTCATTGCATCACCCTTCACTCTATTATTAATATACCAGGATCAAACTATATAACTGATATAACTATACATATGACTACATCAAGGCATATCTGAGTGACTGTTTTAAAACTGCACTTATGCACTGCAAAAAGGATTCATTATGCATGGAATATACCTTCCTATAAGGACTAAGATATATAAGAGGGCAGTGTTTCTTCTGTGCCAATTACTAATACAGACTGGGGTGTGGGGGAAATGCAAATAATTTGAAATGGTGGAAGCCTTTGATTCAGGAGTGGAGAACTTCCAGCCTGGGAAAGGGCTGAGGGCTGCTGTTGCTCCACATACTGCCACGACAAGGCCCTCACCTTCCTGAAGTCCCCACGTCAGGAGAGGTTGTTATGCAAGCTCCATTGAGAGCCTCGACCAACCGTGAAGTGCTCTCTTTGCTGCTGCTCAGCTGTTTACCTAGCAGGGCAGAACCAGCCATTTCTGTGCTCCTGTGCTCAGGGCTGAGCAGCACAGGGATGATATGATCTGCCCAGTATGCTGTTTCTCAGTGGGGGATCACAGTGTTCCTAGGCTCACCTTGCAGCACAGAAGCCGCGAGCGAGAGGGAGGGAGAGGGAGAGAATTTGATTTGGGTTAGGCAGCTCAGGAATTAAGTATAGGCTGCATGTTGAACCTGCATTCAACCCTTGAGTGTGGCTTATTGTGCTGTTTGGACTCAGTCATGGTTTGTGAGAAAATGTGGCTTGTATATGAGAGAAAGTGCTCCGTGTATATTTTGCTGCCACCCACAACTGGTATATGCCTTCCAACACTTTATCCTGGAGGAATGGCATCTTGGGGAAGGGATCAGGAGGCAGTTACCTCATTCTGGTTCCAATGCCAATATCAATTTAAGAAGCAGTAGCATTTTAGGAATAAAGAAATTATAGAATTGGACTGACAGAATAATAAAGGAATGAACTGAGAAAAATGGGCACTTTGGTAATGCTGGAGGGCTTTATTCCAGTGCTTTATTTTTCTGCTGAAAAATTCGCTCTCCCAAGTTCATAATGGATTGATAACAATTATGGCTAAAACATTAGCCAAGCTTTTCAGTTTCAAAGTAGTAATTGATGTCTTTCAGGTGATTATCCTTAGCAAGTAGGTGAGATGATACATCTATATCCTTGGAATAGTGTGAGATAAATCTACTAGGTAGTGACAATGAAGCTAAAAGTGGCCAAGAATCTCAGTGGAATGGTGTGGAATTATTTGGATGAGAGTGTGCCAGATGAGCGATAGATGAGAGGTTGTGAGCATATCATGCACACTTCTTTCAGTTCCCAAGTTCAATTACTTAAGTTTTGAGAACTTAAGTCTGGATGTTCTCAAAGACATCCAGAAGTTTTCAGCATGTCTTCCCCCTGCAACATACTTTAATTATGTAAGATGAATATGTGCTATTTCAACAAACTTTTGCATAAATTACTATTACTGTGTAAGACTTCTCTCTTAAGTGCTACCTCTGGGAGATGCTCAGAGAGTAGAACAAAGTGCAGGGCCTTCTCAGTGGTGGCTTCCCAACTGTGGAACAATCTTCCCTGGTGCCAGCTCAGTTGTCCTTTTGGCAGCAGGTAAGACAGCCCTCTGTACTGAAGCCCTCATTTAACGGCTTGATGAAGATTCCCATGCCAGGTATCTTAACAAGTAAAAGCAGTTTTAAAATATCATATTTTAACTGCTAATTACAAATAATGTTTGCTTTGGAAAAAAAGATGTTGTTTTATTGTATTATGCACCAGGTTTAGGAATCGTTGTAAGCTCCTCGAGTGCTCGAGCTGTTGGGCAGCACTGAAACGCAGTCCTGGCATCATTGTGTGCAGGGCTGCCCTAATCAGTGGGGCCATTGCATGCTGCTCTCCTGGGCAGAAGAAGAAAGGGATTGCCGGGCCCGGCATTGTGGTTGACTGACGCTGCTGTTCCACTGCTTTGCTACTGGTCTTGGGCCAGTGTAGGGATGGTGGTTGTTTAGTCGCAAAGTTGTGCCCGACCCATCATGACCCCATGGACAACATTTCTCCAGGCTCTCCTGTCCTCCACCATCCTCAGAGTCCACCCAAACCCACTGCCCCAGTGACTCCATCCAGCCACCTCATCCGCTGCTGTCCCCTTCTCCTTTTGCCATCAACTGTTCCCAGCATCAGGGTCTACTCCATCTTTCCTTCTCTCATCTTTAAAACCCTGCATGGATGAACCCCTGCACATGCACAGAGAAATCCAGGACTTTTCCCTGGAGCCAGAAGACTTGATTGAGAAGCCCTCATTCAGAGGGAAACCAGATGGAAACATGGACTCAGGCCTGAACTAGCCAATCCTGACAAACCCAGCTTCTTCTCAAGGGAGGGAGCTATTCCTGGTCACTCTGAAGCACTCTCGTCCAGCACATCCACAGCAGCCTTTCTGCCTTTGTTCATTTGCTGGCTGGCTCACGCTTGGTAATCTGCTGAGCCACTCCAGCCGGCTGGGCGGTGGAGCTGCGGGTGCTGTAGGAAGCCCAAGCAGTGGCAGCAGCTGCAGTTCCAGCCACGTGCTTTGCTTTTGGATGGCATCAGCAACTTCATTACTGGCCTGTTGTTGTTTAATCTTGGAAGGGGTGTGTGTGCACGTATGTTTTTATGCTTTGGGTTTTGTAAGTGAACTGTCTGGAGGTGGTGTGTGTCTGCTTTGGAAGCCGAAGGAGCAGGTGGCTGCGAGTGTGCATCTTTGTGGTTAATGGGGTCGTCTGTGTGTTTTGTAACGGCTCCCTGCAGCTTTCTAAGGGGTATAATCATAATCATAATCATAATCGCAATCATCTCAATGGCCATGCGATTGCTCTGAAGGGGTGTTTGATGGCAGTTGCACCAGGAATTCAGGACCACCGGAGTTTATAGTGCCATCACCAAAATGATGCTATGGGGGTTTTCTCCTAGATGAGATGCAGTATTACATCTTCTGTATGTAACAGCAGCCTAAACGAAAGGCAGCAGCCTTAACAAGCACTATGCACGCTTCCTTGTCTTATCAACATAAATAAGAAGCAATAAGTAATTATTGTTTATTCTCCCAGTTTGTTACCAAGTCCCAATAATAAACAAATTATTGTTTATTCTCCCAGTCTGGCACCAAACAAGAGTTTTCCATTTCACATGTAATGGAATTCTAGCTGAGTACAAGTGGAAAATGTTGTGCCCAAGCTGGTACAAAGCAGAAGGCAGAAGCAGTGCTTGGCTCAAGCACTTACTCACAGCTTTATGACACTTCAGTGGTTGTTCAAAGCAGGCCACTATGTAATTTTTTTTTACCTTTGCCTTTACTAAATAGCCTTAACATGTTTCTCTTGCCACTGACCGTCCAAAAGGGGCTGGAGTTGTGCTACTCACCTCTCTTAAAAATACAAGCAGCCATGTCTGAAAGTGCATTTAATTTGGCTTTTTGGGAAAGGAGCATGTTTCACTGGCACGGCCAACCTTTCAGAAAGTGGCGCACCTGGACTCTCGGAGTTTCAGGCTTTCTTTTAATTTAGAAATGGGTACCTTTTTAAACTTAATATTTATATGCCACCCCATTCCCATAGGCTCTTCACGGTTTACAAGTCATTAAAAACAAAAGTGAGTAATATTGGCTAAGACGACATAATAAGTAAAACTGACATGAGACTTATCTAAGAAGATATGTGAGAAAAGATACATTTTAACTCCCTCTTAAAATTTGGGAAATCAGACCCATCTCTCCCGGCAGACCATTCCACACTTTAGGGGAACCACTGAAAAAGTTATCTGGGTAGTTGACATTAATCATACAGAAGCAGGCTTCAGAAGCTTATCCCCGGAGGACCTTAGCTGGCAAGGCAGAATGTATGGACAAATGTATGTACTTTCCCCTTGATAGCATCTTGCATTTTAGCAACTCAGTCCTACAGAAAGATCACATAGATTCTTCCTAACCTAACCTGGATTAAGTCCCATTAAATTCAGTGGGGCTTGGCTCTGAGTAGAAACAGGATTGCACTATAAATTAATTTGACATTTCCTTCTGGTTTTGGTTCCACACAACTGTTACCAAATACATCAGAGTAAGAATATTATTGATGGCAGGGAAGTATTCACCTAGTTTTGCTTAAATCAATGCGTCAGCAAGTTACAGGCTTTTTAAGAAAGCACTTACCATTATAAGTTAGTTATGACACTGTATTTACTTCTTTGTGCAAAGTTACCATTAGCATGATGGAGCAATATGCAGATACAGACCTTTGGATTTCAATGGGCATCCCATTAGACACACATTTATGAAAGTGCATGACCACTATTTTTATAGGGCATGTAAAGGGATTTGCTTAATCTGCTCTATTTTAAAAGTGATGTTAACCATGTGACACTGGGGTATTATGGTTAAGAGAACTAGATAAACACATTAGAGTAATTAACCTTCCTGGGAATGGAGAGCTTTTGAAACTTAAACATACTGTATTAAAAAGTAGACAGTGTTGAATTATCAGCGGCTGCTGGAAAAGGCGAATTATCTCATTATCATTTCTTATAAGTATATTTCAGCAGTAGTTTTACAGGCCAGGGCAACTCTGGGGACTTGGTAGAAATCAGTCCTTTTCTAGCACTGGAGTTGAAATTTAACTTGTGGTCCTCTATTTAGATGTCCTGCTTTGTATGTATCCTGCATCTTTTCAGAGTGCTTTTTTGATTTGACCTGAACATTGGAATTGTCTTAATATGTCACCAGAACTATAGGAGCATGACTGTAACTTGCAGACTACATTGCAGGTCCCTTGGGATACTTCATCTGCCCTGATCTGAGACTGGAGACAGCTCTCCAATCTCAGAGGGAGAATCCACAATCTGCAATCCCCCCCCCCCCCCCGCCCCGGCCACCTGCATGGAAAGAACCATGCTGGCTGCTTCTCCAAGGTCTGCAGCACAACCTCAGAGAGAGGAAAATGAGGTTGTGTGAGGTACTCTATTTAACCTGTGGTCCTCTATTCAGTGCGTGGGGAGGCAAGGAGCCTGGAGAGCCCAGGATATGAACTGTCAGGGTTTGACACTGTGACAGAGCTCCCCCCAGTGGCAAACACATGTTTCACCTGCAGAGTACCTGCAGGGCCAGGAGCACACCTGTAGTACTTGCAAGCTTTGGAACATAGAATCATGAAGCAAGGATGGGAACTCTGGAAGGCTCTATAAAAGACTTCTTTGTGCTGCTCAGCTCTGCCACAGCAACACAGGCTTCTGGGGTGGCTATGGCATGTGCCTGCCCTGTTCTGGAATGCCTCTTGTCTTCTGCTAACTCCTGCTTCTGTCCTTATATTCTGCCTGACACTGCCTTTCCAGGTACCTCTTTCTTGCTCTCTCTGACCTTGCCTTGCTTTCAGCCCTGCCCTGCCCTGCCGCTATCTGACTTTGCTTTTGTCTTTGGTTCTGCTACACCTTGTCAGTATATGACTTCACTTGTTCTTGGCTCTGCCATGCCTTGCTGGATACTTGACCCTTCCCTGGACTTTTTCCTGTGGCTCTTCTGCATTCTGACAAGACCTCCATCCACCTCCATCATTCCTGGTCCTGTTTTTCTAGTCTGTTGATATCCTGACATGCACTATCCTTGGGTTTCTCCAACCTTCCTCATTCCTCTTCAAAACACCTTCATTCCAAAACACTTTTGTAAAAGAAGACTGTTTAGTGGGAGTTCAGGGCACAAGGATGGGGGAATGAAGATCACCTCTACTGTTCCTCTTCCTGCATAGGATGGGCATAAACCTGTGTTCAGGGCCATTTATTATTGCAGTAGAATAAGTTAGCTAAAATCACAAGATAATGTATGCTGGTTTTCTTTAAAGCAAGGAGGCATGTTTTGGGTTCTTTTTTTCTTTTTGGTCTTTCAGTATTGAATTTTGTCAGTAAGTAGGAATGAATGAATCTGACCATTTCAGTTTTCTCCGATTTTTCATTTTTTCCAGTATTAAGTGTAGAATCCAACAAGGTGCTTACACTTCCACCAATTTGCTTTTGCCTCTTTGACTGTATTGTGAAAGCGGCTCCTACTGCCTGCTTAAGAAAGAATTAGCATTTCCTAGAACAAATCAAAAAGCAATGTTTCTGCTCATTTCCAGAAGGAGGCAGGTTGGCAGGGTTCACACAAGGGAACCCCGCTGACCTGCCTACTTTCAGAAATAAGCATTCCACACTAATTTTGGAACTTCCCTTAAGAAGTGCTAAACCTCCCACTTATGTAATGGAATTGGCAAGGTCCGCTGTTTGCTGAAAGGTATTGTTGTGCAGAAAGGATGCATAAGTGCCCTCTTGTCTCAAATTTTGAGATAGACAGACATTCATGAGTACTTTGTACATAATTATCCTAACCTGTGCATTTCTGTATGCATATTTTGCTAATATGCACATTCTACAATTACTTTCCTTAATATACACATTCTCTTTACTTTTTTGAGAGATCCATTACAAAATTCAGAGAGGAGCTGATTTCAAAGGAAAACAGATCTTTTGAAATCCGTGGTTCCCTTAGTAGTTCAAACATTTATACTTTGGTATACTTTCACTACAATGCAAACTGAATGAATACCTCCATGGGGCCCTGCAGTTGTGAACCTGCACTAGCACCCATGCCACAGTCATTTCTATTCTCAGATGAGCATTACAGTTAGAATCCTTTTCTTTTATATATTAATTTAAATATTTAGGCCACCTTCCAGCCATTAAACATTCAGGTCAGTGAAAAACAGCACACATTCGGTCTTAATAATGTCATATACCTTCTGAAAGCAGAGCAGCTTATAGAGCTGTTCACATGGTCCTATGCACCACAGTGAGATTCACACCCAGGGGGATCAAACCGCACCAGGCAGGTGTCAGAAGCAAAGCAATGGCGGCTTCGTGGTTCGGTGCAGGGCCCCTCTTATTACTCTGTGGAAGGGATGCTCCTCATTCTACTGCTCTCTAGTGGCTCTCTGCAGCTTAGCACAATGCAGTTGCTGCTGCTCTGCTCACCGTGCACGTCCTCATTCCCAGCAGCATTACTAGGCGAATCATGCATGCACGGGAGTTGCACACGTGCAGAAAATGTTCTCCCTGGTAAAAAAGGGAAAGTACTTTCTGGAAAGCACTTCTTGGAGAGTTCCCCAAGAAGTTGTTTGATGATGTAGCTGTTCAACAATAAAAAGCCCAAGCGCCATTCTTTAATGGCCGGGGCTGCCTTCCATTCATTCTGCCATTCCCATTTTGAAAGTTTAATGGCACAGTGGGTCTCCGTGTACTGTTTCTGCTAGGGTGGCTGGGTGTCTTACTTCACAGATGACAGTCCTCTGTTTTGGAAACCTGGCAAAAGAGCATCTTCCATTTGAAGGTGGTCCATGATTCAAGACATATCTAATCCAGATCTGGTTTCAGGTCAGATAAATTTATTGTTTATTTATTGTTAGATATGTATACCACCCAATTGTCAAATGCACTCCATGAATTTACAGTCATGGAATGAAAGGCCATCCGAACAGAGACCACCAGGGGATCTGAATTTGCCCATCAACATTTAGAACACGGACAGGCAACTGAGCAAGCTAACAAGCCATCTGGTTGGTCTGCTTGACAATGTCTTGTATTTCTAGTTAAATAACAGTTATTATTTAATTATTTATTTCTTCTTATTTTTATATTCTACTTTTATTGTTATCAGTGAATATCCTTAATGGATTATTATTATAATTTGCTTTGTTTATTGTTGATATGTTGAGTTATTGCTTTATTTTAATCTTTTAAACCATCTAGAGAGTCATTAGGCTAATCGCAACAATATAGAAATGCTACAGATAAATAAATCTCATCTGTACTTACAATTTCACATATGCAAATGTGATACAAATTGGTGTCCTGTTTTGGCCAGGCATAAGTAGTCATCCTACTTATTCCTTCCTTCCACTGCGTCCCCCTGTTCCCCACTCCCCATTGCATCAGTAGCCCCTCAGAAAAGCTGTGTGATTTGTGGTAGGGGGCAGCAATATGAGGGAAATTGTTGGAAATTATTTTATACCCTTTCATGAGCCCTGCACTGGACAGGAACCAGATCTAATTCTTGTAGGATCTGATCCTGACTTGCTGACCATCCATGCATGGTGGCCTACGAAGATCTGGATGATCATCTTGGCACTGTGAAAACGAAGTTGCCAAAGTGGTTGGCAAGCCACAATCAATAATGTTGTTTAAAAGTTGTGCAGAGCTGAGCTATTTGTACTCAACTCTGTATTTAGACCAACTATGCCAGTATGCTGCCTTTTTAAAAGCTGTATACATGGTCATCATGACCTGTATTTATTTTTTATAACTTTGTACAGAGGTGTAATTGCTTGGCGATAAGTATGCTACCTCTTGATTCACTGTTCTCTTCCCCTGGTTTTGTGTAACCACCTGGGCTACACTCAGGTTAAATGAGCTTTTCCATCTCACTAGTACAGATCTTCATTTAAGCTAAATGAGCCTCTGATGGAACCTGAAGATAATTTGTACTCAAAGAATGAAGCAAAAACTAAAATAAAGCCCTTGTCAAGAAGGAATATAATTAAAGATAAAGATGTGCATGGCCTAAATTCCGTTTTTCTGTGTTATACAGATAGGTATCTATGCCTTGTGCTTTTTAGATGCATCATTTAAACTAAGGCAATGTATTTGGTGAGTTAATATTCATAATCTGTGAAACCTGCCGGAATGTTAAAACCAGGACTGAATATAAAAGCTTGAATTTTGGAACTTTTATCTCAAAAATGTGTGTGTGGGGGGGTATTTTTGCGAGGGCAAAATTTCAGTACTATTATTGATGGATGGCAGCATTTTCTTTTTCATTTTTGTTGCTTTTTCTTTAGCAGCAAAGACAGAACTTACCTTGACAGCTGCCACTTTGGTACTATTGGCTCTTCTAGAAGTTCATGGATAAGCCATTGTTGGAGAGCATTCTGGAAACTGGGAATGACAGCCCCTTTTTTCCAGTCACCACTACCTCCTCCTCCCCCTTCCCATGAAGAGCTTAGGAGTTAAAAACCATTCTGGAAACAATGCTCCATCTGGGGCCTTCTGAGACTAAATACTGGCCAACATCCTGGAGTGAAATTGTGGGAGATGTTTCAACCCAGCACAAGAACTACAACAAAAATATATAGAATTTATGTAGGCAGTCCTGGTCAAGGTTTTGAGTGTAGTCTCCATTTTCAGCTGGCTAATGTAGAAAAAATCTGAATATATTTCTCTAAGTTAAAATTGGCTGTATCCATTACTCTCATACCACTTTTTAGGGACCTACTGTTGACCCCTATTCATCAAACCCCTGGGGTCATCAAACCCCTATCTTTGAAGCGGTTCCCCCTTTCACCCTCTCTTTCAACAAGGTATTTTGTCAGGAAGAAAAGGTTAATGGCTACCATAGGTCTTATCACACAAAGCTCCTTTCATGGCTTGATCTTTCCCTATGCTCTTTGGCAACATGTTTCTTCATACCTGAAAGCACACCTACCAGGCAATCAAGCAGATGAGATCTGGTTTTGAAAAAGCAGGCTGAATTCAAGGATGTGAAATGTTGCTGTTGGAGCATTTGCCCTCTGGTTGGAAGCTTCCCTAAGTGATAGAGTGACACGGAATCTTCACAGCTGGCCTTTCTTCTCATCATCACATCCCGTTTAGTACAAAAAAGAGAAATAAGGGGTTTAAGAAGTTAAGCTTAATTGAGAGGCCCTGGGTTTTTCCCCACAAAGGGCTTACAGAGCAGCATTCCCCAGCACCCAGTGACCAAGATGGCTTGGGGATGCTGGGAGTTGTAGTCTGACACCTGTAACTGGGGAAGGCTTCTAGAATGAGGATGTGTTCTAGGACTGAGTTACAGCCCTTTTCTAAGTCTGAGATCATTACTTTGCATAACTTGATCATGCAAGGAAATGGGTTAATTAAAATGCCTCTGTGGCAGCTGTTTACTCTGCAGTTGGTCTTCTAGTTCACTATATGGTCTCCTGCCCCTCAGTAGCTGTTGACAAAGCACAGTGAAATGAAATAGCTAATAGATAGAAAGCAATTAAAATACTCCATTTATTTCTAAAACAACAACAACAAAACCCCCTCCCTTTAGTCTAACATTGAAAATCTGCTCTTCCTCCGTGTAATTGAAGGATAGTTTACTTTCTCCAAAGAACAACGTTAGCCAAGTGTGTTTATTGTGTTATCTATGACCATGGTGACCACCTTTGCATGATGCAAACATTGGATAGCGTCCATGTTTCATTTTATCAACCAACATAAGAGAGCATTAGCAATGTGATCTTGAAAAACAAAAGACTTTCAGCAATAATTTAATGCCAGTGCTCTCACAGCTTTTGTTCAGAATATCCTGTGTATATAACTTCCTCCTTATGATGACTTTGCATTGAGGTTCGCTAAAATGAAGCATACTATTAAGTGACTTAAAAAAAACCTCCCAATGTCAGCATGCTGCTGCTAAAAACGAACAGTTTTGATACAGTTCTGTCTGAACCGCTTTGATTTTTTCCAGCTGGTGGAACAGTTGATAGAAAAAGGGCCCCCAGACATACAGCTGTCAAACTTCCATCTCCATGTTGTCCTGAAGGCCCATGTGAATGCAGAAAGCTTTCATGTTTTTCAAAGTCTTACTCTACTGTAGATCAAACTTGAACATTTTGCTGTTTGGCACTAGGAAATGTAACAAAGCATGTATGCGTGCAAGCACCTAGTCTCACTTTCTGTTAGATTCTCTGTCGTTTGACTCTGCTTTCCCTTCTCTTGGCACTTCTGAGGGTGGAGTTGTCCAAGTATAATTCCAAAGAGCACAAGAGAAACATATTGAATCAGTTGTGAAAGCCATATATGCAAAGGATCAGGACCTTTTCTGATTATTTGAAAAGCCAATAACAATTCATGCATTCATGTCCATCCTTCCTTTCTGTTGCATTCTCTCTTCTCTCCCTGAGCCGGTGTCTTCATCAACTTATGTATGTCTCAGGATTTGTAAACTGGCGTATGGTGGTTGTGGGCCATCTCTCAATCTCCTCCCACGCTAAGATCATCCTGCCGGTAAGAGTGTAACACATCAGGCAAAGATATCCTAATCCCGTGAGCCTCTCCATTTGGTCAGGTCTTCAATTATACTTCTAGGATTCTGTGACTACAAACTGCTCGACAGATGGTGATGGTGACTGCGTGATGGTGGGAGTTTGCACTGCAGGGAACATTGCAGACTTTGCTTTTCATGAATATCTATGAAGCACACTCTGGACCTTTTGGTGCGAAACAGAACTGCACTGGCTAGACAATGGAATCCCAAGAGGCACATGCACTGGCTCATATGAAGGGGATATCTCCAAGTTTTGCTCCTTCTGGTGGAGCCCAGTGCAATTCCAGAATAGCTTTCCAAAACTTGTGCCCTCCGGATGTGATGCACTAAGAACAGCAAGAACATCAGCAGGGATCACACCAAGGCTCCACCCAGTCCAGCATTCTCTTCACACGATGGCCAGTCAGTGGGGAGCCCTTAAGCAGGACATCAGTGCAAGAGCACGCTTCTGTTTACACTCCTGACCTCGTAGTGTGTTTTACCTTACAACCGTGAGCTGCCCAGAGGTGCTGTTCCACAATTGGGCAGCATACAAATGCTTTAGATAGATAGATAGATAGATAGATAGATAGATAGATAGATAGCACACCGTCTCTGATACTGGAGGTTAAGGATATGGTGATACTGAGAAGTTCAGTTTGTTTAAGTTCAATGGACTTCCTGCCTACTCTGATCTCATGATTGGAAGTGGGCTGAGCCAGTTCTCTCTTCTGTGATTTCCACCTATAAGACAGGTATGGTTTATGCTTTTTAAAAATAGGCCAAGAAAATGGGCATGACTCATGCTGTTCTGAAAGGCACTGCATTTTGTGCCAATCAAAACCTACAAAGCACATGGATCTAGCATTATTTTTGAAAAAATGGCTGATTTAAACAAATCAGCCCTTGCAAAAACATGTTATTGCAAGGACCATGCAATTTTGTGGTGCCAAATTGTGCACATGAACCTCTTTTATATGAATTTCTTAGAAGATTTTTATGAGTAAATAATGGCCTGATTTGGAGACTGATATCCTAGAATTGGCTTGACTTGTACCAGAGTAAGTCAGAGCCAATGCAGTGCTGGCAAACTAGACTCTAGGACGCTGAATCAGGAAAAATCCATTGCATTTACACTCTCTTGTAAATTCCTTTCACCTCCCTACTTTAGATAGCATGTAGCCCTCAGGTACAAACCATTGATTGCCTTATTGTCCTTTTTTTTTTTTTTCAAATTCCCTTTTAAATAAATGTGGTATGTCGAGCCAGCTTTGCTAAGTTCTTACAGAGCCATCCCTTAAGGAAGTAAAGGGGATGGCAATTAGAAGAAGGACCTTCCCAGTGGGTGCCCCCAACTTTGGAATGGGGCTCCTAAAGAGTTCTGCCTTGTGCCATCACTGCTTTCATTTCAGCACTGTTGTCTTTCGCAGATATTTTGAGACCACAAGATTATACTTTTCACATCTGATTATAAGAGCTCACTCTACCAGCAGCAGGTTTCCCTCCCTTCTGTCCCACTCCCCCCCATAATTGTAACGTTAATCTGTATTTTAATCTTGTCAGCCACTTAGACAGTCCTGTTGGGCTGCTCACTAGCCTACAAATTTGAAAAATGAATTAAATTAAAAAGTTGGAAAGGTGAAGGTCTGCAGCTGAATAGGTGATTACATGCAAAGCAGAGCAGGGGATTGGACTCCTTCAACCCTACTGCTGTTCTGTTGTAAGATATTGGACAATGGAAATGAATGCCGTAGGTCAGCCATGTATATGCTCTGTGAAGAAGTTTTTTCCACCAAACAAGATGAGATGACACTGTGTTCTAGTATGCAAGAGGAAGAAAAAAATATCAGCCTCTCTGCTTTCTCCACCCACCCATGCACGCATTTGTTCTTCTCTAGCATATCTAATTGTATTCCCATCCTCAGGCGTATTGTGGGGATACGGCCTAAGGAGCACAGGAAATGAAAACGTGGAAAGTCACACTGGAGCGTGCTCCTCATGAGTTCCACACATACTGGGTTGCTCACACATCTCATGTTAGGAAGCCACTCTGGGTGTCTTATGGGACACAAATACTGAATTATGTAGCATTGTGTTGATCAGATGTCACTGAATCATATTAGGGATGGCAAGCTGATGGATAGAAATTTTAAAATAAAACATGAGTGAGAGATGCAGGGAGAGAGAAGGAAATAACCATGGAAGGAGTCAAGTCTCTCCTTTTGTTGTACTACATTTTTAAAGAATCTATCAAATCTCTGTTC
Organism: Varanus komodoensis; assembly: GCF_004798865.1. Classification (NCBI taxonomy): domain Eukaryota; kingdom Metazoa; phylum Chordata; class Lepidosauria; order Squamata; family Varanidae; genus Varanus; species Varanus komodoensis. The sequence continues at coordinate 1,819,359 of NW_025336087.1, read as the reverse complement.
CTCACAATCATCATTTTATTTTATGGTCAGATTAATCATTGGGGGCTTGCTGTATGTGCCTAGTACTTAATTTTGCTGTTAACACAGTCAGTATACAAATGTCACAAAGACATTCATGCCAAGTATGAGATTGTGTTTATATTTTATGGTGTGTAAAATGTGGTTTTAGTGCAATAGTGCACTGTAGCCAAAGAAGACTGAAAATACAGCAGGTAGCTGTGAAGCTGTAGGACTCCTGCTGTATGGATTTTGAGACTGCGTTGTAGCTTCTTGATTGTTTACAGCATTTTAGACCAAATTTACCTTTAAAACAATTGAATCACAATTTATTCTTTTGCTACCTTTGTTAATAAGACACGTACTAATTGCAGTGAGAATGGTGTGATGTTCATCTTATCCAGCAAAATTCTGCATGACATAATTTCAAATAGGCAAAGCATAAACATAGCTTGTTTTTCAGTGCTCATCCATATCAAAGGCCTCATCAGTGGGCACAGAAGGGACTGTGCCAAACCATTTATTCCTCTGAGCCACTAATTTTAATACATGGAAACGTCTTCCCTTGACTGGATTCTGGCCAAACTAGGACAATTTCAGTACAGTGCTTATTTGAAGTTCTGGTGGGGATGCTTAAACAGTGCAGTGAGGTATATGTGGCAGCCATATACCGACACGTATTTCTCCTTTCAGAATGTCCAAAATATTAATCAGCTTAAAATGTAAATGGTAAGAAGCACCCTAGTATTTTGTTTTAGAAACTTGACTGGAGCTCTTCCTCTTTCTTCAGTTTCTATACTATAATGAAGGTAGTGATGTATTGTAGTTGTTAAGAGAATGAGAAGCATTGGAAGTCTTTGGTTGGAATGTAGAACAGCCAGAATTTGATGGCTTGTCTCAGCAACACATCTCAGACATGGCCCCTTTCCTTTGTTATGTGTGAATGAGATTGGTTTGCTTTAAAGCTGCTTCCCAGACCTTTTGGATTACAGCTGCCCTAAATCCTAACCATTGGCTACGCTTGCTGGGGCTGATGGGTGGTGTAGTCCAAAATATCTGGAGGCCACCAGGTTGGGCAATGTAAATTAAATGCTTTCAGTGCTCAGGGGAACCCATGGCACCTATGGCAACCTATGAGGTTGATTCCTGCTTTCCACATTGCACATGCAATTTTTAAAATGTTGGCAGCAAATCTATTTTAATTTCCCTCCCTCTTCTGAAAACCCTCTTTCACCTTCCATGCTTTTCAGTGATGCTCTTGACTACCCATTTCAATTCCTTTCATGAATTAAATATATAAGGCTAAAGCTATTTTATAAATTGTAGTTTACAAGAGATGGAGCAGGAAATTCCTCCCTCGCAGACCTCTAATGCAGCCTTTCTCCAGAAAGCTATTGGATTAAAACTTCCAATAAGCAGAGGCCTAAAAATAGTCAGCTGAGCTCATAACTTAAGGAGAAGATGAAAATGAGGGCCATTGAATCATAGCCACAAGGTGAGCAATGGCTTTTTTGACATAAATCTTTTTCCTTAAAACTTTTGCCCTTGGGTATTTTATTCCCATTATAGCTAAAACAGGCCCATTCCATTTGGTACCCTCCTTTCCAGTTTTATTTTAAAGCATTTAATTAAAAAAGTAGAGATGTTGGAGAAATGTGTAGTAGATTAACATGAATTCAAGTTTCCAGGCATTGGACTGGCAGTTTCCAATATTGAGCTAGCTTTCTCCAAGTCATGGACTTCAGTACAGTCCCGTCTCCCATGGGGAAATTTTGCAATGCTAATTTACAGTTGCACAGTGGTATACAATTCCTGTAGATCACCTCCCCGCCCCCCCCGCCAAAAAAAATCTGAGTAGACAACAAAACAAAAATTTCTGAAGACGTTGCCAGAAGCAGGTAGGACAGATTTAATAACATTCTTCAATCCCTAAACATCCATTCCTTTAGCTTCTTTTAGTGAAGTGCTTCAAAACTTAGATTTTTATTAACTGCCCAGTGAGAATAACCATTCTCACTTGAGTGCTATTATTTTTCTTTATAGTATTTATATAAAGTTTTCAAGAAACTCTGAGTGGAACATACCAATTTGGGTGGTACCCACTGTTAATTGTACAGCTATAAGGAGTTGGTGTATTAGCTAGGGAGGGACAGATCCTGAACATCACCAATATACCAATTAATTAATAATACTTGCAACATTGTCGCAAGTATATAATAATGTAACACCACCATATAATCCTTGCTAGGAAGACAACTTTGCCTTCTCATATAGCAGATGAACATCTAATGAGCAGGGCAATTAATTATTAAAAGAGGAATCTAGATGCAGTTAGTTACTAGTCGCTAAGGGGAAACCAAGAGGAGTAATGATAAAATGTAGCCAATGCTGGCCAGAATGAGCAGTCAGTGAAATGGCTATAATTCTGCAAAAGACTGAAGCATCATTAGCTCCATTTGAATATGGCCTTTACCATTGCTGTGATATTTGCACAGGTCTGCCGTTTTTGTAATTAGCAGATCAAATATCTGTGTAAAGCAGATGTCTGAAAAAACAGAATATCTTTCACCAGCTTCTCTCTCCTTCGTGCCACAAAATACTTCAAGCCTGCCTGTAATTACCTAGATCTGGCAGGTTTTCAGCATGTATTGAGGCTCATCAAGCAAAATTGTGTAAACAGGATCCTCTCTTTGGAAATTTATCACCCGTGAATAAGGACTGGATGAAACATGAGGCTCAGCAGCCCAGGTACTGATGTTATTTATATACAGGGTTCCTTATGTTATTTAAGTACATAATTACTAATGTGCACATCTTGCAACCCAAAATCTAATTTGCTCCTTGGCTTATTATGCCCAAAACAAATCTGGCCAAGTAATTCCTAAGAACTGCACTCAGCTTTGTGTTAGTCTTATGGCCAAGTTCAGACAGCATATGAAGCCCTGGTTTGGCATGCTGAAAAGGAGATTAAGGTGCAGCTGTGGAAGGCTGAGATTCCAGTTTTGCTACCTACACAGGAAGAGATGGAGCTTAGGACTTCCTGCTGCTCATTCTCAGCAATGTTGCTAAGTGAAGGTTTAGCTTTCAAAAGGCATTCTTTGTCGGGAGTTGAGTATCTCCCTCTCGTAGATCCTGTGAATTCACTTCTGCTTCCAAGTTTTTCCTTATTCTCAAGTTTTTCCTTATTTTTTTAAATGACCCTTTTGACACACCTGATCAACATTTCATAAACTTGCTGCAAACCCCAGATAAAATCAGTTCAGGGCTGAATCTCACCTTTTGAGTCAACAGTTGGCAATTTCTTATCTAATGAAAGAAAGTCCACTGAGTCCAGCTGTCCATTACCGCAGTGGCAAGGCCAATACTCTCAATTCTGAAAAATGTCAAGGAGGAACAGTTCTTAGGAAGCTCATGGGCAGGCCATGAAGGCACAGTAACTAATATTCAAAGGCAAGTCCCCACTCATGATGGTGTGTAATTGTAACTATCATGGCAAATTCACAGATTCTTCCATGAACATGACTGTCCCTCCTTAAGGACACAGGAAGCTGTTTTATACCAATTCAGACCCTTGGTTTATCTAGCTCAGTATTGTTGATACTAACCATATTGTTGATACTGACCATAGAACGAGTTTTTCCCATCCTAGCTGGGGCTGTCACATGTAGTTTTGCCATTGGCCCTTAGCCCCATCCCAAAGCTAAGGCCATTTCAAGGCAGATAAATTATGGCCATTATTTCATCTTCTGGCAGTGAATTTTGTTGTCATGTAGTTGGATCAACAGTAAAGAAAGCTAGGACTGATCAGCTCTGTCTGAATTCCTATGATACACGGATTCTGTGGAGGCCAAATATTACAGATTCAAAGGGGGTTGTTAACCCAGCAAAGATAAAGAGGAGACTCATGGCTCGCTCGCGCGCGCGCGCTCTCTCTTTCTCTCTCTCTCTCTTTTTTCAGCTCTTTCTCTTTTTAGTCCTCTGCAGCTTCCTTGCTTGCAGCTGGGTCTACAACATCTAATAAATTAATCCCAGAAACAATCCCACCTTAGTCCACTGGCCAGAAATCCTAGTCTGAGTTGTCCCAAACAGGTTTTAAACAGGAAGAAGAGGGACCCAGGCGCTTGGAGGAGCTGTCCAAGATGGGACTTCAAGATAGACTGCAGCTGAGGCACATGGTCGTTTGCTCCCCATCTCATTGTCACAGTGGCAGTTGCTGCCACCAGTTGGTGAGGGGACAAGGTCTCAATGGGCAGTAGTAGAGGAGAGGCAAGGCATGGTGAGAAAAAATATGTATGGAAAACATTGTATGTACAAGCTCAGTTCAGAAAGATCAATAAACACTTACAATCTACTCTTAACAATAATAAAATAAAACAACAGTATGGGAACCTTTGATAAAAATTCTGAAAAAAAGGCAAGGAAGAACAGGAAAAATCCTACATGAATGCATTCTGCAGTTTTTCAATTAATTTGGCATAAGTGTCTGTGAATGACACATTGGCTCTAAATGTATACATTTCCACTCTTTTTGTCTGACTGCTTCTTTAGGTAAGTGTAAACTGACAAATCAGTTTCTTTTGAGGTTTCAGTTTCTTCCTACAGTGGAATCGAAGAGCACACTCAAAAATACCGATTCATTCATGTGCAGCATTCCCATACAGCTTTGGGTTGAGTGTGAATAACCTATATGGCAGGCATATCAAATGGATCATAGTTTGCATCCTGGTTCCTGTCAGGGTACCCATTGCATAGGAAAAAATCATGAATTGATCATAATATGTACATGAAGTTCCGCCTAGTCTTGTGATTTACATAACATGCAACCTACTTCTGTATGTGTTGGACATCCGTGTGTGTGTGTATGAGTGTGTGTGCATGTCAGAAGGAATTAAGTAGAATAAATGCCTGCATTTATTCACACAGAGTAACTAAGGTGACTTTCACAGTACTGATGAAATAGGTTTGGTACCATGAGAAAGGGTAATGAATCTAAATTCTCACTGTTTTCTGAAATTGTAAATATTTGGTATCCTGTTTATTTTTAAAGTGTTGTCTTTATTTGCATTTGTTAAATGGTTATAAATTCAACTTGTGAACAATTTTATGTTGAAAGGCATACCACATATACCATACAACATTATGTCATAAATGCTTTAGATAAATATTTATTTTTATGTTAAGTGGTACAGTGTTAGCTAATAGCAAGAGTGGCTTTAAAAATGGATTAAACAGATTTCATGGAAAGTATTTTTTTCAGAGGTTACAAACATTACCCGCTAGCACTGAATGGATACTTAATATGGAAGGCATTTTCCCCCGGTACATCTCATAGCCCATCGTTTTTCTCTAGCATCTGTGTCTAATTATCTCACATACCTTTCTGCTAAGACTTCTAGGCATCTATGGAAACCACACCTGGATGCCAAATTTAGGGATACATGGAATTTAGTTCCTTTCACTTTCTCCCTCTGTATGTTGTTGTTACCATTATTATTAAGTTCTGATCCATCAAGGCAGTGGTTGTGTTCAACTGTTGTTTACCAGTTAGACCACTGATATGTGCTTGGCATTTCAATATCTTGAAGCCTGATTCAAAACCTTTTAGAGTGTGAATACATGTATCCCCAGTGCAATGGAATCTATACTGATGTGATCTTTAATTTATTTTGGCATTATGGGGATATACAGAAGTATGATCTGCTTATTACAAGCCTCATTGTCCCTGCATTCACTGTTCTAATGGCTCACATGACTAGTCCAAATCTAGTACTTAATTTTCATTCTTTTCATCTTGACCCTTCTCATCTTCATGTTTGAACAGGTTTTCTTCTATCAGTCTAACTACACACACATGATATGTTTAATCTGGCATGGTTGTGGGTGGCGATAATAAAATAACTTGGGAGTGACACAAGGGCCGACCAGTCAGGACTATACACCGCTATCCTTAAAAGCAGAGTATCAAAGTGCATGCTGACTCAGGTTATAAGGGTTAGGGGTTTGGAGGATCCTTAAAGTTGGGCTGCCGCCTTCAGTGAATCTGCCTTCTCACCACCTTTGTGACCAGCTGTTTTTGCTCCTGATCTTTCTGAGCCTTTCTATAGCTTGTTGTCTTGACAGGCAGTTGTCTGTATTACTGTGTCTCTTCCTTCTCCTTCTACTACCACATGAGGCAGGTGAACAAGCAAGTTGCAGTGGTGAAAAGGGAGCACTTGTCACTAGCCCCCAGTTGTGCATGGACCCTCAGTGCCTCATCCTGATGCCAGTGCAGCCAGTCCTGCTGCATTGGATTCCCTCTTTTCATCCTGTCAGTGTATAGCTGGCATGACCAGGTTTTCATGATAAAGGGGCTAGTGAAGACATACAATGAGATTACTAGCTGCTGCTGTTCCCTACTATAACTTCTGAAGGTGGTGGAGCCCTGTAGGAGGCTATCCTGTACAGAGCAGGCCTAAATAGGCATCCCTGCCTTTTTTAAAGCAATGAATAACCAATTCATAATCAGACTTAGACTGCTGTACTTCAGGTCCATCATGAAAAAGCAAGACTTACTGGAGAGTACAGTGCTGCTAGGGAAAGTTGAAGGCAGGGGAAGGGGAAGCCCAACTATGAAAGGGATTAGTTCCATACAGGAAGCCACAGCCTTAAGTTTCCAAGTGCTGAGCAGGGCTGTCAAGGATGGGACATTCTGGGGGGGCTTTCATTCATAGGGTCACCATAAGTTGGAGACAACTGGGCAGCACAGAAAAACAACAACCAATTCATGAGTATTGCACAAGAATAGTTGTACCCCAGCCAAAAAATTGTGTGTGTGGATCCACAGCAGGATCACTACTTAAACTGTATCATTTCTGTGCACTCAAATATTTACTGGGAAATTATAATCCATGTGGTGTGTCTCTCTACAATGTGATACCACAGTTAGAAAAGTGACAAATTTCCAGGTGTGTGCTTCACATTGTGCATATTGAGAATATTGTGCACATTGTTTTATTAGTTTTAATGGATTTTGTTAAGTTGTTTTAAATTGTTTTAGATGTTTTCTTGCAAGCTGCCCAGAGAACTTCTAGGTTGTAGGTTGTAAATACAACTAATAAATAATATCCACTTGTCCAATATGTCCCCTCAAAAGTGGGATGAACATCAAACTAAACAATTGATACCTGTAGGAACAGCTTAGCTATATTATGTCACAAAATCAGCTACAGTTGGGCTGAGCATTAGCACATGGTTGCTGGTGCATTTGCTGAACCCATGTGCCCTACTGTAGGGGTGTGTGAGGCATTTATTTATTTATTTATTTCAAACATTTCTATCCTGTCCTATTTGAGAAAAACATATAGGACAGCTTACAAAAGTATAACACACACACACAACACACACACACACACACACGTCTATGTTTGTAGACTTCCTCTTGACTCAGCCCACCTCGCCACTCAGCTCAATTTGCAGGTATCTGTTGTGAGTAGGAATCCATCAGGTTCCCTGAGCTCTGCTTTCCAGGCAGCAGCTCTGAGTCTGAGCTCGTGGTGACCCCACGCAACATGTGCAGGATGCACACCTGGAATTCAATCCCATGCACTGCACAAGCGGCACACCTTTCCTGCACATGCCTGGCAGCAGCAGCAAGCAGGGAAGAAGGTTGGTCACTGGGCATCATGGGTAGCATGCCTATCCCAGTGCCCCTTTCCTATGTTCCATGGCTGCCTCTGACAGGGAGGGTTGCCAGTTGTACAACCAGGAGTGTTTGCAGACTTCCTCTTGAATCAGATCACTTTGCAGGAAAGGCAGAACACAAGAGGAAATCCATGTAATGCTAGAGTGATGGATTGCTTCATCCCTAGCATGCCTCCACTCACAGGCTGAAGACTTGCCTGCTCCCCACCTCCATCTTCTTCTGCCACTGTCCACCCTAGTAGTGTGGACGAAGGTGCTGCTGGCCCTAGCAAGGCACCCATCTTCCTAAGACGAGATTGCCCAACCGCTATGCTTCCACTGTAACGGCTGAGTCACCAACTAGCCCCTGATGCCACCATATTTTGTTGTCCAAACTGTTGAGGGGGATAAAGCAGGGCAGCTGCTAAGTCACCATCAAAGGCAGGCAGTTTTGTAACTCCCAACTGCCACTGGATACACTTTCTGAAGGAAAACCGAAGGCCAGAGGTATAGTGGAAACAGAGCTTGCAAAATGTTTTATTATTTCCAGGGTTGCAATGCCAGAACTTTTTGTTAGACCAGGGATGCTGACAACATCTGCGCCTTCCCTCAGAATCCCCCTTTCACTCTGAGCTTAACTATCATGCTCCTAGTACCTGGGAGCACCTTTAAAACCCATTTTTTTTTTTTTTATTTGTTTGTTTTTTTTTAGACCAGCTCCTTGTGGAGATAAAATAACTAGAACTTGTTCGTTGACCTGGATGCCTGTTGAAATCCCTGCCATTTTATACTTTCTGTGAGGATGCAGCCCTGGGAACTGTCAGGATGAGCATCTCTATCCCAACTTGAGTACCACACCACTGCTGATGGCTATAGCACTTCTACCAAAGGCAACCCAAGTGCTCAGGTGGCCACCTTGGCACAGTGCCTGAAGTTGGATTTGCCACACAACTTTCCAATGGGGTGGTGTGCGAGATTAATCTAGTTGCTCTTTTCAGCTCTCTGCCCCTACGTGTGGTTGCGGCACCAAAGCCTGATCCATGGGTAAGTCCCCTCCCAGCAATGCTTTTCAAGTGAGAATGAGATCCTTTGCTGGAGTCCATGCTTGATGTAACGATCTGGCTTGAAGCCCTTCCATGAGGCCTTGTCCAGACCCCTTCTCCAACTGTACTAAGATAATAGGGAAGGGAGTACTGGGCACCCATAGCAGGTATGCCTCAGTCCATGGACATCCACTCCCACGTATCTTCCTGGTGTGAGAGAGGGCCTTCTTGGTGGCTTTTCTGAAGTTCTGGAACTCTCTGCTGAAAGAGCAGAGCGTTGCCTTCTTCTCGTTCTCCTTGCAGTGGCGGGCAAAATGGTATCTTTCAAGCACACCTTTGGCATGTAAGCAGTCTGTTGGGTTGGGTGAGGTTTTTATTCTGTAATTTTAGGTGCTCTCCCTGGTTTGGAAATATTTTAAGCCAACTTTTTATCTCTCTGTTTTTAAGTGCCTGTGATTGTTAGCCATCTTGAGCACAATTTTCCTGATGGAAATGAGGGCTGCAATGCAAACAGATGTATATATAGACAAATCACCCTCAAATGGAAAGCATACATAGGACAAGGTATTTCACTTCAGCCTTTTTATCTCAGTCGTGGATTGCAAACACACCTTAATTTTATCTTTAATATGCTGACCTCCCACAAGACATAGCACCATCAGCATTTTTCTCAGATACAATTCAGCTTTTATCTCAAGAAGAGGTGACTTGCACTGACAGATCAATTACTAGGACCGGGAATTGTATTTGTATTTTAAAAGTGCCTTCATAGTTTCCGGTGGAAATGGCAGAGGCAAACTCTTATGAAAGCAGAAAGAAACTTATAGTCTCTATAACTCCTTTTAAGTACTCCCCCTCTGTGGTAATTCTTTCTAAAGAAGGACATCTAAAGCTTTAACTGAGGCATCCACCTGTCCCATGTTTGTTCAGGAAGGGATAATCCTTTATTTCTGATCATATATTCCTTCCCTGAGATTAAATCAAATATCTGCATGCCTTAATCTGAATGATTGTTTCTGTGGAAGGTCTTTTTAGAACTTGACAACACACATTCATTTCTCACAGTCTTTATGTAGCTATTCAGGATAGACTTATTGACTAGTTCCCTATGCTTTTTAATAGCCATTGCTTAATCTAGCAAAATCTCAGTATAGTTCCAGTAAAAATGCATTACAAGGTTTCATTCTAGGGGAAAATATTTCCAGCTGATTTTAAGTGTTTAAATAAGGTGGCTTCAACATCTAGCAATACTTACTGCAATGACCACAGTGGGAATCATATCACTGAAAATGAATGTTTATCCCCCATTGTTTGGGTGTACCTACACTGTATAAATTGATTATAGTTTGCCTTCTGGCCTAGAAAAAGAGACCTCCTCTGGGATGACTAACAATCACAATAAACTATATTGTTATTAGGAGAAATTTCATGGAACCAAATTTAAATGACCAAGAATGCATGGGACAAAGTTTCCAGAAATAGTTCTCCTATATGCATCTTATTCAGATGGAAGCATGCAATTGTGGCATTCCTAATTATTTCAACAGCCACTGGGAAAGAAGCATTTTCAGGGAATTAAAATTGCTATCAGTCTAGTTGTCTTAGTTTTTTAATCTTGATTTGTCAGGTAAGGTAAGCAGTGTTGGCAAAAAGTCAGAAAAGTCTAGATTCTGTCAAATACTGCTTCCCCCACACACCCAAAGCAGTGGTGTAGGATTAAATTTTGAAATGAGGGTACTCGTGTTGACAGTTGCCATAACCACATGGCCAAAGGTTGCCCAAAATGGTAGGCAACTGCATTGTTGATCAACACAGCAGTTCTGGGTGTTTTCATCTGCTAGAAGCAGGTCTGTTATAAAATGAACTGTCCATTCAAGATCAAACTAACCTCAAAACAGTTTGCATTATGCCAAGGAACAGTCTATTGATGATAGGAAAATTAATCTTCTGAACCCAGAACTGCTTCTTAGCCCATATGAGGTTAGCAAATGATGTCAGAATCCTTGCTAGCAAGAAGGTCCTGATGTTGCCTCCTGGCAAGCCTTGCTTCCATCACACACTGCTTTGTAGTAGTTCCTCCTATCCTTTGCAAACCAACAGCTGCACCTTCCTTTGGCTTCTTCCCCTGCTGTGCATTCTGCCATCTTAGACTTGTATAGGAAGTGGTGTGTGCACAGAACCTCTGAATTGGATGTGGTGTAGACCAAACCTCTGAAGATGTAGCTGGAGATGGAAATGGATTGCTATTCCGTAATGTATTACAGTAAACAGACACTGGGTGTTGGGAGCTTGGTTGTATTTCTACTGTATTTCAAAGCCGCAGATGATTCTTTGGCAAAATCTCTTTATCTGAAATGTGAAGAAAGTGTCACTAAGCATGCACAGAGCAGTCTGTTGAACCCAGACTAGAAAGTACTTCTGAGAACCCTCCCTTTGAGTAACCCTGGACTGCACCCCATGGGAGTGGCTTTCTGGAACTAGACAAGTCTCCTAACTCTACACAGTCCCCTAGTTGGACATCCCTACTCTCCCAAGGCAGCATCAAGGGGTTAAGGATCATCATGGCCCCTCCTGGCACTTGCAGGATATGGCTATTCCCAGGGCCAGCTTGAACACATGGAGATGTGGCCTTGTGGTAAGCTCTTCATCTCTTCCACCTCAACACCTGGAGGCCCCATTTCCCGGGGCTTATCCTGCCTGTCACCCTGGCCCTAAAACACTGGATAACTGTGAGGCCAAGGATAACTGCCTCTTTCATTACCATCACTGGGCATGGAAGCAGGAACAAACAAAGGCAGCAGAGTTCAGAAACTATTTTTGTTCTTGGTGTTCAAACAAACAAATCCCAAAAGTTCTAGCACCAAGAATTTGGAATGCTATTTATTTTGGAGCCTTTGGCACCATTTAATTTGATACTATTTAAATGAAATAATATGGCTTGGTTATTGGAATTGCTGTTCTCAGCATAACCCACTAGAACTAGTCTTTTTAGGGCCTGAGTCTATGCATACATATACTAAAAAGTCCTGCAGCTCCTAGCATTTCCTTGCTGACATGGCTGACTGGGGCATGCAGGGATTGTCAGACTTTATGTGTAAATATGCATAGCACTGTGTCTTTAGTTACATAGGCTGACCATTCACACATATGCCAAAAAGAGGAAATGCAGCACCAAAACAAAGGTAGTGGCATATAATTGCTTAAAATGCGCACATGCTAATTTGTATGTATATATGCAAATTTGGAAAGACTTAGAATAATGTAAATAGAAATAGAATGCATGTCATCATAATGAGGAAGACTGTAAGCAGATAATCTTCATGGCTACTCAATCAGATATCCAGCTACTAAATGTGGATGGGCAACTGCAGGGCCTTCAGCCCTGCTACTCCTTCGTAGGCTTCTCTGTCTTTAAACCGAACTTGGGCTGAAGAGACTTTCAGGCAGAACATACCTTCAACTGGAGGACTCTTTCAAAGTAGGACACAAGGGCATGTTACGCTTAGCCAAGAGAAGCCCTTTCTAACTGGATGGTCTGCTGTAGTTTCAGAGTGATACGGAATTGAAGAATTGGTGAGGACCTAGAAACAGTGAAGGCTGAGTGGAGTTGCCCTCCAGTCTGAACTTCAACAAAGCCTTGCATGAGGCTGAACCATCCTCAAATCAGTTCAGCACTGTGGATAGCACCTTTCTTGTTCAGACAAAAGCTTGCTGTGGATAGGAAGCCCCAGTGATATTGGTGCCACTAACCACCAGTTCTTGGAACAACACTCAAGGAGGGCCAGAAAACTTGTAAGATCTGCATGATGAGTGAGAAACTTCTGGCCCTCCACATATCATTTCATTCTAACTCCAGTCTAAGTCAGCATGTCATCTGACAACATGTGGAGGGTCACGGTTTTTCCATTCTTGACTGGAAGAAAGGACATAGTCCTGTGGCATTAAGGAAGATGTCAAATAGGTGGCTCTTTTTCTTTGATCACATTGATAGTTTTAAAACTGCAAATTTGCTTCTTGTTGTTTTCCAATGAGGAAGCCATTATAGGAATCTAAGGACCAAAATTTTGTCTGATTCAAATTGTAGCAAATAGAATGGAACCTCCGGGTTTTGTCAATTACACTTACAATCGCAGTGCTTTTAACTGGTGTAGATAAAGTACAGGGCCCCATTGCAAAATTGAGAATGAAGGCGGGGTAAAATGTTCTCTCTTCTTCATTGTTTTTCTTTTTAGTCTCAGTAATTTGCTATCTGAAAAACACTTGAAAAATGAAAACTTGGGTATTGATTTCTTTTAAAACAACATGACAAATGGCTCAAGCATTTTCCCTTGACATATTTGACATATTTCCATTTAGTTCACAGGGGACAATGCTAACTAAAAAGAGGAATGCAATTTAGGAAGAAGAAAAGGTTTTGTCATGGTTACAAGCAGTATAGAATAAAGTGTGAGATTCAGCTGAGCTCCAAACTGTTGGCCTCTTGGTCAGACTGATTCCCTTTCTTTATATGGCATTAGTAAGAATATATAGCAATTGCATTTGCAACTGCGGCTCTATGTTCTGGAATTCTAGGTCAGCCAACGATAAGTATCCATCCAAACTGTAGACAGAATGAAATTGTGGAAGATTAAAAGCAAGTTGGAATTTCAGAACTTTAATTTAGGTCACAAACATCTGTTCTCTAAAGAAAGAATCTTAGAGTTCAAGGCTTTTGAAAATAAAGGTATATATAAACACTTAAAGCCCATTAAAGTTTAATGCTGCAAGCTAATATTAAAATGTCAGTGAAGTCAGAAAACGTGTATTTTCTGTCTTTTTCAAAATTGGATCAAACAGTGTAATTTTAGAAGTACAGAACAAACCCCATAGGGTTAAGGGCATTGCCATGAAATAGGGACTGGTAGGACAGACGTGTTTTTCTGCCATGTTGTATGAGAAATGTTTTCTAGAAAATTTACCTTATAAATCTCCCTCATCTTACTTATGAGGAGATATTATCTTTCTCTCTAGAAGGGCAGAACTTGGATTACTCCTTGCTTTTAACACACAGTTTGTATACTGATGGACTACAACCTTATGAGCATAATAAATATTATTTCTACAAAATTTTGGAGAACACTAATCTCACTCAGTTTAGACATTGCTCCAGTGCTTTATGTCCTTGTTGTTGTTGCAGTGCTTGATGATTTTCTAAGCCTTCTGTCTGAGGATTAGACTATGTAAGTATGGGTTCTTCACAAGGGGAAAAAGGCAGGAAATAATTCAAGGAGAAGGAAGAGAGTTCTGCTGAAGTCGTGTCAAATGGTTTCCCCTCCTTCTTTGAGCTGCCTCAAGGAAGATTTGGGAAGTGGGGAAAGCGCTGTGTGAGAAAGTTTAAAGCTCTACAAGCTGAAAAAGTGCGCAGGGTCCAATGTGCACATGCAGGGGAAGTTTAAGCCTTCCCACTCTGTAAATCTTCAGCGGTTATGACAAGGAAGGGGCCCTCAGTTCAGAATCCTGTAACACTCAATTTGATGACTGCAGTGCTAATGGGAACAGATTTGAAACTCAGTGGAGGATAAAGCAGACTGTGAAGGTTATATGTGTGTTGAATGTCTACGGTTCCTGTGGAATGAAGAAACTGGCTATTCTCTGAAGTAATCACTTGAAGGATACTCATCCCTGACAAGTTTTGCATCACAAGCCAATGTCCACTTTGTGCCCAGTAGTTTCTATTTTCAAAAACCTGGTGAGTTGGGATCCAAAGCATGGTCTCCCTTGCATGGCAACCCCCTGGTATGGCTATTGTTCTCTTCTGTCTTTCAACCATCATTTTAAGTTAAGTTTTGCTAGCTATATTTTTAAGAATATAGCAGAAAAATCTAAGTGGATGAAACTTTTATTCAGACAGAATGGTCTCTGAGCTTCAGTTTCTCTCTTCGAAGGTGTAGCACTACCGCTGCATTCTGGAACTTTCCAAAGATTCCTCAGACACAGTGGCTTGGGGTGGAGTGCTTGCACCTGGAGAGAGGACACAAGAATCTGCATTCCGTGAAGAGAAATCCTCTCGTAGTTCTTAGGATCCAGTGTGCTCGTATTAGAGCAATTTGTCCTTGCCATAGTAAGTTTGCATAACAATGTCCAAATGTTTAGAGGAATTTGGAAAACATCTTCTTTTGCCAAAAGAAAAAAGAAAGTTCTGTCTTTTCACTTATGTAGATTTCTGGAAGTAGATTGAATATTGGATAGCTTGGGTGTTTGGGGCATTCTTACTTTGTGGAAACATGCTGTGCTTGCAATAAAGCATTCAGAAGGAAACAAATGAATGCTTCACTTACTGCACAAGAATATACATCTTTTCTCTGGGGTAAGTTCCAGTGAATTCAGTGGGGCTCACTTCCAAGTTAGTGTGTATGGGAGCTCTGCTTACACAATCCTCCCAGTGACGTTAACAGTTTTAGTGTAGGAACACCCTGATGCATGTGGTTTAAAGATGAAATCCTCTGTGCTTCCAGAGATCTGAGAAGATAATTCAGATATTAAAAAGGGAGCTATGCCCCCTCCAGACAATGGAATGTCAGCTTTAATCATTTGACTGCAGCTGAAAATGTGATGTATTTCTCAGTGTCAGGTATTTATAGAATTTAGTCCCTCTGATTCAGAGGTAAAACAATTTAGGATAAATTCTCCTGGTGTGCACAAGTTCTTTGGAGAGAAAAGCTTGTCAGAATTGTGGAATTGCAACAGAACCTAATTAAAATTGAAGTTAAAATGCCTGAGAACATAGAGAAACAGAGAAGCCCAAACACATTATTTTATAAATATTTTAATTACTCTCCCTCTATGCATGCATATCAGTGGAAACAGAGCAACATATAAAAAGATGTTTTCTCTAGCTGAACTTTCATCCTGAGCCTATTAAGCTAACAGCAATTAGTTTACAGGTCCTACAGCAATAGCAGTTAATTCACTGAGTCCCTGACTGACTGCAAATGCAAAAAAGAATAATTGACAGCAAAGTGAATTACTGCAGTAAATTAAGCTGCGAGAACACAAGACTGTGTTTCTCAATATTATGGTAGTTCTAAAAAGAGGCATGTATTTGTCTACAAGATTAAACTCAGACCCTGATCTGACACTTTGGAAAATGCCCTGATTTTGCTTGGACTTAGTTGGAGTCTGCCTTGGGACTGAACCTAAATATTCAGAAATATTGATTATCATGATTTAAAAAAAAATGGTTGTAGAGCTTTACTGTTGTCAGAAGAAGATGAAGCTTACAAGGACAATAGCCAGAGCCTTCAGAAAAATAAGTGCAGTGGTTTTTATGCTGTGTACCAGGGTACATGTGAAGCACATGCGGCTCTTTGAGTCTGTTTTGTGGCTCGCAGAAGGCTTGGAGACCCAGCGATGGCACGGGCATGATTGTGGTGAGCTCTCCCGAGGCAGCCATCCTGTCCTGCTTGCCCCAGCATGCCCTACTCGCTCTTGCTGATGAGTACAAAGGTGCTTTGGTGGTTCTTATTCTTTCTAAAGGTCCATTTCTTTGGGAAGGTGTTCCAGGTGTCTTATCATGCACATTAAAAAAAATTCAATGATAGGTAAGAACACACTTGCATAAAGCCATAATATATAATAAATAAATATTTGTTCATGTTCTGCGGTTCTCAAACATCTGACATTTACCATATGTGGCTCTTCCACTGAGCAAGTTCGTCACCCCTGTGATATACCTTTATAGTATGATTTAAAACTTAGCAAAATTGGATGAAAGCAGCAGGAATAGTTCTTTTTGAAGAAAAATAGTTCTTTTTGAAGGTAAAATGTTTGCTGTATTTGAGATAAATAGATACTGAGAGTTTTGTGAAAGAGCAACATTTACATTTTGAGGGTTTCACAAAAGGGACATGCTTATTGTGTACCTTGCAACTCTTCTTCTGAAATGCAGACAGAATAAGGGAGAAAAGTGATTTTTGTGTATGTGATAGAAGGACAGATTTAGTGGTTTAATGAAGAAGGGGGGCCCTCTAATTCCCAAAATGTGGGTAATTTGTCGCCCCCCCCGACCCATAACTTCAGACTTCTGTGCTTCTGGACAAATTCAAGATGTGAACAAAGTGAGAAGAAAGCACCCAACTCAACTTGGCTTTTTCTGCAACCTCCAGCTGAGTCCCTTTTTCCATACAGAATGTAAGAGGGAAAGTGGGTGGGCTGAGGCCAGATGATGTCATGGGAGGGCGGGGCTTTGGAGCAGAGCCACGCCCTCTTGGTACCATCTGGCTCCCTGACTTGGCCTCCGGAAAAAAGATTGGAAACATTCTCGAGGGTGCCACCTGTGTGCTCCCCTCCCCACAACAGCTTCAGGCAGTTCAGTGAAGAATCCAGGGAAGACGTAATCAAATAAGGCCTCTCCCATGTGCCCCCTCTCCTCTGCTAGCTAAGAAGGTTGCAGAGTGATGAGAGATGTATGATAAAAGAAAAAAGAAAACACAGCAGCCTCAGCCACCTCACAGTGATACTCTAGATCAGAAAGACCACCAAACAGGCCCTAACAGTGAGGGAGAAAAACAATCCTATTTCAGGTGGGAAGAACATGTTTGGGAAATTGGCAAACAGATTTAGCCTCATCACTAATTCTGTTTCTTTTCAGGAGCTGAACACAACTTTGCTCAATGTCCGTCCACACCCTCCCCCGCCCCGCCCCAATCCCTGCAAAACCACATTATTGTTACAAGGCTTTCAGGGAAGGTATTTGCATTACAGACATTGTTCTGGATTTTTTTTTCTTTTTTTAAGCCCCCAAGAAATAGAGAGCTACTTTGCAGAATTCTATCCAATTAATCTCCAGTATTTCTTTCACTGCCAGCACCTTGAAATGATGCTAAGCATGGGGCATTGTGAAAGACGAAGAAGTGAAGCAATTTGCCAGCACGGTTGCTGCTGTTGAGATTGGCGAATCAGAGAATTTCTCTGCTCCCTGGAGAAATTCAGTTAACTATGATCCCCAGTTTGTCTGTCCACAGATGGGGTGAAGCATTCAGAAAGGCCAACTTGTACACAACCTGAGCTGAAATACCTGAAGTGGGCCCGAATCTTTCAGAGCCAAGTAATTCCTGAACATAGCATTACATTGAATTGTTTTCTTTGAAGGCAGGAATGTGGTTGTATGATGATAATGTGGTTTGGATTCATTTTTTGTTGAAGTTTCCTCATTTTCAAACCTTGAACATGAGCACAATTGCCTGGAGAAGATAACAAGTTCCCAAATTGGTGCTTGTGTTTGCAAAATGCAAAAAGTGTTATAAAGTGTCTTTTTAAAATACTCACTTTAATCCTTTAGTCTGTTGGGAGGAAGTACATGTTTTTGGTTCATGAATGTACACTGAAATGCACCTAAAAAGAAAAACAAAAAGCTTTTTTATGGGTGCAGGAATGAGAGAATCTGAGAGAATCTCAGATCTTAAACTTAGATGGTTTTTCTATCCTTAGTTTGGAGAAACCATTCTCTAGTTTTAAATCATGGGTTGCCCCAAACCATCACTACTGGTTTCAGTAGAATCAAGCCAGAAGTTTAGGTCAGGATTAGATAGTATTTCCAAAGGTCATATAGCACAGGAACACAGAAAGCAAAAAGCAAGGCTTGGTTCCAGGTTTAGCTGTACTTAGAATGGTACTAGACTAGTCACAAGCAACTTAAGTGCCATTGATTTCACTGGGTCTGCTTTAAGTGTGATTAGATTTGGAACCGACACATAAAACAGTCGCTTAGCAGATTCATTTTGTCAAAGGCCTTTGCATCAGCCAAATTGCTGTGAACAGTAAAACTTGATCCATGAATCTTGGTCATTGGTACCTCTTCTGGGCACTGCTGGATAAAATAGCTCTGATTCAGAAGTAAAGACATGGGGTGGCCTGTCCTTTCCCTCCATCATGCTTGCAGATTATTTTGCTGGTCTTGGCCAACTGTAATGCTTCCGGCTCCACCCTGTGCAAAAACTTTGTTCTGTACTCTGTGTAGAGATGTCCTCATACTTTGCTAGCTGTTCTTTAATGCCAGATCTTAACTTATCTCTTCCTTCCACGACTATCTTGACCTACTCAAATTGATTTTCAAGAAGTAGCCCTGCTGGAAAATCACAATATCTGTGTACCTGTCCTGCTGGATCAGTCTTGTTACTGCCTTAGGCCTTGGAGAGGATCCAGAAAAGTCTTGACCTAGATAAACCAGTCTTGGCAGCACTTTCCATTGGATATGCTCAAAGTGCTTTCATATTCACTTCTAAAAAGCAGGGTTTGCTTCTGAGTAATAGGATCCCATTGTGTTTGCATCTGTCTTGATGAGTACACTGGCATGTATTCATTATCATGGGGAATGGAACTCTTCTTCTAGATGAACAATAGTGTCCTCGTTATGTTATTTTTAGTGCCAAAGTGGTTGCAATAAAAATGCATTTAGGATCACAGAAAGCATCTTAAATTGCAGGGCTGTTTCAGGTGAAAAAACAGCTGGCAAGGGATCTTTTCTATTTTTTAGACAATTCCTTCCCTTATTGCTGCTCTGCTGCAAAATGCCCTCTTTGAAAATGGGCCTTTTGCAAATGAGAAGGGGCTGTTGATAGAACACAGCCAAACTTGCGATGTGTTGTTTGGACCTGGATGAGTCTGTCTGTAGGCCTCAGAGGTGAATTGCTGGGTCTGTGCAGAATTTATTTACAAGATTTATATCCCACTAGCTAGAAAGGCTTTCTGACTTTAGAAAGCTCAATTGCAAATGTTCACTTCCATTTCACTAAAGACCTACAGAGTGCTGTGGATTCAGCATCAATTGCTTCTGAACTGCCATGCTCACACTTTCTGATGTCCAAGTAAGTAGTCTTGCTCCAGACGTCCATGCCCTCTGTGGGTGTAGCAGCAAGGGAAGCAAATGCATGTAATTTGAGGGGCAGGGCCCTGCTTCCCATTTAGCCCATGCCTTCTGATCTGTATGAATAATATGGATATTGAAGCAATGCATAGAAAATCCTCATGAACATTTGAACACCAGCCTTACTTTATGTGAGAATGTGCAATGCATCCACCACCACCTTGTGACTTTGCTATCCAGTAGTCGCCCTCTAGTAAGTCTACAATTCCATCCAGAGAAACACCCCATGCGATGACATTTCATAGTGTGCCATTAATGGAGCAAGGCACGAAGCTCTTATTTCCCATTGCATCCCTGGACTTTTTGCCATTTTACTTCTCCCTCAGAGAGAGAGCCATTTCTTTTAGCAGTTTTTATCAGTATTTAAAAAAAATTAACAGCCTTCCATTTGGATACAACACAACTGCTGCTTCCTTTTTTAAGCAGCCTGGTAGTTGTCCCATAGTTTGTTGGTGAGTTAACCTCTAAGCTCAGTGGTCACTCCCCACAGCCTACCAACAAGCCAGTTGTGATGACTATGCTGCAGGCAGTATACCTGCTTTTTCCTGACTGCCCATGCAATTTCTTTTAGCATTTTACATTCATTTTATTCTGTAACATTGTGATTTTAAATTGTTGGAAGTCCCCTTGAGTAATTTGTAGGACAGAGCCCGACCAAATCCCCTACCATGGTTCTTTACCATTGGCTGCGCTGGTTAGAACTGTTGGAAGCAGCTGTCTAGAGCTGGAGGGTGCCAATCTCTGTATAATTACTGTATGTGCTAAATGTGATAAATAACCTTTTACATGTACATGTAACTCTAGCCTCATAGAAGGACAGATCTCATGGAGAAGCGTCCTCATCTTAATATTGACACCTTAGCTTTTTATGTGCATAGATTATTTCCTCTCCTCCTCCCCCTCCTGCTCCTGCTCTTCTTCCTCTCCCTCTTCTTCTCCCTTTTCCTCCTCAAAGAATGAAGCTATGAGAGAGCCTACTGAGAGTTCAAAGTACTTTGGCCTAGCACAGGTTTACCATCTCAAAATGTCCCCTGCATCTTCTTTCATTCTCCAAAGATAAATGTAAATCTAGAATCTTTTCCCCCTCCTGCTAGTGCCCTTTTCAGGCAGCAGCTTTGCTCTGTTGTAAAGTGTTCTGTACTTGGGAGGAACTAAACACACAAAGAAATAACTTTGTGCAGGTTCAAAAAGAACAAGGGTGCCTGAGAATAGAAATATTATGGGAAGACGCTCTGCCTGTACAAAGAGGTTCGAGTTGACATATCCGATAACTTTATTCCGCAGCAGAAGTCCACATTTCTCTTGACCACGTTTGCCACAGTGTCATACCACCTTCTGGTGACAGTCAGGTGGCTCCAGCATCAAACCCTGGACCTTCCAGCCATAGCACTTCCGGCCCAGTGGGCTCTCCGCTGTCCTGATAATTGTGTTTTGCTTCTTAGGTCCCTTGGGTCCTTGGAAGTGCAATACAGCTGCAGGAATGTTCCCTACTAAGCTTTCAACTAGGCAGAAGAGAAAGAAATTGCCCCTAAGGTTGCATTGATGCAGGTGAATACACATTTTGAGTTGCCTGTCCAAAACACCAGGAAAAAAAAGATGGGGCGCTTATCGTATCATATTGCTGATTTACTGTTCTGTACCAAATACAGTGGGTTGCCTTGCAATATTGATAGATAGAAGTGTTCAGTTGTCCTTTGTATTTTTGTCTTCTTAGTTCACCTTTGTTGAGAGACATTTTTGATACCCTGGTTGCCTCCTAAACTGGGTTAGCATTCTCCTGTTTTACAAATGTACAGAATCAGCTCATTTATTTAAAATCAGTTCTGCTAATGAGCCTCTTGCATATCTTAACATCTTTGCTAGATGAAAAAATTGTGTAGCACTGGGCACTTTATGCAACCTACATGCACCCATGCCGTGTCTCCCAGGGAAAGTGGCAACTATCATTCTCTTTTTCTGGTTTTGAAAGTACAATTTATCATGCCACACAAGATGCAGCCTGCAGGATAGATTTTTGTTTTGAATTGGAAAATAAGCAGCTACAATTTACAGTAAAAGAACAAGGAAAATGGATTCTTTGAAATATGATGACACCACTCCATTTCCTTGGGTCCAGACTCAGCTTTTTTTTGGGACAATCTTAACTCTTATTTTAAAATTTGGGTTGCCCATAACATCAGTGTCTGGATCAAACAGAGAGGACCCTACTGTGGCATCTTAAAAGCAAACTAAAACTTTTAGTTGAAATATGTGCTTGTCTTTGAAAAACTGTTAACCAATGGTCAGTTAACATTGTAGAAAAGGATGAGTAAGTCATACTTTTTTTCTCAGTTTCTACCTGAAGAGAAGACTCATACTTCTCCTCTATGATAAGGTCACACAAAGATTCAGAAGGTGGCTAAATGGTTTTGGCTCTTAGCCACACATGCAAGCACTGTCTTTTCACTTAAGGAAGTGGAAACTAGGCAAAAATAAACAAAACAAGCCCCACATTCTACTGCCTGTGTACAGAAACTCAGAATTGCCTTGCACTGCTTATCTGTTGGATTCTATTTAGATTTCTTGGATATCTCAGAGGATGGTCACACATCTCCTTTGCCAAGGACTGTCCTTGATTTGAAGGAATCCTCTGTCCCGTCCTACTTAAACATAGGTGCCTTGAAGTCACCCATCAGCAGCTCACACCTGAAGAACAGACTCAGCAAACACACAGGTCACCTGGTAGTCTTGCCCTCTATCCTGTGATGTATTGCCATCTTCCTGCAAAATGTGCGTCTATACATATATGTGCATTTTCCTTCACCTGTTTTATGTAACCTATGTGTCCTCTTCCACCCAATGTTTTTCTGGTACCAGTGTCATGAGCCGGGACCCTCCTGAGAAAACATGCTACTCCGCAGCTCCTTTTCCTAATAGACTTTATTGTCACGTGCCTCTCAGTTCACCCAGAGTGAAACGTTGAGCCCTCTTTCATATCAATCCCTCCCTTGCATTTTTATGCTCCTTTGGTGTCTTGCTTCAAAAAGTGGGGCACTGTGAAATCATGCTCATTCGCATTTTCCCCATTTTTCACCCTATTGAACCTTCTGCCAGTGCTGGTGTCTAGTGACCAGCACCACCTGCTCTGGAGGAAGGAATTCTTTATCCAACAGACTGCTGAGCTCTCTGTCCTGTTCCCCACTGTGAGACATGTCCAGCCTCCAGTTCCAACTCATCTGCATGGATTGGTAGATTAGGCTCCCACCAGTCCAAACTGTCAACCCTTCCTCCATTTCTCCTCATTCTCACAGGTGGATCAACCCGGGCCTTCCTCAGCCCGAACTGCCAACTCTTCCCCCTGTATCTTCTCAGACAATCCCTGACCTTGGTCTACTGCTTGGACATGCTGAGATTTCACAACGAATCTCCACCTTCCTATCTGGGCTTGAGTTCCCATTGAACTGGGCAGCTGACCACAGGGGCATGGCCATCTTCGTATGGTTCATACACACGATACTGAGGCTTCTGAGTCACCCGGGGTGAGCTGTTGAGACACTGGCATGATTAGGCAACAATGGAAGCATCCTCCAGATGTCTCAGGGCCACTGGGTCTTGAGCTGATTCTGACCCTGGAGAGAAATATCTCAAGCTGCAATGGTATATAATGTACTTTACCATATAATCCATACATGGAGAGAGGGCTGGAGATCACTATGAATAGGTGGCATGTCTTTTCTGTAATACAAGGATAGGCAGTGAGCAACCTATGGTCCTTCAGGTGGCTTGATATAGAACTCTATTAGGTCTACCTAGCATAGGCATTGGTAAGGAATAATGAGAATTGCAGTCCAACATTTGGAGAGCCACAGGCCCACCACTGCCTAGTACTACTACTTCAATTATAGGTATAATACACTTGGCTAGACACAAACAAGCACATGACTTGCTCACAAAAGCAAATGTACTTTGGGTTTGTTTCTCATTCCATCTTCCCACACACACACACTCCAGTGTTGCACAGCTGAGAGCATTTGAACCTGAGGGTAAGCAATTTTGAAAGCAATTTGTCGTATGGCTTGGGAAGTCTGCTTTTCAAAGGGGGTTTATGTATTATTCATGTAAACTCATTTTTGACTGCCTTTAAGGGTGGAACCCTCCCATAGCTGCATACGGCAGAAAGGAAACTATTTATGTTGGGTGCATGAGAGCCCACAGGTAACCCTGAAGGAGCTCCTAGGATCCTAACCACAGTAAATTCCATCAAGATAAAGCTGTTTGTGAATATGCCTTAAGTATATCAGTTTAATGCTTTCAATATTGGCTCATGACAAATTGTACTGTGCTAAAATGCTAGCTAATGTGCATTTGTGCAGCTCTTTCAGCTTCCAATTAGGCCTTTCATGTTTTTGACACATATATTGAAGATTTTGAACCTGCATTGCCTACATGATCCAAAGCACAAGAAATGTGGGTTTGTTAAAAGAACAGTATGTAAATCATGGCATTAATGCAAATACTGACACTGTCTGTGAAAATGACAAGGTTGCTTTCATGTAATCATGGTGTAAAATTACCATTCCAAAAAGAGGTCTTCCTCTGTTTGCTCTTTATCTCAACAATCATAAATCCTGTCTTGTAAAAGAGTAAAGGTCTTTCAATTTCCACTGATATTTAAGAGTTCCACACAAACCACCTCATTAGTGCATAGAGAGAGGGAGGGAGAGCAAAGGAAAACGCAAAAGAAATATTCTAATTTCTTCTTTGCTGTGCAGTCTGGGGATGGCCTGAAGCTAGCATCCATCCCTGAAGTGAACCTTGATTAGGGATATGTAACCCTTATGGCTCACCTTGGATTGACTCAGAAGCTGAATGAATCCTGCACAGATACCCTGTTCCTACCTCCCAGGACTTGAGTATTGGCTAGTGGGTCAATAGCTGAAGGTCCATCAGAGGAGCAAACCAAAGTACTGTCCAATAACAGTTGTAGTCAAATTCAGAATAGAAAATAGGCAAGACAGGCAGCAGAGACAAGCGTTTTTTTTTTACTTCAGTTGCAGAGTCCTCCTCATGAGAAGAGCCCTGTACAAGCCAGGAATAAGCCAGGAAATTTGTTCACTTAACTTTCTAGGACTTTGGGAATGTGCAGCTTCTCCTCTGAGGTAGATTTACCCTATTCCTGAGGAACTGGGGCTTCAGCAGTCTCTGCCACAGGCTCTTCCCTGTCGTTGCACAAGTGCTGGCAGGCCGTAGCACCACTCTGTATGGGGGGGGGGGGGCAAATACCTGCAGTGGGAGCATGATCCTAGATCTGAATCAACAACCTGCCCCAAAACTAAATAAAAAAAACAATACAGCATTCTCCAGGCTGCATGAAGCAGTCATTCACAGCTTCTGATCACGTCCTAGTTGGCTGTCAGTTTTATATTCTCTTCGTGTGCTTTGCTGGTCATTTGCAGGAAATCAGGGATTCTGGAAACTTACAAGCTGATTGCCTGCAGATTCTTACCCTTCTACTGATGGGGTGCAAACACCCACTCTTATCAACAAGGTCATTTTTGGGTGATGGTAATTTGTCTCTCAGAAATAGCTTTTGGGCTGGTCATTTGTCCCTCCCATGCAGATCAGTAGAAATGTCAGTGCCTGCACTGAGCAAGGGAGGGAAGGAGGCAGAATTCCCAGATATTCCTCTGGAAAAGATTTTTGTGAAGAAGAAATGGTAGGTGTTACAGTACTTTTCAGAGGCACAGCCTTTTAACCACATTCTCTTCCTTTCCTTGAGACTCATGAAGTTTAAAGGGGAAGGATAGGTGGGGAAAAGATCAGTTTGATGGGGGTGAGACCAGGAATTATTTTTTAGCTTGCATTTTCCTTGTAGGTGGAAGAGAATTTCCACTTATCGTGTTTGTTTCTTTGAACGCACATGTAACAACTATCTGAAGCTAGTATCATGCTATACTGAGTAAGATTAGTTGGTCTCTCTGGATTCCTTAAAAGTAGCACTGTCAGAAACATGGCAGTTGTTAGAAGTTGTATGTTTGGTAAATATAGAACTACCTATCTCCACCCAAGATTCAAACTGGACATGCATTTAATTGTGTGTATGCAATTAATTTCCACAACTGGTTTGTTTGCTTATTTGTTTAATAGCCACCATTGTCTGAGAAAATAGCTTGTGGGAATGATTTTTTAAAAATCATTTCTTTATCTATGGTGTCCTGAACAGGTAACAGTACAAAATTGGTCCCTGAGGCTCTTGACCCTGACTAAACACTCCCTGCTTATTATCCATGGATGTACATACTAGAGATGTTAAATCAGTTTGTACATTGCAGCATTGCTGTCTTTTTTAAGTGACTAAAGAAGCTCCAGTATTTCCGGAAGGCTGCTTGGTAGAGACCTTCCCCAAAATACAATCCCAGGGTGAGCCACCTCCATTTTCTTTCCCCATCCTCCCAATGTGAAAGGGAACCTGCCCACTATGCAGAAACAATGCACATTTCAACAAGTTTGTGTTGAATGTGCAATAAAATCAGAATAGTGATATTAGATATGTTTTACAGAAAGGCAGATAGTCTGTTTGGAAAACATTTTACTGGTGCTCAGTTTAGATGTGACCTGTATTTTGCCAAAGACATAGCAATGGATTTCCACTCTCTTCCTTATTGATAGAAGATTGACAAAAGTAGTTACAGGACTTTAAATACAAATTAGGTAAAAATGAAATGGCAGTGGCACCAATTATATATCCTGAAATATCCCAGACACAGAAAGATAATTTCAGTTTGAACTCTTTTGTGTCTAAAAATAGGTTTATGCGTCTGTGCTGGGGAAAAAAATGTGGCCGGTATAACGCTCAGGAGATCTGCAGGACACTCTTTGACGCTATAGGATCTAAAATATTCATGAAGGATTACATGACTATTTTTTCCCCAGTATTGTATCAAAATAACTGCAGTTCCATCTACAGAAGGATCTAAGTTTTCCTCCATTCTTTCAAAAAACAAAGAAGCCATTTTGTTTCAATAAATAGAATAAATTTGGGAATGGATGAGTAATTCTAACGGTATATACACACTGATAATTTTGTTGTCCTGTCTCAGGAAGATATAAGTCCCATTATCATTCAAATGATTAATTTCATGTGTACACTGCCCAATAGCTGAAGCTTTCTAGGCAGTTCACAACAATTTCAGTATACTTTGCATAATTTCAGTCAAAACATCAGTTCAGCTGTAGCAGAAGCCAAATAAGATCCTAGGAACAAATACCATCTTAATCAGAAGTACACGTGGGACCTTCAACAATGTAGAAGTTCTAAAAGGAATATGTTTATACAGTATTCTTCAGGGTTCTAGCTAGCCATACTTTATAGCAGGTTATTCCAGTGTTATCCTTCCCAGATATGTTTATTTTTTCTTTACTTACTGTCGCTATTCTCTGTCTAATGAGTGCATTTATTGAGATGGAGATGGTGAATAGGGCAACTCTACACTTGAGTTTCTCTCTCTCTCTCTCTCTCTCCCCCAGTCTAATGCTCACTCGCTCTCTAACTCTTTCCCTTTCTTCTGTAAACCTTTTACTCAATGTCTTCTTCTAGTCATATCTTTAAACTTAGACATGTTGTCAAGGCATTTATCCATTAAGGATCTTTTGAATTCACCAGTAGAGTATCTAGCATAAAGAGGAGCCCCAAAACAATCCAGACACAGAGAAGCTTCTTCAACTGATATATATGCACAGTACTTATATACTGCTGCACATCTATACAGATTCCGGAGCAGTGTACCAAATAAGAGTGGTGAAAAATAAAAAGACCAAAACAGTGCATTTAAACAGAATCTGAATAAAAACTTGTGGCTGGTCAAACAAGGTGGGCTTCTTGAAATGACGTTTTCTCAGAAAGCACCACACTGAGAGGTCCAGGGGCAGAGCAGTCCATAGAAATTGAGACACCATGCTGAAGGCTCTTCTCTTGGTGGGATCTGTGTGAAACCACCAGAAGCCTTCCATCTGATATGACCCTGTTAATCTAGGAGGTTATGATGAGGGAGAAAGCAATCTTTTGAGCATCCTGGTCCCAAGTGGTTTAGGGCTTTATAAACTAGTGCCAAAACCTGTATGGCCTGGCAGGGAATAGGCAGCTTCTGGAATGTTCAATATGTTAGAAACATTGCATTTGCAGATATGATTATCATTTAAGCATGAAAGAAGAACATGACCCATGGGGAAATTAGCCGGGTTCTCAAGAAAAGTGGCTGCAGGCTTAAATTCGATGCTGCAAATAAGTTTGACTGTTCAGCTTGCAGTGGGAAGGATTTGCTTGGTTGAAAGGGAACAAGGAAGGGATTAGGATTCCTGGCATTCTTGTAAGGAAAAAGAAAAGATTGGTGTGATCATAGAGATCAGGGATACAGAAAGAGGAGGATAAGTGCTACAGCAAAGTGGTGTGATTTGGATGTTTCAGAACCCCCCCACCCCACACACATGGGAGAGGGATTCTCTTTTCTACTGTTTTTAATGTTATCCCTTGTTTCCTTTCAGGCCATCTGTGTAGTCAAATTAGGTCTCTGGCACCTCATAACTGTGAAAATGGCCAGGTAGAATGAGCACAAATAGAAAAGAAACAGGTGCTATCCCAAAATCCTTTGCATTAGTTGGCCAGGGAACTAGTTTTTGGCTAAGCTGAAAACATTGGGGCTCTGAGCAAGTCAGTTATAGATAGTTTTTATTAGAATGCATACATACAGACTTTGGGGGAAAGGGCTTGGAAGCTACAATTTTAGAAAGAACTTAGAAAGCAGATGCTGATTTAAAGATCCCATGGTTTGGACTGGAGAACCTGATCTTACCTAAGTATTGAGATCTTTAATCTAAGTGGTGATAGAAAAATATATCCCTTTGAAATGAGCTTTGGGTGGATCATCAGCTGCAGCAATTCCAAACTCTAGACAGCTAACTTGGAGCAAGTCTGAGAGTCAGTGGACTGTGGAAGTTACAGAACTGCAGTAACCTATACTTTGTAGAGGTGCAAGATAAGATGGATTTCCAGCATTTGCCTCTCTCACTGAGGAAGGGATTGACTGGAGTGGTTGCAATGGAATCTGAGTGTACTAAGGTTCAAGTTGCTCCTCAAAACTCTTGAATTTTTATATAGTTTAGATAAATACATTAATATCAAGGCCCAGTTGACTCAATAGTCGAATGAAATCTATTAAGTATTTGCCAGGGCAGTTTAGTGCCAGTGAACAGAAGTTTTGAGTACTTTACTTGACAGAGTCATCAAGATGACTGTGGGGAATACTTTATGTGAATGGGTGCTCTATCCAGCTTATGACTTTTTAAATGATGCATCCAGCAAAACCTTCCAGCCTATTCCCTCTCTTTGCTGAGGAAATTCACTTCACAGCTGGGCAAATGCATAAGATCAATGTATTATTCTGCCTGTCAGATTTTATGCAATTACCTTTGGTATGATAATGCCAAGCTTCACCTTTTGTATGTGACCTGGAGCTACTAGCATTTGCAAATGTCAGAGCTTCCCACCTAGGTTTGGGTCAAACTTTTCTTAAAGGTGCCATGCCTATTTTGCTAACATCAGGCTTCCCCTGAATATGTGGATGCTTCCCTCTTGTTTCTCGGTGGCCCAATTTCAACTATCACCATATTGCCATTCACCAACTGAGCTCAATCATGTCTAGTGACTGTACCATTCAGGGATTGGCCCAGGGCCTATCTGGAAAGATGGGACTCCCTATTGGTGGTTCTGCTGTCTTATGCTTTACGGCAAGCAAGAATAAAATGTCTAAGCTAGCACAGCCTGCTGCTCAGACTCTTCCCTGCAATATGGAAATGCATTGTAGTTCCGTTTGAGTTATAATGATTTGCATGGACACACCAAAATCAGCATGTGCAGACTTGATGCAAATCTGTATCCTTTCTTACTTTCTTCTTTCCTTATGTGTTTCCACTGTTTTTGGAGTTTTGAGAATTGCTTCCTGCCCTCTGAAGACACTGGATATTGTTGGAAGAAGACTGTAAGCCATGGGCCACTTTGTGTTTCTGTGAAATTTGTGTATGTTTATATAAAACATCAGATTTGGTGATATGCAGTTTCTTGTCACAAGAAGGCTAAAGTGAACAGTTTATGGAACACAAGCAGGTTATGCCTTTACCCCAATGCTCTGATCAAGTTGAAATTTTAAAGCAATTAACTGCGGACTGCTTCATAGATTGTAGAGGTGGGAGTGATCAACTAAGTCAGCCTTCCTTACCCTGGATGTTCTCGATTGCATCTCCCATCACTCTTGGCTGCAGGCCATGGTAGCTGGGACTTATAGGAACAGTGGTCCAAAGCATCTTGAGAGTACCAGGTTGGGAGTGCTGAACAATATCATGAAGGGTATTCTTTGCTATGCCATGTTGTTCCTGGCAAGCGCTTTCTGGTGCATACAGTCAAATCATATAGATAAATTATTCAGACACACCAATTTACAAAAGCTTTCTGAGCTGTTAAAAAGTCCCAGAAGATTCTGGGTAAGATGGCATAACTCCAGAAAAGGAGCTTCTGAACCTTGCATAGGTTGGGGCACAGAAATCTCCTTTTTGTGAGAGAGGATAGATGAGGATGGGGAGCATTTCTGACAATTGTCGCTGTGACAGGGGATTCGGCACAACTGAACAAAGCACTCAGTTCATTTCAGCCTGTTGGTAGACATGCTTGACTCGGGGCTCTCTCACACTCTCATTTCTGCCAATCCATTTATACACTGCAAGCAGTGGCTTGCCTCTCCCACAAGCTCATGTTACATACTAGCATTATTTCATTGGTTACTAAGCTAAATCACACATTCAGTTCCTCATTCTTGCACATGCAACTCCTGCATGCCAGCTACCACCCTTTGGCCAATTTCTCAGGCCATTCTATACAAACTCACATCCTTTCAGCTACATTCTGAAAGTTTGAATAATGGCTGAACTCATTCATCCATGAAGGCCATATATTCATAAGGTCATACATTCTTACATTCATGAAAGCTGAACTGTCCAGCCTCGGCTCGCCACCTGCATCCGCTGCTGACGAGCAGAGCCCTCCAGTCATGTCCCAGGGGTCTACTTCCTCATCCCCATGCAATGACAGTGACAGATTTAATGACCCAGTACCTAAAACCACAATGTAAGATACCTTTCATAATTCAAAAATATGATCTATGCAGATTTAGTTGGCATCTCAGCATACTTTGATTTTCTCCCCATACAAAGCCAATGCTTGCAAATGCACCTTGTAAAAGGTTGTGACTTGTACCTGGGCACCTGGAATTGAGGCAGCAACATGGTGGCACACGCAAAAATCCACGCGGCAGTTTGGTCCCTGGTGCTACTTGCATATGATCAATGTGTCAAAAGGCAATGGAACAGCTTTTCATGTAGAATCCTCAAAAAAGAGAGTGTTCAATAAACATGTGGCACTATTTTTGTCTAATATAAATGTAATCCGTAAGTTTAGTCATTGGCTTCTGTAATAAAAATGTAAAAATTCCAGCCTAATAAGATAAGTATATTTGATAAGTACTCTATTAGAGTAAGGCAGAATTGTATCAGTTTTTCAACATTTTGATGAAGCAGTGCTTGGCTCTCTCTCAGCTTTGGGTGAATTGATACAAACTTATTAATATAAGCAATAGAATATAAGCTGCAGCCTTACAGGCCGAACTGTGATTGTTCTCCTGTGATGATTTTCCGTTTCATCACAGCATGGTATGATAGCATGAAAGCAACCCACAGGCATTTCATTACCTCAGAAACATTAGCAGGCCTAAAACCTTGATACTAACTCCAAATGAGTCCCTCCCCCCCCCCCCCCGTTTCCCCCCATGGCTGGAGATTTGTGGGGGGGGGGCAAGGGAAGCATGTGTAGGAAAGGTTTAATCCTTCCCTCCGAAATGTGCTGGTCCCAGTCTAAATTGGGACCATATGCAGTTGCACTGCAGGGAGGGAGGGAAGGAGGGAGAGAGAACGGGCTTAGCTTTCGCCTCTGTGATTAACAAAACACATAACTTGTATTGTGAGCTAGGTTTCCTCCCTTCACACATTCAAAGCTGCAGAACTTTCTTGCAAAATGTTCTTTATTGACCACAGTGTTTTCCAGAAACACAAACATTCAGAATGAATTTTTGAACCACCATACGCAGAGTGGTTTGTTGAACCCAATCTTGTATTCACCTCCGAGAACTCTCCTTATGAGCATGTTTGGTCCCCTTCGTTTCATGAGGCGCTCTTTGGAAATGAGCATGCCTTCTCTCTGCATGCCGATCCTCTAATTGAGCCACCTTCCTTTGATGACAATGCATCATGGGATCAAGAACTGTACCTGCCTCATCTGTCTCTGAGGAACTCCTCTGTTCCAGCCCCCTGCAGCTACTGTACATCTTGGTTATTCTCAGAGGCTGCCTGTGTCCCTCTGCTTCTCTTATCTCAGTGTCTGGAATGGCCCCACATTTCAAGGCCTCCTCCTTCTCCTCTGAATCCCAGTCAGCAGGCCGTGCCAAGAGCAATTGCCTTCTCACTCTCAACAGCTCAACCTTTATATGCTGGTTTTCCTTTTTCCTTCCAGAGAAAAAAGTAAAATGAAATTCAGGTTTATACAACTAATAAATGCATGAACCTCTTTTACTGATGCTTCAGTAAATGTCCAGCTATAAGTCCTCTTAATGCTTCATTTGAAAATTGAATTGTATTGTAAACAGATGTATGTGTGGGCTCTGTTCTTACTAAGAATTCTTTAAGAGTTCTGTATCCTTATGATATCCACATTCATAAGAGAGCCATATTTTTACTTATATACTTACATGCTCTATTATGACTTAAGTGGGTTGTTGTATCATTCAGACTAATGAAATAGTGTATGGGATCCCAAAAGTGCAATAAAATTGTATTAAATACCTGCAAGGTTGGATGAGAGTGTGGGATGAATGTTTTTAAATCCCAGTTCTTTGTACAATTATAAAGTAATAAGATGAACAACAAGAAAAAATCAATAGGAAAGGCAGCATACTGTGGACAGAATTATGTGCATATGGATTTTGGTATTACTTATGTGACTAGCAGGCAGGTTTTGAATTACTTGGAATCTGTTAATCAGCTTTGCTGGTAGATCGGCTGAGAGAGCATTAGGGTTGTCCAGTCAAGAGACAAGAAAGGAAAGCCCAAATTAGCCTTGAACCATTTCTGGGGACATGCAGCGCAACTCTCTGAGCTCATATTTTTATTGGGTGAGAAGTAGACTGGCTATTCATGAGCAAAATATTCACTGAACCAAAAACTATTGATCCTTTTATTTTGTAAGGTCTGCAAACTTTCCAGTTATTAGTTTGATGTGTATCTGCCAAATTCTACTCGTGGGTAGGACTGGTTTGTTCCAGTGTGAGCTGAGCCAGGTTATGGGTTTCTGTCTCTAAGACAACCTGCAACTTGTGCATTTTTGTTTTAAGCACTAAGTAAATCCCTCTTCAAATGACTCTAGAACTGCATAGTTCTTGGTTTTTGATTTTTGTGCAAATCATGCAATTTGCACACATTTCCCCTTTTTTGTAAAACTCAAATCACAGGCATAGGAATTCATGGAAAAAAAGTTCCAGAATTTGTAGAGATCAGCATATCCCTGTGTACCAGTGCCCTAATGGATTGAGTTTTAATATTTCTAGTGCATGTGTACATGATCTAACAGAGGCCTTCATAACATAGTGAGTTTTGCCTCAATTTCAGCTATGATTTATGAGTTGTATTTAATGATCCTAATGCTGTAATCCTAATGCTTTGGACTTTGGAGCTCCAGGGTACATATAGAGCTCTCAAAGTGAGGTCGATTCATTTCAGTTCAGACTACGGTGATGCTGTATATCTAGTCCTTTGAATGTGGATCACTGTCAAGTTACATGGAACTTTTGATTGGGCTTAATGTATGTCTCCAAACCAACAGAATTTGTTTGTCTGCTTAAAGAATTTTTACTGATTTGTCAGGTAAAACTGTTTTGAGAACAGCTTTTGTGCATAAATAAAAATGCAGTCCTTACCACCAGCCGTACAGTCTATGGGACATAACATGAATGGGAGATGAGATGGCGATGGAAAGGAAAAAAGCAAATGAGGGCACTGCTGCTATAAACCAAATGAGAGTTCGTCTCATGACCAGTTGGGAAACAGCTGAGGAAGATGAAAAGCTTGATGGAACCGGTCTTTCAATAGAAATTTAAAAGCAGAAGAAAGAAATGCCGCATTTTGTTCAAGAGATAGGAAGAATCCCATATAACTCTGATTTTTGCTGCAAGTAGATGTCATCTCTTTCAAAGTTCAGCATGACATAAAAAGCTCCTTGGGTTTTCTGTGCTTTCTGGAGGACTCAGAAGAGGGAAAATGTTTCTGTCTGGGCATCCTGCCTTGATGACGGGTCAGGGAATTGGTCCCTGGAAAATTGGTAAGCAGAGCTGTGGAACTCTGCTTCAGAATTTGTCCAGTTACTCGTGCTCTTCCATAGGTAACACAACTGGTACCAGTGAAACTTACCACCAATTACATATTCATAGATGTGGTCCAGGATCCAAAGAACTATAAATCTAAGTTAGTGTATCTGGTGCTAACCTCCTCAGCCTGGAGCCTTCCAAATGCTATAGAGTATGGGTTTCACCAGTCCCAACTAGCAGGCAAATAGTTTTATATGATGGGAATTGCAGTCCAAAATCTCTGGATGGTACCAGGTGGGGAAGGCTATTGCAGTGAATACCAGTTCTTATACTGCATGGCAAATTGCTTTTGCAATGGTGAGACAGTGCAAAAATGGCATGTGGGACAGCACTGGTGTCTTATTACTCAAAGAAACAGGTCACAAATTCTACCTAAATACCTTTATGTGATTTGAGAAGCTCTGTATATTCCAGTTCATGTACTGCTGATTGGGCCCACTGGGGACAAAATGGTCCATTTAGGTATTTGTTATGTTTTGATACCTACTGACCTATGATACAATTTATGTTTACCTTTCTTTACAATAAACTAAAGAGAAATCTGATGTGGAATGTTCATATAGAATGCCAAGCGCAATGTACCCTAACCTTGAATGATGATCTGCTTAACCTCTGGTGGCATCTGAGGAATGTAGGGATGGCTCATGCAATAGGACTTCCCCTTCTTTTCTTCCAGAGCACACCCCACTCTCCACCAGAGAGACCTCAAGCCTTTGGAGGAGATTTGGAGGAGGTGCTGGGGGTTACAGGAGGAAAGGGAGTTGCCACCTCCTCCTTTCCATTGATGAAAGCTCTTTTAGAAGTAGGAAGGACTAATTGGATACAATTAGCCAGGTCACTTCATTTCTTTAAGAAAAGCACAGATAAATAAGGCCACCAGAGGACACAGAAATGATTAAAAATATGTAAGTACTATGGTATGAGAAAAGATTTAAAGGATTGCAGCTCATTATAGAGGAGGGGAAAGAGCTGACATGACCAAAGTATATAAAAATAAGGAATGGCTTTAGAGAAAGTAAATAAGCTTATTGATGATTTGCTCGTAGTATTTTGAGTTCCATCTTTATATTAGCTTAGATTTTCCTTGCCATTAATAATACAAGTGAGAAGGAAACTGGATTGAAACAATCCATGGTCATTCCCATTTCCTTTGAATTGAATTCCTTAGAATTAAGAAGGTTATCTGAAGATCTGAATACTTGAAAAATTAGGAAATATATTTCCCTTCACCTTTTCCAAAGTTTTTGAGAAAATTGGTAGAAAACATGTTTTCCTCCTCATTTCCCCATTTTCCCAGTTCTCTCCTCACTCCAGACCTTCATATTTCACATTTTCTCATGTTGAAGCATCTTCTCTTGCACTTGGTGCTTAAAAGAACAACAAAATACTTAAAATGATTATTTCTACCCAACATTTAAAGAATTGAAGGGCAATCTAGTTATATCTGTTTGGTAGAACAATCTGCAAACTAATAATCTGCAATAATTTGGCTTAAGCAAATTTAGTACAGCAAAGTGACTAACATAATCCTATAATGTTTGTTTTTTCTGAAGTCATCTTGCTGTGTTAGATAGGACTCATTCTCAACATCATTCTCAACATGAGCAGGCACAACATCTGAGAAAGAACCACTGAACACAGTAAGAGCTACCTCCAAGTAAATACATGCACAGGATTGGGCTATGTGGCTGTCATCCGTCTGGTGTATGGACATTTATATAAACATGATTAGGATCAGATGTGACTCATCCGAAAGAAAGCACTCTTGCTAAATATTTGTGAATCGAACATCGCATGTGCTAAAATACTGACATCCTGACTAGAATGCCTTTCTGGCTTACTTTCAGTGGTATCTGAAAGCGGTAACACTTCACTAATGAAATTGTAGAATCGTAGAATAGTAGAGTTGGAAGGGACTTATAAGTCCATTGGGTCCAACTCCCTGCTCAATGTAGGACTCCAAGTTAAAGCATCCTTGGCAAATAGCTGCCTCCAGTGTGAGAGTGCCCACAACCTCGCTTGACCATTGGTTCCATTGCCACACTCATCTGACAGTCATGAAGTTTTTCCAAAAGTAATTGGTTCCATCACTGTAGTGCTTAAACAGTCAGGAGGTTTTCTTGATGTCCAGCCGGAATCTGGATCCCTGTAATTTAAGCCCATAATTCCATATTTTGCACTCTGGGATGATTGAGAAAAGATCCTGGTCCACCTTGTATGTCAGCCTTTCAAGTATTTGGAAGGTACTATCAAATCTCCACTCAGTTTTCTCTCCTCAAAGCCAAACTTACTCAGCTATTTTACTCTTCCATCATCATCATTTTATGTGAAAACTGTCCACAAGCATCCTATTCTTTCCATGTATTTCCATAAATTCCATATAAACATAGTATTTACACATATCCTTTTCACATATCTGTTTTATTTGATATCAATCAAGAGGATGACTTTTGATTTGTGCTTTAGACAGAGTCTTTCAGTAATGGCTGAAGAATTTGGAAATTTATTTATTTATTTATTTATTTATTAAGACATTTATATGCCGCCCCATTCGCTGAAGCCTCGGGGCAGCTCACAATATGAAGAAAATTACTAAAGTGACAATATTTAGAATATGTTTGGAAAATATTAGCCAAACCATGAAGTTAGGAAGAATTTACAGTCCTTCCTGATGTTGATTCAGAGGATGTTAGTCATGTTGTAGTGCCACTGGAACCATAAGTCCTAATTGGTTTCAATGTGAGTCATGATTGAGCACCAAGGGCCCATTGTAATTCTGATGGGCACTTTGTGGGCATCATCAGAAAGCACTTCTCTATTATGCTACTCTACAGCAGACATCATTTGAAAGACTGCAGGTGTCCATAATATATATGCAAACACAACTGCCTTTTAGATCGTATACCTGCAAGATGAACCTTAGTTCAGCGCTTTCCAATGCTGCAGTCTACATTCTATGATATCTGGCTAGAAAGCTCACTTTGCCTGTCCCCTACTTATTGAGGGAGCCTACACCATCTGCTACTAATGATACTACTACTAAGTATCATTGGGCCCTTCCAATCCTACTATTCAATAATTCTATGATAGGTGAATAAGCCATATTCAAGATTGCGAGGGTTCTCCAAATATCGTCTTGCCTCAAGCCTGGTGCTCTATTCTTGTTTATATTTGCAACCGCTCAGGAGACTTGTACAGGAGACTTGTACAAACCAGGCAGTGATACAATATGATATAATGGCATCAAGAATAACATACACACATTTGCTCCATGGGCTAAAGCAGGACTTGATTGGAATACTGAGGATGTGTGTGCAAACAAGCAAGGAACTTGGAACAAGATGAATGCAAGTGCATGTTCAAGAATTTGTCAAATTTTTGATGGGCACAAGCAGGGCAGTTACTTGCATGCATACTAGAGCAAAGAAGGTTGCCTCCTATCTCCTTTCAGTGGAACTAAGGCTTGACGAAGGGAAGGGAAAGTATGAAGCTAAAGTATGAAGGACAGCCTCTGCTCAGCAGCTTCTGCATAGGTCCTTTCCTGCTCCTCCTGCTTCTTTCTCAGATGCAACTCCCATTTTGAGCAGAGCGAGTTCACAGCTCCTCAAACTGAATTGATAAATGTAGGATTTTAAATGTTCAGCTCATCATTCAATGATAAGAATGACATGACTAAAGTAATAGCATTGATATGTTTCTTGATAAGCTGGTGATATGTCTTCTAATCCCATGTAAACATTCTCAGAAATGTAATTGACCACTGCAGAACATAGAAGCGTGGGACTGTAGCCTGAAACTAAACCAACAATACTTTCATTGCACAAAGTCCCAGGGTTAACCTCTGCCATTTGAAGCTCAAATAATTTTTGGTTTGGTCTGTGACTTTGAAGAGCTGGTTGGCCCCTGTATGAGCAGAATCCTGGACCGGATGGACTGTTGATGTGATCCAGCATGACTTTTGGGCTAGATTGGCAACCCCATAGTTTGCCTTCCATCAAGGCTAACATCCCAGGGCTTGCCCTCCCTCCCCATGGTCTTCCACTGATGCCCAGCTGCTTGGGAAATAGGTGATCATTGGCAAATAGAAGAGAACACTTCAGAACACTCCAAGCATTTTGAGATAGCATCTTCTGGAGATTCCATTACTGAGCTTCCCTCTCTCCTTAGCTTTTCTGAAGGTACTGACTCCAAGGAAAGGAAGGGGCTTTGGCTGGGGTCATACTGGAATATATGAGGAGTCCTGTGGATCAGATGTGGCACATGAGTGCTACATAGTTACATCCAGTGCTCCCAGTCTTCAGAACTAATTAAGTAAACAATATATATAGCACATCTATTAAAAGACTATTATCCCAGGTATGGAGATAATCCCCATAATGCAGTGCCAGAGATAGTTAACAGAATGCCTTCCAAAGGAATTGAAAGAATGTTGTAGAAAACGAATGGGAGCTACAAACATTTTACTTAGATACAGCCATCTAGTATCATTAAGAATCATGACTCATGCAAGGCATGAGTCTTTCAAATCAAGATCAGAGTGAGTTTTTCAATGTTCAAAGTATTTTAGGTGTGAAAAAGAACCTGTGTGCTTCCTTATCTAATGGGATCATTAGCCAAGTGCAGTAAAATGCTGATGATCATGTAACAAACATCAACGACTTCTCTGGCCAATTCCTTTCTGTAGCCGCTGCCCGTGCTACTGATCCATTCCCTCCTCTTGCTAAGGGTATATTTAGCCAGATGGTATAAAGGGCATGCAATATCATTTTGCCTAGACTCTATAAGGAGCAAAGTAAGGGATTCTAGTTAGACAGCATTCCTTCCAAGATTTTACATATTATCAGCAAGTGGGGTAAAATGCTTGATTTGCTTGGCGCAATTGATATTTAGAGAAAAATGGAAATAAATCAATTAGAAAGGTTTTAGTGGTTATTTAAAATAATCCTTTAATAAACATTCATTCCTAATGAAATGAAATGAATTGAACTGAAAATCCATAGCATGACAAATTTACTATATCTCGGGACGGTTGAGGTTGAGTGGTTATTTAATGGCAGTTTTCTGAAGTCTGTAGCTTATGGCACTTGGGGTGCAATTCTTTGATTGCTAGACACTGTCTAGATGGTTGTAGGAGAGATCAGAGTCCCTGCTCTGACCTTGGAAATGTGTTCCAAAGTTGGAGCTTTGTCGGCAAACACAGGCCCACCCTCTGCCATTGCAGCCACCATCGCTCTTTCTGCACCAGCCCCACCTTCAAAGTTGCAAATGTGACTTTGCAGCCAGTGCGGAGGGGAGTCATTTTGGGTGGGAAGAGTGGCAGGGGCAGAAGAGAGAGATGGCCAAAATTGGCTGAAGCATGGAGGAGAATGCCTTCATGTTCCTTGACTCAATGCCCATCATCCCTTGAGTTCAGAGGTTAGGATAGCCACATTTCAGTAGTCGTTGCTTTTAGGAGTGGAAGTTACTCAGTGCTTAAAGCTGCAGCCCTTTGCATGCTGAGGCAGAGAAAGTCCAGCATGTCTGGCTGGGCTGTGCTGAGTGTTATAAGCCTTTCCCTTGTTAAACATGCCAAAGATTGTGCCACAAAAGCATTTTCCAAGTGGCGCAATGCTTGACTAGTTTATAACAACCATGTCATCATGAGACTCTTCAATGGGAAGCTGGTTTTATTAAAAGCTATATAGTGTGTGTTTTTTTCAAATCGCTTCTAATCTGCCATTAATGAAATAATTGGCTAATACTGTCCCCCACTGCACTGAGATTGTTTTTAGTTTTGCTACGTCACAGTGTTGGTATCTGCACTCTAAGGTTTACAGAATAATTCTTTGATTATTCTGAGAAATGAGAGAATAGCTAGTTCAGTCTTGAAGCTTCTTCACCAAATAATGCCTCCCTCAATGCATATTCTAGAATCTACATATTGAAGAGTTATCTATAATGTCCTTCACCAATATGGATTCTAGGGTGATTTGTACATGTCCCTAATTTTAGGAGTGCTCTCACCTGCAAGAACTGAAATAGGATTTGTGGTTGGCAAATGTCTCTGAAGAGTTGTCAGATTTAAGTGCCCAAAAATTTGTTTTATTTGTCGTTATTTGTTTTTTGGCACCAGGCCAAAACCTTTTTATTTAAACGATATTTTAATAATTGTTGATTTTATTTATTGGTTTTAAAATATTGTACCAGGATGTTTCCAGATTTTATATAAATGTATTTGTATATGTATTTATTTATGATGTTGGAAGTTGTCCCAAGGCTTATGCGAATGGGACAGCATACAAAAATTCCAAATAAATAAATAAATAAGGACTGCAGAGTAGATATTTAGTATATCTAAATATCAGTTTAGGCCACAAATGTCATCTTGACAGGTCCCATTAATAGGAAAAGATTTGGCATTCTCTTCAGTTCTGGGAGCTGTGTT
The DNA here is from genome assembly GCF_004798865.1 of Varanus komodoensis. Classification (NCBI taxonomy): domain Eukaryota; kingdom Metazoa; phylum Chordata; class Lepidosauria; order Squamata; family Varanidae; genus Varanus; species Varanus komodoensis. The sequence goes on along the minus strand of NW_025336087.1, from coordinate 1,778,838 downwards.
GCACATTCTTGGCTCTGAACATCCTTCTTTGCTTCCAGTCTATCTGTTAGCCTCCCTCAGGGTGTTGTCCTAGAGTTTGGTTTAACATATGACATTAATAACTGGAGGCTGGTGGTGGCAGGCCAGTCTGTCCACTCTGGGTGCGGGTTTGAATCTTTAAGGAGCTGTCTGTGATGCTGAAACTTAAGGCAAGATATGTTCAGCACCATGAACGCACTTCTGACATTATATGGTTAGCTCATCTCTTAAGTGGAGATATTCTTTGTTCCTTAAAAGAGTGGAGCAGAGCAAATTGAGTATGTGGGGAGGGGGCTGATATAGATTGGGATCTTAACAACTGGGGAGCAGTCTTTACTACTTTGCTCCACCTATGGAAGTAATATATATATAGAAACAAATGGGCCCTCTTTTGCAAGGGAAAGTGGATGCATGTAGATGCACCAATCTTGATGTGGTTTTATGCAAGAATTCTTTTCGTTCATTATATTACTGATTGGCACAAGCACTTTTGTCCATTCCTTCTACACCACAGGAAAACAACCTAGATGCAACTAGATGTACACTCAGTTACATCATGATGGTGTGCATTGGTAATGTAGGGGAGTGAGGAAAGGTCATAAATAAATGGAGTTGGATGCTAGAGAAAAGTATGCATGAAATATGCAAGATTCCACAATGGACAACCCACATGCTTAAAGCTCTGCTTACAAAATCTGATAGGCAACTCGTTACTATAACATGAAATTTGCAGGAAGGAACGTTGCTTGGGAAATTTATTTGGAGATTCCTACCATCATTACAGTTTGCCAATGTAGAGCATTTTGCTATTGCAAAGTATACCATTTAGAAACACACTGCTGATTTTTCTGGATTTGGCATCCACACAAACAGTCTTGCCTGATCCACACAAACAGTCTTGCCTCCAAGCACTTTGAGGGAATGGGCTTTGATGCACTGGCTTGTCAAAGTTTGACAAACCACATGATACCAATATGCATTCAATCTCAAGATAGAAATTGTAGATTGAGGAAGTGCAGCCCATCTGGCGTGAAGGCACCCACTCTCCCATAAATTGCCATTCTTATTCTCAGCAGCTGTATTCTTATGCATCAAACTCAATGGCAGAGTGCATGATTTGCATACAGAAGGTCCCACATACAGTCACTGCAATGTTTAGTTAGGGCTGGAAGTACTATCTGGAACCCTGAAATGTTGCAGTGTTTGTCAGTGCTACTCTAGATTGAGCAAAGGTCTGATCTAGACAAAGCCAGATTTCCATTCCCAAGTTCTTAAGCTTCTGTCCAACTAAATCATAGAATATACATGGACTCTGCACCAAAACCCTGGAGTATTGTAGACAGTTTTAAAGTGTGGGTACTGTCCAGCTTTGCTTGCATTGCCATCAATCCACATGAACCCTGGAACTTGTCCCAAACTCTCCAATCTGTCTAAAGTGATTTTCCATCACTATTTTATCAAAGTGTAGTGGATAGAGTATTGGACTCAGGAGATCTGGGTTCTGGTTCCCAGTTGCCCATGTAGCTCAGTGGGTGTCTTTGGGTGAGTCACTGCGCTATCTCAGGAGGACCATGTATGCTACCTTGGGTTCTTTGCCAGGAAAAAAAAGGTAGGCTATAAATATAATTAATTAATTGATGTGGGGTGCTTGGATCAGTTTCAAACAGCATTGTTCTACACAGTGAATGATCATTCCACTTGAATGTGATTGAGTACAGTTTTAGGCTTCCAGTTTTGATTCGTGTCTCTTCTTTGTCCCTTTAACTCCAGATTTTCCACATGACATATGACCTCGCAAGTGCTGTGGTACGAATCTTCAACCTGATTGGTATGATGCTGCTGCTTTGCCACTGGGATGGTTGCCTTCAGTTTTTGGTACCGTTGCTGCAGGATTTCCCACAAGATTGCTGGGTGTCCCTAAATGGTATGGTTGTAAGTATTGTTCATTTTTCATTGTGTTTTTTTAATGTTCTATTTAAAATGTGTTGATTTCTGTTAGTAACAAAGAAGGGAATGCCCAGAAGAATGCTGTTTTCAACAATAGAAATGTTCATAGTGAACTGGTTCTGAAGGTGGTCTTGAGGTGGTGGGTCAAACCAATGGACAGAGAGATGAAAAGGATGAGGCAGTGGGCTTAGTTGTTGCTGTATCCTGAGCCTGGCTCCCATGTTGGAGGTTTCCCTCTGTTCCTTCTGTGCTGGGAAGAGAGGAAGCTATGGTACCTGGCACTCACCTGACCTGCCCTCTATGTCTTGCCTTCTTTTCCCCACTTGGCACTCCTGCTATAGCTCCTGGTTTGCTTTTTCTCTCTTCCTCCTCCGGTTTTCTCTCTCATTGTTCTCTTCTTGCCCATCTCCCATTTCCTTGCTTGCCATTTTCCCTCCTGCAGCCACAGCTCCCCTTCTTGCTCACTTCCCCCTCCTTCCTCTGTTTTGGCTCTTGAGAGCTTGGAAGGAGAGCCAAAAGTGTGGGGTGAGAATGTCTTTCTTTCTAATGAGCCTGTTTTAAATGTAAGTTAATTGTGAGTCTTGCATGTGTTGTGTACATGAATGACGGTGCATAAAATTATTCAGTATGTGAAGAATGTGGACAAAAAGTGTCCTGTGTCCCCTTGCCCACTGTTGTAACTTAATACAATAACTTAGTGGCATCCACTGTAACTGAATGGTGGGAGATTCATGGCAGACATGCATAGTTAGACTGTGGAATTTGTTAGCACAGGAGCTGGCGTGGAGGAGAAAGCTGTCAGTGGTTCCTGGCCATGCATGCTATACCCTAGCTCCATCATCAGGGGAAGCTGCCTCTGAAGACCAGCAGCTGGGTATAAAGCTGGGTATAAAGGGGTATTGTAATCATGTCCTGAGCAGGTGGATGGATTTGTGGCCGGGTTCTGAGAGGTCAATCACTGTGGGAAATCAAAATGTTAAACTAGAGAGGCCTTGGATAGGACCTAGGAAAGCAGCTTCTCCTTTACCTTTCCTTCTCATCAGGGCCATTATTATGCTTTACATTTTAATAAATGTTTCATAGTATGTATCTTCATTTTTGCATACCTGTTACATCTATTGTTCCCTCCCCCCCGTGTGTGTGTGTAGTGTGTGTGTGTGTGGGGAGAGGGAGGGGGAAAGAGAGAGAGAGCGAGCGAGCTAGCATGTAAGAGAAAGCACTTCAGCTCAAAATTAATAATACTAATAATATCACTATATGCACATTAAACCAAACAGGACTAAATCTAGGGGTTCAGTTTTAATAAAAAAAAGTCCCCAGAAAGATTTCATGAAGCCAAGCCGGGGTGCAGTCAGAAAACGTTTTAAGAACTTTTGGAGTCTTTAAACTGAAAAAAGAAGGAGTTATATTAGGAAGGCGGTGCTTTCTTAGGATGTCAGCTGCAGTTTAAGTCACACAACTATCATTACACACATGTCTCTGTCTCATCCACAATCTATTTGTACATTTCAAAGCTCATGTTTCGCGAGTCCTTGCAGGTGACTTTGCTGAAGTCAGCTCCAGCCGTGACCCAGAAACTAGGAGGTAGAACAGGAAGACGGGAGGGCCCTGCCTTTCACTGGGCTTGAGACTGTTGCTGATTATAAGAAAGAACTTCTTATACTGCACAGTGGTCCTGTGGTGACTCAGAAGACTATGAGCCAAATAGGTAGGGCTCTCTGGAGCAACCTGCTGGTGTACCTCTGCCACCCCATTGATGCTTACCTTTGCTGCTTGCCAACTCTACCTGCTTGGCTGGCCAGTTGTTTGGCTGCTCCCCCACTTGCTCAACCAACCATTTTATGGATTACAGTTGGAATGTATTGACCAACAACCCTACTAAGAGAGCTTTTCTTGTAAGGGTATTCCATATGGTATTGTCCACGAAGCTCCAGTCATAGTTGGGGATTTAATTACTGAACAATGCCGGTTGTTGACAACCCAAGGTTATACCTTGAGCAAAAGGACATGGCCTGTAGTCTTCAAGTGGGAGTCCAATTTGGCCCTTGTTCCATACCAGATTAAGGCATTGATGATATATCAGGCAAACCAATCTCTAGTCAGTTGACCAGAAAGTTCTCCTCTTGAATCCTAAAGAGGTTAAATGAAGAGAACTGGAGCTGGTTGCACTGAAGAGTTCCTTTCTGGTTCATTTGTTTAACTTATGCTTTGCCTGTGCTATTTTGTTATTCTTGTTATATGCTTTGCCTTACATGTTAGTGACCTCACGTTCATTTGTCCCAAATATGGAGAACTTTCACAAATTCACGTTAAAGCTTAACTGAACCAAATTATCACCCATCCCTAGCTGAGAATGGCAGAGTAGCCCATCAGACAAAAATCAAAGGCTGGAGCAAATGGTGAGCAGCATTCCGTTGAGAAACTATCTAGTAGTTCTTTGGATAAAAGGGAGATAGAGAAAGCAACAAGAAGAATGGTAAGCTAGCTGTGTGAAGCACTTTGGTAGATTACTCTTGCCCAGATTATTTGCTAATTTGTTCCCAGTGAATTTGCTAAACTTGTGTTACTCCTTACAAGCTACCTTGGTGAGAGTGTTATGCAGTGTAAAACTGGCTACGCACAAATGCAGACACATGAAGTACTGGGCAGTGCACAACTTTTCAAAAGATAACTGAAACTTTTTTCCTTATCTGTTTCTGACTCACTGACTTATTTCTGGAAGATGGAGCTAAATAATGAAAGGTCTAACTCTACTGGAAGATCCTTGAAGGATTAGAAGATTGGCTGCTCCCAGTGTAGAATGTTTTACAATCAGTTGTGAGATAATTCATGCTTTAGTGCAGTGAATCCTATTTGAAGATGAGTTTTGATAAAGTTCAGTGCTTTCAAACAAGAAGGTTTTCAGAAATAGTGTATTGCATGGATTGAACAATGACCATTGTGAACCAATTATCTTTTGTATGTCAAGTGATGGGTAAGTGGGTCAGAATTTATGTGGAATCTCAGTAACTCACCTGCCAATGCAGCACTATACTAATGGATAACATACCTTTGTAACCATCATGAAAGTTACAAAGCACAAACATTTGTAACCTCAGTAAGTGCATCTGATGGATGATACATTTAACACTGTTACTATTCAAAGTTATTATTTTATATTTTGGCAGAACCCCAAAGTGTGAAACTGTGATTAGCTTCTTTTTCATCTTGGCATACACCATAATAATTTGACTTCATGAAGTATTGAAAGAAATAACTATAAACCATCAGGTTTATAGTTTATCATCTTGATCCTTCTGGCTGGTTGGCATATGGATCAATGTGACAGTCTCACATAATGGAATAGCACATCCTTAAGTTATCATGTATCCTCACTGCAAGCATCTGGCAAAGAGGAATGGAAACATGCTGCATGGGATAATGGTCATCATTTCTTTGCATTGCTCTCAAAACAGAAGGGAATAAATTATGGGGCCAGGTTATCCCTTGCTCCCCATTCCTTTTGTCATTGGCATTATGGTAAAAGGTTGGCTGCCCCAGAGAGAGTGCCTTGGATCTGCAGATATTTCAGAGTCGTGCAGTTGTTCAGGTTTATCGTCCTGCAAGCATTCTAGCAGATATCCCCCAGGCAAATGCCCTGGAGGCACATGAGTCATGACCAAGCTTGTGCCTGAGAGGTGTGGCATGTGAAGATGCTTTTCAGATCTCCCTTTCCCCAGGTAGAGCCATTCCAGGAGGTGCAGTCAGGACGACTCCAAAGAATCAACTGGGCAGTCTCAATGGATGCATATATGGCCCCTTCACAAAGATGTCAGTTCACTTGAATATATCCCAGAGCACAAGGCAATGGCTTTTGCACTGTGAGCACTTGTAAAGGGCCCAGTGGCTTGTTTGAATGGCTCCTCATCTTTTATAAAGTGAACGAACACTGAGGTTTCGATTTCTAAACTGAATGCCTGGACAGAAGCTATTGCATTGTCACATTTTGCTTCAGTCTATTCTTACAGTAGCTTAGAAACACTAAGCTAGTCCCGAATGTTATGTGCCGTTTTCCACATGTATTGGTAGCAGAACGCACATTGCATGTGATTAAAAAATACTGTAGTATCTTAACTACTGCTGAATCCTAGAATTTAAAAGAAAATCTAGAGCTGAACCACACTGAATCCTGGATCAAATTAAGCACTACCTTCAATATATTTAATTGCTGCTGGTGTTGTTAAAAATACAGATTAATTCTATGTTACTGATTTGCCCAAACTGTCCCATCTTAGCATGGGTATATCTTAGCATTCTAAGTTGCACGATTGTTTTCCCTTATAAATAATTATCACACTCTGATGTTTTTGCATGAGCTTCCTCCTCCCTTTTTGGTTAGTATTTCTTTTTTTGAATATTGTCTCCAGAGCCTTCTGCGTGATCTTGCCAGTCTCACAGCATCCAAGTGAACGCGAGCATCCAGAAACATCCTTAATGATAAGTGGCATGTTTGCTGACACCTCACAAGTGCCGCTTTCCTGACAAAATAGTGACATATCTTCAAAAATGTAATTACTCTAATAAAAGTAGGTCACTGAGTTGCTGACTGGTATGTCTTGGCAATCTCTGTGCAGTCAGTTTTCTGCTTTGCGTCTCCTTCCCCACATACATTGGAAACTAAAAAGTGCATATTTGCCACTGAACTGCTGAGGGAACCAAGTGTAGAACCGAAGGAACAAAAGCACTGCCAAATCAGCGAGTCGGAGTGAATGGAGCAGTTTTTTGCATCGTGTTCAATAAAGAGCCGCAGAAGAGTAATCACATCCCAACCACCTTTGAAACTCAGTGAGAACTAGGAGTCTAACCTTAGTTCGCAACTCTATACACACTTACAGTATGAGGAATTGTACGTGGATGAAACCACTGGGACTTGGTCCCAGAGAATGTCTGTGAGGCACAAAAGCTTCACCATGCAAGCAATGGTTGTTTGGTAGTTTTGTGAAATAGTCAATTTGCACCTCTTTTCAGTTTTTCTCTGCATTCTGTAGTACCAGAATGCCACAACTGCTTTTGAATTTCACTGTTCAGCATTTTAACGAGAAGGAGGAAAAATGGAAAGTGTCAGCATCTTGCGCCTGCAGATCATAATCCTGGCAATAAGAACAAGAACAGTATAAATCAGTGAGATTATTTTATTGCAAGGAATCTCACAGCATGAGCTTGGCAGAACCACACATAGCAGGTGACAGTTGCTATGAGTTGTAACAGAATTCTCATGGCTGTAAAATGCTGCCTCCCACAGTAAAGGGAGGGACCCAGTTGTGAGTTTCCCTGTAAGGATCTCTGTGCCGCTATAGGGAATACGGGTCACGAGCAAAATGATTCTTGAGGTCATCTGGCTCAAGCAATCATACCAGAGGTTTCGTATCTGAACTAATTTGCAAACTATGCAAAGGTGAGAACCAACCTTGCAGCCTGCTTAGTACATCCAAAACATCAGAACATATTCAATAGCAAGTCCATGGTGAAGTCTTCACAAAGTACAAAGGATAAAGGGTTCAGAAAGGTAGAGAGACCATATGCAAAGAGCTTCCCTAGGGCCAGCCAAGTAGTGGTGGATCCAAATGTAAAGATCCTTCATCCTGAGACGGATGGCAGGCTGAGGCTGAGCTGCTGCTTTTCAGGCAAGGAGTGGCTACACAAGGAGTTTGGTCTGCCACCAAACCATGATAAGACAGCCATTTTAGCCTGATACAAGTCTCCTTTCCAGCCTGGATGTTGCCCATCAAGCCTTGCTTTAATCTGAATGACACCTCTACAAGCTACTCCCTCCCTCTGTAGGGCTCTGAGAGAGTCTGCCAGTTCACATGCACATGCACATGGAAACTGAAACTGCCACTTGGCAGTGGAGAGATCCTGGGAAGGCCGACAGAGCCGTGTCACATCAGCCTTGGCATCCCACAAGATTATGACCAACAAAGCCTGACAATAAATTAACAGAGCTTTTTTCCATCCTGGTCAATGTGTTCCACTATCAACCCATTTCATTTGTTTGTAAATGACTCATTTCTGCCTTCAGCTAATGTCTCTGTGTATTATGATGGTTGAATTCTGCTTTTAAGAGGGGTGGGGAACCATCCATGCTCTGGGTACTGGATTTCCCAGCCTCAGCCAGATGGCATCAGAGTTGGTGCTTCACTCATCATCAGTTGGTACTCTGTGTCTGGAATTCTTCCAGGTGGCACTTCAGCTGGAAAGCTGCTCTGCTCACCCTTTACTATCCCCAGAAGGAGGAAATAAATGACAAGTGACACCCATTCAACTAGTGCTTTGGGTCCGAAGCGTAGCCAAGGGAGTCTTAGAATGATTCTTGAGGAATTGAGAAGCATGGACAACACCTGCTAAGAAAGGTATACTGCCAGTGTTGAAAGAGTAGATTGAAAGAAAAAGCAGCAGTTGCATTTGTTCTCATGAAGCTGCTGCGTAAGTGAACGTAATTATCCTGTTATCAAACCAAGATCTGGCAGGTACATATCTCCGTAGCCCTATATGGCGTTTAAGATAGAAGCCCCAGCCAAAAAGCTGTTGCAGCTCTAACCATGCAATCTTCTGTGTGTTTATTCTGAAGTAAGTCCCACTGCCCCAGATGCACCTGCATATACGTAGGAGTTCAGTTTCAGGCAGCACAATGGTGTGTGTGTGTGTGTGTGTGTGTGTGTGTGTGTGTATCAAGGACTGTACCAAGTAGCATAGGACACAAGGTGGGTGAAATACTACTTGGCAGTTTAGGACACATGCCTTAAATAGAAAAGATGAGAGATCTAATGCCTGTTATTTCCACTTAGAATATCTTAAGTAGCCAAGCTGTGGTGATAATATGGGACTAAAGTAGCCTATTGGGCTAGCCAGGCCAGTGTCCACACCGTGCAATTCACTTTGAATATTTTGGATGGATCAGGTCTAGAGGTTGACAGCCTGTGCGTAGTTGAGAGAATTAAAAGATATAGAAATAAAACCATGGTGGCTCTTCAGAGAGGGCATCAAAGTCCATTCCACTCTTTTGCTTTTGGGCTTGCTGTTATGCCACAGACACAATGCCTTTGCGCCAGTTCTTCTTTCCGCCACAATGTAATTGTCCTTGCCACATGCTCGCTTCCTGCAGTAGCAGATGAAATTCCTGCACAGTTCATGTGTGCGGAAGTGCTTGCATGCACATTGGTATGATTCAAAATAACTGTTCTCCCAATGGCAGTCATTTCTTTCAGGAAGCAATCGTTTTTCAAGGTCAGCTGAAGATGTATATAATAATTGACTGTATCTCTACCAAACATAAAGGCAGTTATTTGAAATGAGCCATGTCACCCACATCCTCCACAATCATCAGTTATAGTAAAGGATGCATCTTCAGCTAAGAAGATTCAAATTTAAGCTGCAGGCAGATTGGTGCACCTGTGCAAGATTTAAAAAATGTTCTAAAACATTAGATGAGGAAAAGATTATTTTTGGTTTGCAATGAAAGGATTTCCTGATTCCTTTCCTACTTTGTTCTTCATGTCAACACCTGCACACTGGAAAGGAATCATGATACAAAATGATATACTACTCAAAGTTTGCTTTGTTGTGATGTTTTATCAAACAGCATATTAACATCATCAATAAACCTCTCACATCTCAAAAACTAGTTTTGATGCAGTCCTGGATACAGACACACCAGGACTGACTTTAAAACATTTCTAATGGAAATAATTCACCTGCATTTTTAAGATCATTCATTTCAGTGGCTTTCATCACCAGAACTTCTGATATAGAAGTACCATGGTCAGTATGGAAACCTTTCCTATCCCAGTGATTTCAGAGTCAAAGCAAAAGGTAGGGATGATTACTTTTCTGTGTAAACATGAAACTTATGTCCTTTCAACCTGTTGGATTCCTTTGACAGACGTTATGAACTAGATTTCATAAGATTTTGATTAAGAAATACAAAAATTTCCCAGTTTCTGTTGTAGATAGAAACACTGTGGTGTAAAAGTATTCCTAAACTGTTTTAATACCCATTTCTCATTGCAGTCTTATATATGGCTGGGAAGTCTGGTAAAGGTCAATGAGGCCTAGTTAAATGGTTAAAGGATTGCCATCTGAAGACAAAATCCTCTGCAAGTCTGGAAAAAAGAAAGACCTGCAAGCCTAGCATGCTTTGCTGGAAGCTGTAGGAATTCTTTTTCTGTCCAAACTTGCTTAAGACTGCACCCTAAGTTAGTTAATGAAAGAACGTTCAAATTTCTGTGTGTGTGAAATAGACAGTGATAATATAGAGAATAAACTAGCATTTTATGTGACTTCTTAGTTTTCAGATATGCTTGTTGTTTTCATTTAAGCAGTGGCTAAACAACTCCCCCCAAGAGAAATCTATCATTTGGATGCATCAAAGTTTAAATGTGCTCCTTCTGCAACAGCTGTGACTTGTTAGACACATGTGATTGCCCTATTGCTGTCCAATCCGCAAAGTCCTATCCCTGTGCAGTTCTCCTTGAAATGACTGAAGGCTTTACAGAAACAGTGTCATAATAAATTATTCCTTAGATCATAGGCTAGAGAACTGAAATGAAATGCAAGCTTGGTCATTCTGACAAGGTCTGCAAAGTAGGAATGCTATTTTAAATAAAATGAAAATGCTGCTGCTGAAAGTAACATAAAATTTGGAATTGTTATCACTTGTGCAAAACATGTCAATGCCAGCGAATGGTGCAACTGAAATTAAGATCAATACGTTATGATCAAGAAAGTAACTAAAATCATTCCATGTCTATACGATCTCTTTCTACCTTCTCTCTCTCTCACCCTCATCCATCCATCCATTTTCTCCCCCACCCTCCATTCTGTGTGTGTGTGTGTGTTGCACATGGACACTCATCGACATAGCTGCTCGTGCAATAGGAAGATGAAAGTCTGTGTTTTAATGCATTTTTGAGCCTTGGGTTGGGCAGTTTCTGGAGGCAGTCCTCTATAGCACGCAAAAAAAGGACACATCCAGTTTTCTAGTTCAGAGCCTGAGTGTGTCATTCAGGCCTACACAATCGCCAACCTACCAAGGCGAACATAGCCTACTGCTCAAATGCGGCAGTGCCAGAGGCCTGACAAAGCCACCCAATTCCGCCGTTTGTGTTTAAAAAACAACAGCTTGATTTGGAAGGCCACAGTATATGTCTAGTGGGATTGTTTCATTATGGTGGGCCACAAATGAGGTAGCCTGCTGTTGTGTTTGTTTTTAAAGATTGCATGACACTAGCAGAAAGTGTGCTAAGCTTGTATGTGAGTTTGCTTCATTCTAGGCTTCACATTGATTTTCATTTAAAGTTATTCTGTAACTGGCCTTAGGATGACACAAAACTGGATGGCAGATACTTTAAAAAGAAGCAATGATAATAATAACAATAATTGAGCCATTTCCATTCCATTTTCTTTCATGGGTTTGTTCTTCCTTACCATCTGCTGCGGATAGCACTTTCAAATACGGGGAATTTCCGAAGGTCATTTAATTAATTTCCTTAGCGCTAAGATCTGCCTTATTCGGAATGGTACCATAAGCATTGTAAATTAGATGTATGTGTCTGCTTCAGACAAAGTCCAAAGCCTGAAGTGAAGTGGGCCACTTTGGAGAGAAGGGGACCCTGTCTGAAGTGAAGCAGGTTTTTTCCAAAGTTGTTCAAACCCATGACTATTCCTATAGGTTTGGATCTGCTTTGGAGCATTGGAAGGACACACAGTCATACATAGACAGTTCAAAATGGAGACATTTCCCCCCAGAATTCCATAAAAGGAAAACATCAGGATAGAGAAGAGCCTGTGCATTTTGTGACTGGTATCCTGACTTTACAGGCCTCTCTTGGCACAGTGCCTCTAGGTGTCAGGATCAGAACCTGGCTGGTCCTGTAAGTTTCTGCAGAACCAGGTGCCTCTCTGTGGGTGAACAGCTAGGAATCAATCATGTGTTGCAGGTCCTGGAGATTTACATAAAAGGCACTTTTGCACTGCTGGCTCTTTGCCACAACAATGCAAACTGTTCACAGGCCTCCCTGTTCTTTGGCTCCTCATCCCTCCATGCCTTGTAGCTGCCTTCCTCTGAGTAGACCTTGCCTTGTTCCATCAGTTCCTATCCTCACTGTAACGACTCACCTGGTAAACTGACCTTGGAATTTTATTTTTACTGTCTTTCTCTCTCTCTGCGTGAAATCAGTCTGCTCTCCTCTGTGCCTCTGACCTTTGCCTCAGCCTCTGGCCCCCTGGCAAAGCTCCAGGCTCTTGCTTGAGCTTATGCCCTGGACTCAGCGTTCTGTTCTTCCCTGCTGCCACCCACAGCCTGATTCTCACTCTAGGCGATAGTTTGAAGTAGCACATTACCATTCAAGTATTTTCAAGTTTACCGTTGTAAGAGGCAAAATACTGAAAGAGTTGCAGAGTTGTTGGTGGTATGTTTTGTTTGTGTGAGCTTTTCATTCCGGTCCAAACAATCTTTTGTTCTTTCCCTCCCCAGGTACAATCCCTTGCATACTAATTTTTATTTAGATTAGGTTGGAACATCTGGGATTGTATAGCATTGTGAAAAGGCAAGTAAAGGGAGACATGCACAAAATTATGCACAGGGTGGAGGAAGTCAGCTTGGAGCCATTCGTTTCCATCTCCATAATACAAAAACCCATGGAATCCCATGGAGCTTCACTTACACAAGAAGTGGTGATGCCATCAGTTTGGAAAACTTTAAAAGGGGATTGGACAGTATCCAAATTTTAAAATGAGGATTTTCCTCTTCATGGAAGAGTTGGTTATCAGGGGTAACTCTCTTTGATGGGTATATGTTGCTGTTGTTGTGTGCCATCGAGTCATTTCCGACTTACGGTGACCCTATGCATGAAAGCCCTCCAGTCCATAACAGCCCTGCTCTGCTCTCATAAATTCAGGGCTGTGGCTTCCTTTATGGCTATATGCTGCTTCTGATATTAGAGGCATGCCTATACCTCTAGATAGAGGTATGCCTATATAGGCCAGTCTCTGGGGAACACAGGTGGGAAGGTGCAGTTGCACACAAGTCCTGCTTGTGGGTTTCCTACGAATGCGGGACAGGATGTATCCTCAATCTGATCCAGTACAGCCTTTCTTCTATCCCTGTCTTCTGACTCTTGGTGTCATCAGATAATCACCTTTCCCTCTTCTCCGTCCATCCATCCTCTCCCTCTTTCTCTCTCTCCCTCTCTAATTTTACTTCTATACCACCCGATAAGCCAGAGGCTCTCTGGCCAGTTTGCAAAGTTAGCATTTGATTTTAAATCAGTATTAAATATTTGTAGCTATGTGTATCTCCGATTAATAATATATTGCCTCTCTACATCTATGTTGTGTGTGTGTGTGTGTGTGTGTTGTGCGGCTGTCACTGTTAGATTCCAATAGAGTACAATCTTCTCCAACAAAAATACAAAATAAAAAGTGTGGCAAAGCTTGAGGATCACCCAAGGCAGCTTCTGGAAGGAAAAGCAATGATGAGAAGAATAGTTTTTACCCTAAATCAGCTTCAGAGGTTTCTAACCCAACCCTGATACACCTTTTTGTTTATCATTTGGCAAGCCTCATCTCAAGAGGGACCACTGTGCCTACACGTATTGTCTCAATTTGCCCTTTCCAAAAAGCCTTACAAGCATCTCTGTCAAAGGAACAAAACAAAAGAAAAGAAGACAAGGCCTCCTCGTACTGCTCCCACCCCACCTTTTAGGCCCATTTGTCTAAACTGTGGCATATCTCATGCCTTCAGAAGAGACTGTCATGCCTACAGATTTCATCCAATTTGTATTGTTAGGATCATCATCATTTTCATCTTGATCTTACAGGCATCCTTAAAAAACTTAATTTGTACCTTAAAGCGCTCCTTTCAATCTCTGACCCTTTGCACTCATTTGTCTAAAATTTGGCAGGCTTTATTGTCCCAGAAGGACCCATATTACCGTCACATGTCATCTGATTCTACTAGGAAGTAATAATTTAAAAGTTACAGCAAGGTTCATCTGAAGTGGTCTGAGGTGAAGCAACCCACTAGCCAAACTAAGTTCTGAATCAAATACTTTTTCGGTGCATACCACCTGCTGTACAGACTGTGTAGGAAACTTTAACTGTATACCCTGTGGCAAATATTGACTGGTCATTCCAGAAACATTCCCAAAAGGGCGAGGAAACATCTGAGCTGATTTTTCTACTACTATTTGTGGCAGCATTCATGTGACTGATTCTGATTCAAATATTCAAACAGAAAAAGAAATATAGAGGCAATGAATTCATTAAAATGATTCTGCCATTCTTAATCATTACTTAATAAAGGATATATGAGTATCTTTGGCATAGTCAAACAATGCCACTGGGGGATAATACACAGTTTCTAATTTACAGGGCTTGTAATTTTAAATAATTGATTTATTTTTTCATTAAAGAGTAAGAGATGAGTTCTTACAAGATCTCTAATTCAAAATGTAAGCTGATTTGTTTATTTTTTACTTTTATACTCTTTTCTTCTTTTTTCTGGCAAGAACAAACCTCTAAGGAGGCAAAAATCAAATACCGTATTTTTCACTCTATAAGACGCACTTTCCCCCCCTCAAAAGTAAGGGGAAATGTCTGTGCATCTTATTGAGCGAATGTGTGTGCGCCCAACGCCCGGGACGCTGCCGGCTGCCTGCCCCACATGGCACCACCTGGCCGGCACGTGCTCGGCGCGCCCTGTTCCGCCCCCCCCCCCGGCGCAGGTGAGAGCTGTGCTGCTCAGGGGGAGGCGTGCGGAGGAGGAGGAGCCACGGCCTTTAAACCACGGAGAGACGGGCTGCTCACCCCCACCGCCCGGGAAGACCTGCCGCCGCGCCGCCTGGAAGACCATCGCCGGCACGCTGCCAGCTGCCTGCACCACATGGCACCACCTGACTGGCATGTGCTCAGCACGCCCTGCTCCACTGCCCCCTCCGGCACAGGTGAGAGCTGTGCTGCTCGGGGAGAGGTGCGGAGGAGGAGGAGCCGCGGGTTTTAACCCGCTGGCCGCACGGAGAGATGGACTGCTCACCCCCACCGCCTGGGAAGACCTGCTGCCGCTGCCGCACTGCCCGGAAGACCATCGCCGGCACGCTGCCAGCCGCCTGCACCACGTGGCACCACCTGGCTGGCACACGCTCGGCACGCCCTGCTCTGCCCCCCACCCCTCTGGTGCAGGTGAGAGCTGTGCCACTCAGGGAGAGAGGTGCGGAGGAGGAGGAGCCATGGGCTTTAACCTGCCAGCCGCATGGAGAGATGGACTGCTCACCCCCACCGCCTGGGAAGACCTGCTGCCGCCGCCTGGAAGACCACCACCGGCACGCTGCCGGCCCCACGTGGCACCACCTGGCCAGCACGCGCTCAGCGCACCCTGCTCCGCCCCCCTCCTCCGGTGCAGGTGAGAGCTGCTAATCACAGGTCGGTGTGTGTTTTCAAATGGCAACCCGTCTTTTAATGAAGCCCATGGGGAAGTGATGGGGAATGTGCCTGTGATTATCAGGAAGCTTTCCATGGATCAGTTTATCTGTTAGTTGATCAGACACATTTTTTTTAGGATCAGTGGATATTTGAACAGCATTACCTTCGTGTATGAAGTTTATTCTTCAAAGGCTACTTAGTCCACTGTGTGTTTGATTGTACAGTATCTCATTTTTTGTCGGAAGTTTTTTTCTATTATTTACTAGTAGGGCAGCGTGGACATTACTGGCTTTTTTAGATTTGTTATTGAATTGTCTGCAGCAGCTTGTGTATAACTGGTGTAGATTGTGGATTCCTTCAATAATTCCACTACTGACTAAGAAAGTGATGTCAGTGATTGTGAGCAACAGAGCTTCATAAATTCTGACTCTAGTGATGATGAGTTCTATGGGTTCAACGAAAACTAGAACTGTACTCAAACTTTAAAGTCTCTCTTTTGTTAATGACAGTGATGATGGTTCTTAATGCCATTGTTGACTGCTGTTCACTTTACAAGGTTGAAATACGGTATTACTGTATTCTGTTATAGTTTATTAAATAGTTTAGTAAACCACTTGATTCAGAATATTTTTTTTCTTGTTTTCCTCCTCTAAAAACTAGGTGCGTCTTATAGAGCAAAAAATACGGTAGATAAAAGAAAACATCTTACTTTCAGTTCCTTGTAGTTTGCAGTCTGCTTGCAGAACACCTTTCCACCATAGGGTGGAAACAATCATACCATACAGATGGAAACAAAAGATTCAATGTTATGTTTTAACTGATCAATAAAAACATGCTAATAAAGGACATAGTCGGCACCAAACCAGTTAAATCCCCTTCAACATTGGGCTAGTTTACACACCCAGAGCCTGCTGAAATGCAAACCTCTTTTCCTAATGGCAAAAGGGCAACAGAAAAGGAGCCAACCAGTTGTCCCACACCAGGAAGCATATCTTAATAGGAAATCAAAGAGAACTGTCAGAGCACAGGATCTATCAGTCAGCGGAGATTGTGGCTGCAATGCCAGTGGAACTGTGCCACCTCTTCAGGTATCAGTGCATGGTGCTGAAAACCTCCCCTAAAAATATTTCAGCACCATAGATGCCTCTTCTAAAGTTCAGACTGAAACTTAGAGTGGATACCCAGCTCTGCTGCCTATTGTTATTTTGCCTAGCACAGCAAATCATAATAGCTGCCCCGACTGGAATGTATTCACCTGACTTATAAAAGGTTACCTTGTTGAGTGCAGCTGACTCATTTGGAAGAGAGTTCTTCAACTGTGGATTCATTAAGTACAAAGAGCTCTAAATGTTATTTAGAGTTGGGGAGAAGGCTGTCAAGCCTTGCTAGACCCAGATCAGATTCTTTTAAAATAGCTGCTAGCACATGGAAATGTTCCTGAAATATCACCTGCACATCACTTTTTGAAACCACCACATTTTGTACTGCCTGCTTTTACCAAGCAGTTTTCTAGGGCTTTCCTTAAAATTAGCACTTCCTTTGATAATCTTTTTGGATACAGAACATGGTCTATCTTACCTTTTGTGCCCTCAGTAAGTCACAGAATTAAGCAATAAAATTTACATCTTTGCATTTTTAGAACTCCCAGAGTAGTTTCCCTTTTTAGAAGATGAGCAGGTGGGTTCTAAATTTGACATGCAGTATAATTTTGTCACTCGTCTTGTAATCAGAGCATTGTGGCTTAGATGTGCATAGATATTTTATTTTACAGCTCAATAAAGGTATCCGGAATGATTGCAAAGCATTTCTGTGTAGTCTCATTGACTTACTGTTATTTTATTAGCAAAACTGCTGTCCTTTGAATAATTATTATGAACTTCAAAGGAGAGGATCGGACATAAATGATGAAAAGTGGGTATTGAGTCAAGTAGTCCATATCTTAAGGTAGGATGGAGCAGAGAGGCAAGCCGGTACTACTTAGCCAGCTTGTAGGAGACAGTCACTTGGAAATCCCAAAACAGGACAGAAAAGGCAGTTGCACCAGCTGAAGTTTTGCTCAAGCTCACCTCTCAGGCTTGTTCCAATGATGATGCCCATATGCTACTGAGAAATAGCGGAAGCCATTGCAGTGAGCATCTCAGGCAAAACTAGCATAACTCTCTGCATCATAAATGTCAGGCTTTCAGCATTGCCAAAATGCTGGCAATATGAGACAGTACACTCTAAATCAGTGAGATACTTTTATTGCAAAGTATCATAGCAAAAGCTGCATACTTACAGTCTTCAAAAGCAAGCATAGCAGGTGGCAGTTGCTATTGCCATTAACAGAACCCCACAGCTACTACAGCCATGTTGGAGGCCCAAACAAGGGTTTTAAAATTGAACTCTCTATGCCAAGGGGGGACAGGTCAGGGCAAAATGATTCTGACTAAATTCTAGCTAAAGTTGAGAGCCCCTGACAACAACAATGTCAGAACATCCCCACTGGATAATCACCGAGTTGGACAAGACCAGTTGGGCCATCAAGTCCATGACCCCTCTCGGCCATGAAGTGTGCCGGGTGACTTTTGGCAAGTCACAGACTCTTCCTCCAAACTACCCCACAGAGTTGTTGCAAGTATAAAATGGAGCTCTGTTCGCTAACTTGGGTTCCTCACAAGAGGAAAGAAGGCAGGATGCAAATAAAATAAGAATAGGAATAAGAATATCTCCCTAGGCAGTTGGTTCCATTGTCCTACTGCTCTGACTGTTTGGAAGTTTTTTCCAATCAACAGTTAAAATATGTCTGCTTATAACTTAAGCTCATTCTTTCTTGTCCTATGAGTACATTCCTGAATGTCAGACCCTCTTCCATGTGACAACCCTGCAAGCACTTGAAAAGTACTCTCAGAGCTTCCATTTAGTGCCTGATCCTGCCTAAATCTTGGAAGCTAAGCAGGGTTAGGCCTGGTTGAAACCTAGATGGGTGACTTAAATGTTGTGAACCTCCCAGAAAGCTTCAGCTTTAGGTAATATAGAAACATAATGATGTAGTAGTGGTGGTGGTGGTAGTGATATTGTAATAATGTCACCATGTCAGTCTTCCTTTCCCAAGACTAAAAATACCTTCAGTCTTTCTTCATTGCTTCCAATTCCCTGATTAGTTTTGTTGGCCTTCTCTGAATTCGTTCTGATTTATCTGAATCCTTCTTGGACCGAGTATTCAAAGCAAAGTCTAACCAACACATAGTTGAGTGGAATTATTGCTTCCCATGGTTTAGAAACTATGCTTCCACTGATGCAACATAAATTTGCATTGGCCTTTTCTGTGGCCCTATCAGTTTGCTGACTCATATTCTGCTTGTGACTGATGACAACTCTAAGATAATTTCAGGGGCACCAATAGAAGGGATCCTGCTGCTGCCAGTCTGAGGCATTCCTGTACTTCAACGGGGATTGTTTTCCTTTATGCTACTCATAAGAACCATTTTATTATGCTTCGTATGGAAAGAATGAATGGAGAGAAGCAGAGGTTGGTGGAAGCCATGCACAGGAACACAGCCTCAGTACTGTCTTCTGAGCAGTACCATCTGGAGCACCATGGTAATTGGTGGGCCCTCCAACAAGTGAAGGAGATGCCTTATCGCTGCCTTTTCTTCTTTCGTTCATCTCTTCCCAGTTCTTGTCATTTACATTGTAAAACATGGACAGTCCTTCAATGCATATCTCACATTTATTCATTTTAGTAGATCAGTCTTCCCTAATCTACTTGCTATGGGATGCTGGGAATTGTAGTCCAACAACTTGGGAAGATACCACCTTGGTTAAGGTTGCAGCAAATTCTCAAGGACAATCTGAACGTTGAAAGTCATTCCTGCTCTTATTCATTCCCTTGATTCAAATGTAGCATTTATATTAAGCATCTTACTGCAGTGAAGTCCCTAGGGAATGTAAATGTACATTTCCACACTGCTTAGTTCTGCACAGGGAGTGTTCCATCACCCTTGGCTTCCATAGTATACTTTTGATTCTTTCAGCAAAATGCATTGTTTACTTGAAGACACATATGTCTGCTCTGAGCTATTGTCCCTTGCTTGTTTGTTTTATTGTAAACAGCATCTATTACTTTGAAGGCTTCATTTGCACTTCTTGGAGAGAGAGAGAAATGCTGTGGAGTAGCTGGTCAGGTTTACATCACTTCACTCCTTTTTCTGCCTGTATTCAAGACTTGTTACTATATAAAACTTGGGTACCATCTGTGTTTATTTCGCTATCAGATCACCACTGTTACTGATCAGCACTCTTTTTACACAGATCGTTACAGTGTCAGATCTTCAAAACTTTAACTGAAGAGGACAAAAGAAAAAATAACACACATTTGCCTGACAAGCCTCAGGGAAACATAAGCATTTCATTTTGCTTTAGTAAAATTTATTTTATGTTAGCATTTATAAGCCCACTGAGGGTAAGGACAGGATGTCTTGCCTGCATTCTAAATGAATTGGCAGTATAATTATAATAATTATTTCTACTATTAAACAGATTTACATACTGCTTTCCATTAAAAAGGCCTCTAAGCATTTTATAGATTAAAATAGAAACAATCATTTATAGAAAACATTTGTAAAAACATGAAGTCCTTGAGTAACCAAGCAGTTGAGGAATACAGCATCAGGCTAGCAACATTGTGGCAGCTGCGGTAGGCTGGAAGTTGTACAGCGTGTTTCCATCTAAACTTGTATAGGATCATGCCTTTAACTGCTTAAGGTGGCAAGGGTCACCCAGTAAAGAAGAAACACAATTCTCTATGTGCGAATGCACACATGTGTGCTCTTACACATGCACATATGTTTTAAAGCAGCTGATGATCTTGCTGTGAATAGCAATGAAAAACACAGGCATGGATAGAACTTGGGGAACACTCATTCCCATTGAGGTTCTTCTTTCTTGGAAGAAATATTCACATGGAGACTTTCAGCCTGACCACAACTCATAGTCAAAGGCAGAGCAAGTTTATAAGTGAGGCCATCACTCCAAGCCAGGATACCCATGCAGGCATTCCTTTGCACCTTTCACATACGTCTAAATCAGGCCTGATCAACCTATGCAGCAGAATATGGTAGACGGGGCCATCTCAGTTTGCAGGTACCGGAAGAGGCAAATTCTTAAACCTTCCTTACGTTAAAAATTACATGCAAGCAGAAAATCAGCACAGCATGCAAAGGGGCTGGGCTAGACTATGCCTTCTCCCTCATGTGGTATTTTACTCTTCAAAGGGGTTTTTTTTTCAAAAACTTGGGAAGCCCTTAAAAGTGGTGTCTGCAGTCCAAAACAACCTTGAAGACTAGTATCATTCTGTGATTTCAATACAAGTGCATTCTGCTGCGCATGGAATCCTCAGCCCTTGACTCAGGAAAAGAAATTTTCCACTAGCACCAATGAGCTTATATCTGATTGCTACTGACAAATAAATGCAGCTGCTATCTCTGTTTGGCATCTTCCAGAAATGGCTGAATTCTCCAGCAAGCAGAAAATCATGTACAGGAGTTTCCTTTAGTATGTGAAATAATTTTCTTTAAAGAAAGTGATCCTATTGAATTGAATCCTGACTCCAGCAAGCTTTAGGTAAATCTAGTGGGTTCCTTGCAAGAGAAAGAAGGCAAGATATAAATGTAATGTGGTGCTTGAGGCCATAGTAGTAGTAGTAGTAGTGGTGGTGGTGGTGTAGTAGTGCTTATTGCTAAATTAAGTTAAACAAATCCACTGGTTCTGGTCTAAGCATGGTTAAGCCTGGATTCAGATCAATGTTTGACTTTCTCTCAGCTGATTGATTTCAGCTATTTTATGTAATTGTGGAACAGCCTCCCTCAAGCAGTTCACCTGGTGCCTTCGCTGTAATCTTTTGGGTGCCAGGCAAAAACAGTTTTATTCTCTAGGCATTTTAATAATTGATTTTATTTGGATAAGCTGTTCTTAATATGAATAGTTTTAAATTAATGTACCCTCAGCTGTGCACTGTTTTGTTTTATTGTTGTCTATATATTATACTTTTAATTACTGTTTTTATTGTTATTATGTTTTATGGATTGCAATCTGCTTAGAGGGCATTTGGCCTGATTCAGTGGATAGTAAGTCTATAAATAAATAAATGTTGTTTCCAAGAGTCAATTATGTTAAGCTAGATTTTTTAAATAGTCAGCCTTTATTAATATGGAAGGGGAAGAAATTATTTCTCCAGGGTTGGGAAGAACTGTGTGAACCCTATGCTCTTGAACATATTTTTTTAACTGATGTTTATATATGAGCACACTAAACAATAATCATTCTGTTATACCTTGACTTTGCCTTAACATTCATTTTATTGTCATATGTCCATGTAGTAATTGTAGCTTAGGGTCAGTTTTGTTATATTTCCTTATGAAAACACCAAACAGAAAGGGCCTCTGCTTTTTATTTATCTGTATTAATTGTTTTCTGAGATAGAGAAGAATAGTAGAAAGGAATAAGAATTTCTGCTTTTGTATCACTGTTTGATACAGCTCTGTTTGACTTCTTCCATTGGTATATGAATTTCATGTCATTTGTTACATTTCTGTATTGGCACATAGATGAAGCTGCCTGGGTGAGTTACAAAGATTAAAATCTTTAAAATGCATCACAAAAAACATGCACAGAGACATATAAACAGGAAACACACAGAAACATACACTTACCAAAAGCAATTTCAATTAGTCGACAAAAGCAGTGTGTTACAAATTTGTGAGTCTGTCCTGAAAAATATAAATAGGGCAAACTGAAATATTGGAGCTGCAGATATTTTTCCATTCCATTGTAAAAGATAGTGCTTTTCACCATGTTTTTCAGGCCACCCCTTAAAAGATCACTCTGTTCATGAGCATCGGTGGGAAACATACAAGATTCTGGTATAAGAGACAGTATTCAAAGCATTTGTGCTCAAAATCTGACTGGGAACAGTTTGTGGTTATTTTCCTTTTTGCTGCAAAGTCATGACATCTGCTTTGAGGCAATAATAAGGCTGCACACCCGCTCTACCAGACTCTGACAGCTGGAACTAGCTGGCCGTATCAAAAGAAGGGAGGAGATCCGGGAAAGGAAAGCCCCATCTAGGCAATAACCTTCAAGCTTTAAAATTTCTGAATCAATTTGTATCTGAATGTGGAGGTATGGAGGAAATGATAAGCCTTGCCTAAGGGGCAAAGTTGCTGTGTGGCAATAGAGCTGATTTGCTTGACAACAAGAGCATCCCCTAGGAATAACCTCATCAAACCCAACTAAGCTGAAAATACCATTAAATAACAGATGGTTACCTGATGTGGTGGCTTCCTTTTAGGTTTGAGAACTAAGCCAGGGAGAGTGGATGCACAATTCCACCTGTGATGGTGCAGTAATCTATTTTCATGTAGTTTTTTTTAAATCACTAACCAAATAGAACTGCAATAAGATGAATGTAAGTTTTTTAAAAATGAGAAACTGCAGGACTAGAATTGACAGATTTGTTCATCTCTAGATGAGTATTGAAAGAGAAAAATGACTTTTACATTCAGACTTTGATCAAATTGAAGAATATAAATATATTCTAGGACTAAACAGCAAGGGTCAGTTTAGAGTTCTATGAGAGACACAAGAGTTGAAAATGTAAACCTCTGCCAGGAAGGTCAGAATGTGTAAAGATAAGCCTGGAGGCAGATGTTTTGACACCAGAAGTGTAGGTCAGAATAATCATGTATAAAAGTAATTGAATGTTTCCTACTATGACATTTTTGCTACTAATATTGCGAAATGCTAATACATAAATTCACGATGTATGACAGGCTCGCTCTTTATTGTTACTATGTGCCTACAATAGTCTTTTTTGATGTGAAATTGCTTGCCTGGCTCTCATAGACAGACAACAAGCAAGAGGGACTGTTTTGTCCTCAATAATATTCTGTATTTTATGGGAATTTGGAAATTATTTTTAATCCTTCTCTCAGAACAAAAGACCTTTTCCACCTATATTTAGACACTTCACTGTATGTGACAGAACTGTATGTTTGAACATTTCCATGCTAAAACAGAGAGAGAAAAAGCAATCTCATCGACTTAGAATACTGTCATGCCAGGAATAAAAGTTGCTAATTTTCTACATGCAGGATTGTTCTATTTTTGTCACATACAGTCAAGCTCATGTAGTCTAAACTGGTGCAATGCAAGAAAAGTTTTGTCAGTTGATTTTTTTCCTAGTTGCTTGAATAGCAGTTATTATTTACATTACTTCTTTGCTGCTTTTCATGGCAGGAGTCCTACCAAAGCAACATGTAACAATAAAAGGCATCCATTTTTTAATACAATGCAGAATTTTTGGCAATGCAGGCACGGCTGACTAAAATAGATACTCCCTGTTATGATTTGGACACTCTCATGTTAAAAAGAACACAACTGATTTGGCCCAGATTGAGATATCTTTTACATACCTACTTATTAAATGCATGTCTTGATGTTTTTTCCGCCTACAAGAAACCCAAAGCTCCTTGAATAGCCTTCCTTTTATCCATTTTATCCTCACAACAACCCTGTGAGGTAGGTTAGGTGAGTTCAAGGTTACTCAGTGAGTTAATGGCCAAGAGGGGACTAGAACCCAGATATCCCCAGTCCAACACTCTAACCACCACCCCATACTGACTCTTTTAAACATTTATCTGCTCTTTGAGCCTGGACATGTAAAGCAAGGTGTTAATAAGCAGATAAATCAGTATTTGTAAATGGACTAGCTTTAGTTAACATTAGCCACAAGAAAATCAGTTGAGCTAAAACTGGTGTAATAAATCAGTCATGCCTAACTGTGTTCCTTACAGTGCAATCTTGACTCTGGGTATTTTGTGGCAACCGTAAGATGTGTAGCACTTTCTGCTTATGGGCTTTGGAGTGTGTGTGTGAAGTTTTCACATCCCTTCCCTATAGATGGAAGTCTTTATATGGAGACTCTAGTGAGAAGGAAATAATGGTACCTTCTCTAGGGCTGGCATCATTTCAAGCAAATTTTGGGGATATTTTGGAAGAACAAGAGCAATTGAAAAATGCTGGGAAATGATCATCCACAAGCACATCCCCAGAAGGTCCTCTTTAGCCTTCACCTGGAAAACAGCAGTGGGATATCTATGCCAAGAGAGCATTCGATGGGTACACCTAAGGGGCTTCTAACCAAAGGTGTTGTCTTGGTGAAGACAACCTACCTTCCTTTTTCATGGTTGGAGTGGTGCTTGGTTCTCATGGCCCATCGGGAGGCTCCTGGCAAAGATGGGCTTGCTCCCTTCATTCAGATTAATTTTAGGCGGATGGTGGGCCTGTGCATGGAAACAGCATGCTTTTGGCTAAGGAAAGCACAACAGACATGTCAACATAGGAAATGCAGAGTTCCTAAATACAGTTTGCTGAGGAAGATTTCTAAATTAAGGATTAGACTTGATAGACTAATTGCAAATAATCAGTGATCACTGCTTTTTTACAAATGTGAAGATTTCTTAGTGTCCTCAGGCTTGGTTGTGTCATCAACCCTTGGATAAACAGCTTTGGTATTTTTCACAATTACTGTTTTAATAGTTTATTTGCCCTCTTAAATTATTCTATTTAAATCAGTTAAAACAGATTAGTACTAATCTGAAGCCAGTGATAAACTCACTGTCAAATAGAAAATTAAATGCCCCCCTTTTAGGTAGATGAGATCCCTTCTCCACTTTTAAGGAACACAATAGGTTGTGTATAGGAGGGGGATTAATACTGTATTTGGCATAACATTTTGGGAGGAATTCAATTAAGAAAAATGTCAGACTATTACATTGATTGATTGATTGATTGATTGATTGATTTCAAACATTTCTATCCCATCCTGTATATTGAAAATACACATGGAAATAAAAGATTGTATTGAACTGAACAAATTTGTTCCAAAGTCAGGACCAAAGGGCATGTAATACTGAAGATACGTGTTTGAAGTTAGCAACATTTCAGGTAATGTTGGATGACTGTTTAGATCATACTTCCCTAACATGGTACCTACAAGATGTTTTGGACTTCCAATTCCTATCAGTTCTAGCCAGCATTTCCAGTGGTCAGGCATGTCAAACGTTCTAGTCTAGAGCATCTAGGGTATACCAGGCTGGGGAAGCATGATTTAGATCTGTTCCAAACCATTTTATGACTTGTTTTGGGGAAGGAAAATGCCTTAGTCATTCTGGTAGATGACTTGTGTCAAGAAATAGGTGGAGAATTTCAACCCCAATGGTTTTTATGAACTACTCATCAATTATGATCTCCTTCTGGATCATTGATCTGGGTTAAGCTCTGGAGGCATGGTTCTGATCCTTTCTGAAAGATTAGTCTCAGAAGGCAGTGTCGCAACACTTCTGTTACATTCCATGGCGTATGGTATGCTGCCTGTTTCTATCTCGTTCCCTATGCTTTTTAAATAATCTGCATGACAATACTGGGGAAAATTACCATGAGATTTGAACTCAGCTAAAGTTTCATTAGTCTACCTCTCAATTCCATCTCCTTAGCCCAGGTAGGTTACAGAACTGTTGAACCAGAGTCTGGAGTAGTTTTGGGGTAGAAATTGTTGATATATTTTGAGTATGAAAACAGATCACCTGTATGAAATGTACAACTGCTGTTTCATGGGATTTCAGTATGCTTCATTAACTGCTTTTGCATCTTCCTGGACTCTGAACTAACTGCAGAATCTCGAGTTGTTGCAGAAGTCAGGAGAAAGTGTTGCCAGTTAAGGTTGGTATGCCAGCTATGCACCTCTCTGCTGAGGCTAGACTTGGCATAGCTTTCCTTGCCCTGCTATCCATGTGCTAATGGCATACAGGCTAAACTAGTTCAATGCATTCAGTATGGGGCTGCCTTGGAAGACAGTTAAGAAACTTCAGCAATTGCAAGATACAGCTGCTCAGGTGCTGGGGCAATGCATTCAACAGGTGGCACCTATACTGCTCTGGCTGCTGGTGTGTTTCTGAATCCAATTGAAAGTGCATGTTTAAACCTTAAAGTAGGGATGGGCAACAATGAGGAGGGTAATTCCCCCCTTCCAGGGTATGATTCCATGACAAATCAAACTAGAATAAATGCAACACTAACCTTGACTTATGTGCTACATGCTTATCATAATACATATTCTGGAAAGCTAGATGTTTTGAAGTCCACATATTTAGAACTAACACCCAGAGATACCACCCAGCATGGCTAGTGGATGGTAATTATGAGAACTGTGGTCCAAAATCAGGTTGCCTGTCCTTGGCTAAGATTTCATAGGCTAAGGTCATAGTACTTATATGTATACAATAGTATAAATAACTGTATAGCTTCACAGATCTTCTTCCCTCCCTCCTCGCTCCCTCTTTCCTCCTTCCTCCCTCCTTCCTCCTGAACTTCAAAATACAGCTTTGGGAGGGGAGTCCACTGTGTGGATCAGCATTTTGTTTGATTATAAAGGCAACTGACAGCTTCTCAAAGAGCTTATTTAGGTTCATTTACTGATAATGAAGGTGGCCTTTCAATTTATGAAAAGTATATTACAAGGATGTTCCTTCACGATAAATAAGCTGTTATCTTCCTGTTACATAATCCTAGACTCCTTTGTCCCCTGTACTCCAGCTGAATTAAGCCTTTTCTTTCTCTCTTGCCCCTCTCTTGCAGAATGATTCCTGGGGAAAGCAATACTCTTATGCACTCTTCAAAGCCATGAGCCACATGCTTTGCATCGGTTATGGAGCCAGGGCCCCTGTCAGCATGTCAGACCTCTGGATAACCATGCTAAGTATGATTGTGGGCGCCACCTGTTACGCCATGTTTGTGGGTCATGCTACAGCACTGATTCAGTCTTTGGATTCATCACGGCGTCAGTATCAAGAGAAGGTAATTTGCTTTGAAGTCTGAGCCCTTTATTTCAGAGGCTGATGTTTGCCACGTTGCAATGAATCTGAAAGAAGGTTTTACAAAATGTATTCAGGCAAGCTGAAGAAAGTGGTGGTTCTTGGAGGCACCCCACAAAGAATAACCAACTCTTGGAATGTCTTCGTCTTGTGGGAATGTCTTCGTCTTGTGCAGTTCCACCATGGATCGACCTATTTGCATGAATGCTCATGGCAACCAAATTCTTGTTGCCATCACTCCCTGAGCTACTCCCTTGAATCTGTCTCAATCTGTCCACAGCTCATGGATGATTAAATCCCCACCAAAATTGACATGTCTCTTTAGATTATTATTCTATGATTTTATCCCGTGTTCTAGAAAATTAATCCCATGTGTTTTATTTAACCACTACTAATTGTCTGGTGCCAAACAAAGACATGGCTGCGTCAGTCTACAGATTTGTTGTTTGGGAGTCATTAACACTGATTTTAAAATGAAATCTTAATTTTATAGTTGTACATTTTAAAAACAAATTTTGACATGGTGTCTAACTTTTCAAGTTCTTGAATGTCAAGTGCTTTCCTCCCACAGAGAAGGATTTTGAGCCCTTTTCATGAAATAACAGACATGGCAAAACTATTCAGGCCTCTGCTTCACCTCTGCACCTCTGCAGGTATGATAGGCCAAGTATTAAAAGGTGCATTAAAAATGATTGCACACCTAAGTTCAGAAATCCATAAGCCTCTTCAGAGAACATGTTCTCCTACTACCTTTACATTCAGGGTCTCAATCATGGCATTTTCGCAGGATTTCAAAAGTTTTAGGAGGCCAGCTACAGAGAACTGGAATTCCCTGAGAACCAGTGGAAGAGACGTCACTGGTGGCTGCAGTGAATTAATGTCAGCTGCCCCTTGTTTCAGTTGGAGTGTTCTGAGCAGACATCTGCTCAGGGGCTGCTCCTGCTGGCATCCTGAAAGGGGGACCCAACACATTATCAGAACTTGTTGAGTCCAAATAGATATTTTCCCCTAAGTCACCTTGTGACTCCTAAAAAACAGCTGTGGAACTGCCTGCACAGTTACCTCCTGAAACCCAGAGAGATTGCTCCTGTTGTTCGGTCATACGCTATGGTGTGGTTGATGGATAATAAATGAATGGTCAAGAAAAGGACAATTTATTTCATTAAGAAGGTCACAAACAGAGTAATAAGCATAGGGAACAAGGGAAACAGCAGCCTGATATTATACATGCATTTAATTTTGCTTCTGTGCCAGTTACAGAGTACAAATATACAGTATTACTTTTTAAACTGGGGAAATAAATGTGGGTCAACCATCAGCTTTAAAAGATTGACTATATTGCAGTGCAAGCCAGGAAAGCTGGAGTAGGGATGGGAACGAGGCAACAGATATAGTCAGATCAACAAGGTACTATGAAATTTGATGAAGGAATAAGCTGAAAACAGGAAGGTAATATAATACATTCTGTTGACAGAAGGTTTAGTTGATCTAATATTAAACGAGAGTGCCTAAAGTAGTAAGCATTTTTATCAGATCAGCAAGGATGATATATGACCTTAGTATCAACAGTGGAAAAGGATGCAGTAGTAAAAAGGGTGCTTCAGCTATCATATCTTGCTGGGTATTTTCAGAGGTATGGAACTGGTATGGAATTGTCAATGTGGGACTGATTGTTTGATTTGACTGGGATAATAGCACCGCATTTCTGAAAAAAGTGGATGATGCTGGAGCTCAATGCAAGTTAAGGATTGTGCTGGTGGACTACCTAATTAATTGTCCAGCAGTCTCCCCACTTGAGCTTTCAGGCATAGTCCTGGGTAATCTCAGTATCCATGTGAAGACTATCCAGTCGAGTGTGGCTCAGGATTTTATTGACACCATAACAGCCATGGGGCTGTCTCAACTTCTCACTAGTCTAACACATGCAAGAGGTCACACTCTGGAATTTGTTTCTCAGTTGAGCAAGGATACGGATGGGTGAATCAAGAAGACTCACGCTTCACCAAACTGAAGATGGTGGAACTCAGTAAGTCCTGATCAGAAACTGAAACTAATTTTTCATATGTCCATAGGCAGAAAGACAGTGCTCCAAAATAGGTGGATTTAACTTCTGTGCATTTGTCGTGGACAGAACACTACCTCTTGAAATTTAGATGTTCTTCAGCCTTTCACCCACTCATGCATCCTCACCAGTGTATTTCTTTCTTGCCAGAAATTGTCCCATGCGGACTTTCAGCAGAGTGTGACTAACACCTTGTAGTCAAAGCCAGGACAGGTTGATCAGTGCGGCCATCACTCCAAGCCATGATACCCAAGGGACAGAAAGCTGGCCCATAGGCATTCTTTTGTGGCTTGCATAGGATCCAGCAGAGTTTTGTGCTTAAGGTGTTTGGATGGCTTGTATACTATCTTGGCTTGTAACATCTAGTAAGGAAGGAATGGTTGGCTGGGTTCAGGATGCTATAAATTTCTCCTTGAGAGTGGGAAAGTACCAGCATCCTTAGAGAGGCTGCAGTTGTGCCACTCTTGAAGAAGCCTCGTCTGGACCCAGAAGTGGAAAGCAACTAGAAGGCAATTGCTAGCTTTCCTTCTTGAGCAGGGTGCTTAAGCCTCTGGTACCTGATCAGCTCCAGGCATCTTCGGATGGAACTGATTTTCTAATCTACCTAGGCCTGCTTCTGAAGAGGGGAGTATGACCCTGTTAGTTCTGTTAGCTCTATCAGCAGCTTTTGATCTTATCAGCCATGGTGTCCTTCTAGAGTGACTGTCTGGTTTGGGAGAAGGGGGCGGTTCTGTTCCTATTTGGATGGTTAATTTCCAGAGATGATGTTGGGGGACAATTGCTTTGTTCTATGGCAATTATAGGGTTCCATGGAGCTCAGTTAGATCTCCCATACTTTGTGGAACTCCAGGAGAATTGCCTGACTGCTGTTTACGAAACTTAGGTGAAGCAGTAGCTGTACTAACTCAACACTTGAGCAAGGTTATGGATTCGATGAGGATCAAGAAAATGAAGCTCCAACAAAACAGAAGTACTGTTAGAAGGAAGTTTACCTGTCCTAGAGGGGTGTTGCACTCCCCTTAAGAGATCAGTCGTGTAGCTTGAATCCTTCATTGATCCTTGAGTTCCAGGAGGTCTTGGTGGTCTCGATGGCCAGGAGTGCCTTTTATTAGCTTAGATATACCAGCTATGACCCTTCAGATAGTCTGATTACCACAATCTGGCAACTGTATGGTGATCTCCCTTTCAAGATGGTTCAGAAACTGAAGTTAGGTCAAAATAGAGCCACCAGGTTACTAATTGGTACTGGCTGATATGATCCAGTGTTTCATCAACTACACTGAATGCTGGTCCATTGCTGAGCCTTGGTGTCAGACTTTGACACCTTATGTGGTTTGGGACCGAATTACATGGAGACCCCCCATACCAGCCTGCCTGCATTTTAAGTCCAGCAAGAAAGGTTCCTCTCATATGGCCACTGAAGGACCTTCTCAGTTGAAGCTTCACACCAGTGCAATGACATGCCCAAAGAGGTATCCCTGGAGCCTGGATGTGTATATTCATGGAGCCAGGGAAAGATATTTCTATTCTCCCAGGCATATTGGAGACCAAATTTATAGCTGTTTTACTTATTCTTGCACTGTTTGTTGCTCTGTTATTATATTATATTCTTTTAAATATCTCTGCAGTATTATATTTTATATTCTTTTTATGGCATTTTAGTCTTTTAACTGTTTCTCATCTACTTGAGGAACATTTTGCTGGATTAAAAATATAACTAATAAAATAAATAAGGTTCCGGTAGGGAATGTTCATATTAATTGGGTCCATAAGTGGTAACTCAGGTTTTGTTTCCATATGACATTAGTTTCAGTGCTGTTTCACTGAGTGTGGTGTTAAGTTGATTATATAACTCATCAGAATTCAAGATTAAGGAAAAAGAGTTACCTCTCAGTCCAGGGGGGCTACAGTACTGCCCCCAATATCGCACTAATTTCTGACTAGGATTGACAATTTGGGCATAGGAAATGGTTTGGTGAAATAATATGAATCAATGGATGTGAGAGTGCTTGTATTGGGCAGTAAATTATTCTTAAAACTCACAATCTTCAGTTGTTATTTATAGGCTGTTTTATAGCCCATCAGCAAGTGTCAGTGTAAGAGGAAACATAAATTTGTAGAAACATTTATAAACTGTGTAAACTATGCTGAGTGTGGCCTTTCCAAGCAGTATATGGGAAATGATTTAATACCCATATGTTCAATCTCAAATAGCATTACACAACTCCATTTTTTTTAAAAAAATGCATGAACAAGTTATGAGTCAAATTAAATTTTCATTGAAGCTTTTCATGTGAGCAGTTCCATAAACAAAGGAAACACTATATTGTTGCTTATGTTTCCTTTTCTTTTTCTTTTGCAGATTGCAAGTCTTTTTCAGAATCTAGTCCATTCTGTACTATATTTGGGGGTAAAATTCAAAAAAAAATCTCTGAAAGCAATCTTACGTTCCAATTCAAATGATGCATTGCATTTAGGAATTGTGTCTGCCATGATAGAAGCACAGCTTTTATTTTCCACCACATTCCACTGAATTTCTAAGGTATCCACCCTTCTATGATAGCAGGAATTCCAATACTAATTCCATCCCAGATGGCCCATGGAGTTACGTAGGGCGCAGTCCTCAAGTCATGGAACAATAATCAAGAGCACCCAGAAGCCCATTGAAAAGCTATTATATTTTGATGCTTTTTAATGTGATTTAACTTGGAATGAGTTAACCTGGAATCCTGCACTGAGCAGTAGATTGGACCCAATGGACCCTTCCACTCTTCTGTGATTCTGTAATAATAGACTTATATTCTTTAATTTAAGAATAACATTTTTATTTCACATTATTTTGTCTTCTGATATGATTCCCACTGAGTTCCTTGAGTGATTTGTTGGTGGAATGAGTGCATATACAGTAAAAACACAAGCAAAGGTATAAATAAATATGAGAATTTTATTAATGCCAATAACAGAGGTTTCAAAGTGTAATTTTTAATACCTGGTGATCCACATTTGCGTTCATAAACACCCTTTCGTGTTCCGGTGCTGTGCGAATTTGGCAGCTGAGGCTGGAGTTCCTCAGCACTGACCCATGGAATCTAATGGGCCAAACTGTGTAGCTCAGT
The DNA here is from genome assembly GCF_004798865.1 of Varanus komodoensis. Taxonomy (NCBI): domain Eukaryota; kingdom Metazoa; phylum Chordata; class Lepidosauria; order Squamata; family Varanidae; genus Varanus; species Varanus komodoensis. Next base: position 1,746,328 of record NW_025336087.1, on the reverse strand, counting down.
GGGCTCATCAACACCCAGCAGGAGAGCAGGCACGGTCTGCCTGCACAACATGCCTTTTTACCTGTGCATGGTCAGGTGGGCTTGTCTCAGGCTGTTGGGCTGTGCAGTTTTGATACAAAGGCTTTTAAACTTGCAGTGATGGACCAAAGCCATCACTTGTTCATTTTGCTGCAGTAGTACTCCTTTTGCCTTATCCTGTGCTCTTTGTGGGCCTGAACAGGCATTGAATGAGTCTCATGTATTGCTCCGATAAGGATTGCTCTCTTTCACTTGCATATTGTGATGACCTAAGGTTACAAACAATAAGATGGACTGAAATGGAAACTTTTGTTTGCAAATTGGCCAAATGCCCGTTTCAAAGATCAGATCTTGCTGTCCGTTTAGTCAGCACATTTCCCCATGTTAAAAATAGACTTATTTCCTTGTTAATTGCAATATGACAAATGAAGCATATGAAATCGCCAGGCAAATAATTTGAATTAGTATGATAAGAGCAGTCTGAGATGCTCTTATGTGCTGATGCATTTTTCTTGTCTTTGAGTCCACATAATTTTAGGTTGAGCTAAAGAAGAGTGCTGGTGTTTGTTTTTCTTTACTGCATCAGTCAGTATTTTCATTTTTATTTGTATGCTGCAGAATTAGTTCTTTGAGTTGGAGAAATACTTTAAAGAGATTCAAACTGACAATCACTTTGATGCTACCAGCCACAAAGAAATAATACATTGGATGTACTGGGAAACCAAAAATAAGCTAGTTGCAAATATTAGTAAGCACCAGCCGTTGCCCAATATTCTGTTATTGGTAGGTTGAAATACATAGATGGTTTCTGGAAATGCTGCTGCTGGTAATGATGTTGTACAGCTCACTTCTCTGCCCAAATCACCCCTTCCTGCCCTAGTGCTGTACAACTAGAACAAAAACAAACCATGCAAATTAGATAAGATTTACAGCACAACTAGCTTTAAAACCTTACAGAGTAGAATCAGCTCTATATCAAACACTAATAAAGACTGAACAGGGACCTAAGACAGGTTTTGCACTTCCAACTTCCCCTTCCCCTTCCCATCCTTATCAGTTCATTTATTATATTTCTATAGCATCCTATAGTTGAAGAACTCTGGGTGTGCATCAAATACAGTGACCTGCAAAACAAAATAACAACACAAATAATAAAAAATACAATGCTGAATTTAAAAGGACACATTTAAAAATCTACAGCAGCTTACCTGAATTAAGTCCAGAGCAAGCTGAATTTCCTTCATTCATCAGAAGAACCACCCACTGTCTCTGTCTTGTGAATAGAGCTTCAATTTATTAGCCCTTATTTCTGCAACTGTTACAGTCAGGTACCAATTTAACACTTCCACAGTCTCACCTGCTGAAGATAAAAAGGAGAATTAGAACTGTATGTCGTCAGTTTACTAACAACAATGCACTCTGAAACTCACAAACTTTCCAGTCTTTGATGACAACCCAAATGGCCAGTGGTCTTATGTAGAGCCCAGTCCTGTAGCAATGGCCCCAAAACCAAGTTGCTAATTTTCAGAACCTATAAATCAGGAATCATAAATTAACATAACTGTGCACTTTTTAATAGGCCATTCAATAACCACTCAAACTACTAGGAGTAATACAGTAATATTAATATGCTATTGCTTTTGATTTCAGAAATATTTTGATCGTCTTTGGATTTTTCACTAGTGAGCTACTTAAACTCTGTATGGCAGATGCTAAGACCAGACCTGGCCATGTTCTTGGTCACAATTGTCATAATTATTCCATTTTATTTTATTCATAAAATATCTTCTGTTCCATAACCAAGTACTGCTCTTCTTCCTGCCATCTTTGTGAGCCAATGCCAGAGTGATGAAGGCCCAGCTAGGCCCCCTGCAGTACTGGTGAAAATTGCTGCTGGCTTCAGGAGGAATGTGCTTGTCGGTGCCATTAGCACCTTTCAGCAGAAACACTGAAGCCACCTTATGTGAGGTTAGGTTTTTGTCCAAGTAGCACATAACTTTCTGCCATGGCTGGAAGCTGCTCTCCAAGGTCCTGGATGCTCCCTAATCCATTTAACTGGGGAGACCAAGTTAAGGAACCCAGGACCATCCATAATGCCAAGCATGTGTCTTCTGTTTTATAGACCAGCAGAAGGATCAGCTCTTGAGTAGGTAGTAGAATTGATTTTGTGACTAACTACATGTGGCTGAAATGTGTGTCCCATTGCAATGTTTTGGCCTACAAGCTCCATCAGACCAAGTCGGCATAGACAGCAGGATGTGAGCTGATAGGAATTGTAGGCCAACACATCTGGAGGGCCACCAGTTGCTCACCTTGAACCACAAGAGTGAACTAGAAATGGAATAATTAAAGCAAAAGAAACATGGAATTCCATGCAAAATGTAGACGGGCTATAGGATTGGCTCTTACCTACACCATGCTTATTAGGTGATTTAGGCCATTCTCAGATGCCTTCCGCACAATATTATTTATAATTATCATTGTTATACCTGACATATATTGCAGAAACTGCAATGGTTCTGTAATGGCAGATGACACACTCATTTTTCACTTGTTTTTTCATGGCAATATACCTGCAAATTGTTCATTCAGCTTGAGTTATAAATTATGCCCTCATAGGATTCTATGAGAAAATGCATGTTAAGCTCATTGCCAAAGCAGTTTTTTTTCACAGGTACATTAAATCAGTTCTCTGGGAAGGAAATTACATGGGGAATCTAACTTTATAAGCATTTTTCCTCTGTCCTTGTGGTTGAAGTACTATTTTATCAAGACAGATCCCCAGTGAAAAATGAACTGACGGCTGTAATGTTCTGTTTCTGCATTATACTAATATACTTTATAAACTTTAAAACCATATTTCAGGTGCAGGACAATTTGGGTGTCATCTGAGTTTACAACCACTGTTGAACCATAAATAGAGCTAATCTTAATGGCCACATTCAGCAGTAAGGAATCAATGTCTGATAGTGGGAACATGGTTTATGGGTCCAGGAGCAGAAAGAAACAGGACTATAAAGGAAGCTCTTTTACTCTTTAATTCTGGCTACAGTGTTGCTGGGTGTGACACTATCTTCCCTACTCCATTCTCCTCTGTCTATTCCCAGCCAAAATACAGAAGCAAATTATACTAGTCCACTTTAATGAGATTCAAGAGATAAGGATATGTAAATAAAAATGAGTTTGGGCTCTATAGTAGTACACCTTCAGTGAGCTAGCATACAACAACAGGGATACCAGCTCTCTGAAATGTCATATCACAGGGTCTTAAAGTAAGACTGGGCAACAGGTGTTCCCTGGGCTACTTTGGTCTCTGCCACCACCCCTGCTACCGCTCCCCCATGCAATTGGAGAAGAAACCGAATTTCAGTGGCAAAACACTTTATTTATTTATTTTTAAACTTGGTGTTCTGTGGGTTGTGCATAGTCCACAAAATCTTATCTGTAGGGAGGGTTCTGGAAGCCAAAATTAATCCCTGGACCTCTTGAAAATGCCCATCCTCTGGCTTAAATTGATTCTCCTACTAGCTGGTTTTTTTGCATGTTCGGAACAGCAGGAAAAAAATCATCTGTGCTAATGAAAAGTTAGAGATGTCTCAGTAAAGAAGGGAAATGGTACTGCCATGCGGACTTTGCAAAGTTGATAAGACAATGTTTGCATGTTACAGTGTCATCAGCCCAAACACATCGGAATTCAGAAATGTAAGTGTAAAGGACAAGTGTTGAGAACCAATTTTCATTGAACATGCTGGAAGGCACCCTTCATTTTAATGTAAAGTTTTCTATAAATCATTGAGGTCATCTGCTGAAACAGAAGTGTATTGCACTATATATGGGGCTGTGTAGACTTGATGCAAAGGCCCTGGCACCAGAGACAATCACCTCCCCAGTAATGTCTTGCTTTGAAAAAGGACCCCTCCAAGCAAGACATTTGGCTGTCTGGGCTCTGTGGAAAAGCACACCAGGCTGTCTCTTGCTGAGCTCGGGAACAGGCAGCATCACTCCTGCTGCCTGTGCCTTGCTATGAGGGAGGCATAGGGTGGGTAGCGGTGGCATAAGTTGCTCCTCAGGACAACTTGCGTGGTTGCTTTCCTACTGCAGCGTTTGCCACTGGAAGAGATTGGGCAGCAGGGCTCTCGGGGTGTCACCTGTGGAAACAGCAGTACTGGAACCCCTGGTGGCAAGTGTGTGGAGTCCAGCAGAAGGAAGCTAGTGAGTGAGTCAGTATTGCTTCCTTCTGAGTAGACATGCAGGCCTTACCTTGCTTGCTTCTGACTAGGCTGAAAATATGTAAGAATCACATTTTGGGCTTGCCTTCTCTGCTGTTGACTCCAACCCCAGCAACTGTTCCCAGATTCTCAGAATGTTACACCTGGGTGGAAAAGGGCTCCATACCCACGCTTTATAGACTAATATGATGTTCTCCTGATTATGCACATTATATTGCAGAATTTTAATAGATTTATTATTATTAATATTGTTCCTGATTTCATTTCTGATAACCAAAGCTCTCTGGGTGGTTCACAGAAATTCAGAACAAGTGCAGTAGCAGAAAAGACAATAAAACACAGCGTACAATGCCAATACAGAATTTGAAACAGTTAAAAAACTAAAATACTATACATTTAATAAATCTATGCCAGTTAATATACCTGATATATCCTATCAGATGCCATTGAATGCTTGTGAGAGAGGGAGGGCTTAATCTGGCCCTGAGGAGATAGCGATGCTTGTACCACGTGGGTCTGAGAGGGGAGATTATTCCATAATTGAGGGGTCATCACTGAGAAGACCCTCTTCCATTTTGTTTCACTCTGTGCCTCTGTTGCAGGTCAAATCCACTGCCTACCTTCCATTAACACAGGAGCCTTAGATAAGTTTAAAATCTGTTAATTGTAAGCTGGTGGATAATTATCAAAGAACTTTCTTTGCATGCAGTAAAGCTCATAAGGGAGGAAATTAGTTGTTTACAATTGTTCAAGAGAAAGAAAAAGCAGAGCGTGTAGTTTGGACTGACTTAGTTGCAATTATCCAGCTAACCCCGGTTGCACAACACGGCCTCAAAGCAGTGGCCTGTTTCAATGAGCAGTGTAGCATTGGAGCAAGAGATCCACAGAAGATTGCTCTTTATTTTCCATGAACTAGAAAATTGCAGTTTTCAATTTTCCAGTTCACAGAAGAGAAGCTGTGATCTTTTGTGAGTGAGTCACCCTGATGTTACACTTCTTCTGCAAGTAGGCAGTTCCTTTGTGAAATGAGCTTGTATCAGAACATCTGCAGTCACTCACTATGTCAGTCTGCCATTTATCCCATGCTGGTCTCAGTGATACAGGACAGTTACGCAAGCTGTGTAACAATGGCTCTCCCTAAATTTGGGATAGGAGGTGGTGGAATGGTAGAATTTCATAAAGCGCAATAATGTGGTAAATCTTAGAAAAATCATGAAATCAGGATTTCCTGGGACTGTGCTGTGCAAATGAAGGTTGTTTTCCCTACACAGATACTGAGCATGGAAGGCAGAACACTACTGCGGAAGTCTTCTATGGACTGCTTTGGTTGTAGGCTTCTGACTTAATAAACCGAAGTTTAATAATGTAGTTCAGTGTGGTCTAGACTGTGGTTTAAATTTTTAAAAACTATGAGCTGAAACTACAAGTGTGGTTAGTAAACTGCGTTTAGTAGGCTGATGTCAATGTCCACTTCCCTGGAAAGTCTGAATTAAAGATGCTATGACTGAATTGCTGAATCCAGCATATAAAATGATGGTAAACAAGCAGGCCCTGGGCACAGTATTGGTGTCATGAACCATTCCTTAAGCCAGGAATGTCTTGGAGAAACTGCCCCAAAGTCCCAAGCATAAATGAGATTTGTACTTACATTTCCAGTGAAGGATGGATGAATATGCCAAGACTGATTCTGTCCATTTTTTTCATTTTTCTGACATTAAATACACTCCTCCAAAAGGGTATGTCAGTCTGTTTCCCTGCTAAACAATCCACACAATAGTTCATGTGGATTTTTGAGGACATTTCTCAAAATGTATGCATTGTATACACCCATTTCCAAATATACACAGTTTTCCAAATAATTTCTTCTATTATAATACATTTTTGCATACTCGTTCACAGGCACATATATATGTGTTTATTTTATTTATTTATTTATTTATTAAAAGCTTTTCTATCCTGTCCCCCACAGAACGTCTCAGGCCAGCTTACAATAAATTGCATATTGCACTCTGTGTGTGTGGTTTCCTATAATACACATTTTGGGAAACATTTTTGGACTTGCTAATTGCATGGCAAAACTCTGAAAAGTACAGAGTAAGCCGGAAGCAGCATAGCATTCATGTGCAGGGAAATGGAAATTGGAGAAGTTGCATTAATATACAAACCCATGAAATTTCTTGCCACAGCCCTGTCCTCCTTTCCTCCTCCTTTCTTGGTATGCCACAATTAACCCAGGAGGTCTCCAGTTAATCACAGTTTCATGGTACGTCCGAAGTGGAAAATAGGTATGTCTGTGGGAGTCAGAGCACTTTGACGGTAACTTGAACCTGCCTGCACTTTAAGGCCAATGTGGTGTAGCAGGTTGGGCTGCGTCATGAGTAGCAGTCTGGAGAAATCACAGCCTTGGGCTATTGCTGTTGATCCTTTGACTTGTGGTATAAAATATGGCTGCGAAAATGTTAAGCCTTGTGAAGATGAATGCGAGCAGAATGAGCCTTTCTTTGCAACCTTTGAAGCTTGCTCTGTACTCAGCTGTGCACCTGGCACCAAAGCTGATCTGCCCATATAAGCCAACTACATTAGACAGCATGATGCCATTTTGTTTCACCTTGGATGCTCCCTATTTTGCCAGGGCCTAGACACTTAGAATTGCCAAGCTAATAATAAATGCCCCCATTTGTCAAAGATGGTTGGATGCCCTCCCCTTTGTTGCCACAGAGAGAAATACAATTGTTATTTTTAAGTCTATAAATTATCTTTTACTTGTGATGTCTGCTTACTCATTCTTCCAACCCAGACGTCCCCATGCATATTAATTACCTTACTAAGAAGCTTTATGTCATTTAAATTTTAGTCAGTAATTAAATATTACATCTCAATAAACCACTATATGAAATGTTTCACTATTGTTCCTTTCAGCTGCGATGATTGAGAAATTAATTAAGTTTGAGGAAATTTTCTGAAGAAGTTAAACATTTTTTGTCTGGCATAAGCTTTTTATACAATCAAATGATGTGATCTAAATTCAGTGCATGAGGTCATTTTAATTTTCCCCATCCAGTAGATAGCACATACCTATAGCCAGTTTTTAGCACTTAAACTGGATTTATTTATTATATTCAGATTCCACCTTATTTCCTGCAAGGAACTCAAGGGACGGCACACAGTCTTTGACCTCTCCATTTTATCCTCGCAACAATCTTGTGAGGGACATCAGGCTGACAATAACAGGCCAAAGTTCCCAGTGAGCTTCATGGCCAAGTGGGGACCAGAACAAGGACTACAGAGTCCCACACTCTACTCACTACATCACACGGAGCATTACGTTATGGGATATTTTATTTTATTTTAATTTATTTAGTTAGTTATTTATTTAGGGAACTTCTATGCCGCCCCATTCGCCGAAGCCTCGGGGCAGCTCACAACCATAAATAAATAGAATCCTATAAAACAATATAAATTAAGTCAACCTGGCCAAAGAATAAAATAAATAATATTAACAATTAAAATACCTTAACTATGGATTATGTGAACATATTTTTCAGTTCTGTTCAGCAGCAACTGTCGCGTGCTTGCTGCTGTTCATGTGCTAAGCACATGGCAATCCTGTCTGATCAGGGAAAATTTCTAAATGAATCCACAGAGCTACATAGACAGAATAGGGTATGAACATGAAAATGAATGTTACCATGCAGGGTATTGAAAAGAGCAAGGTTTTTATGGCACTGCTGAAAATGACTGAAAAATGTAGAAGTGTAAGTTTGCTCTTTCACTACATATCTTTTTTATTTTTCTTCTTTGGACCAAGTAAACTCTGCTTCTTTTAGTGCACCTGTTCACAATGGTGCCAAACAGAACTGGAAAGGAATTCACACCACCTGTGCCATCACTGAAGCTGTCCCAGTGAAGTTGGTAGCTTCCTTTTCAGTATCAACACTTGCAAACACTTTGTGCATATTTGATAAAATGCTGAATGAGATAAAGGACATATTAGTGGCTGGGAGGCTGCATGATGACCCAGTAATTTGCTGGGTCCAATGTCCCCTCAGTCAAGACCTCTCTTGGTGTTCTTGACAAAACATTATATATTTTATTTATTTTATTTCAGAAGATTTCTATCCAACTTCCCATTTAAAATACATACAAAGTGGTCTACAAGAGAAAGTGATGATAAAATATTATATAACCAATCATTAAACCAGTAAAACTATGTTAAGAGCAATGTGATCTCATTGAAGAGGCCTGAGTAAACAGCCTTGGGTTCCTCACCAGAGGAAAGGAGGACCTAAATGTAATAATAAATAGCCTAAGGAGGCTGACCAGTGGGCAGTCAAGAATGCAAATGTCTCTGTGGCTTGCAGTTAAAGTAATCCATGCTAGGAACCTGCCTGATCTCAGGCAGAGAATAAATCCTGCCATGGGATTTACTCTAAATCAAAGTGTACCCTAAATCAAAGCCCTTCTGTATTAATCTACAAAGCCCTAATCTGTTTGGGTGAGGTTGCCTGAAGGTTCCTTTCTCCCCTATTTACTTGCAGACAGCCTAAGTTTATTCTCAGATGCCCTTCTTCAGATGCCTTCACCAAATAAAGCAAGCTGGGTAGCAACTGAGAAGGCTTTTTCAGTGGTGGCACCTGTTTGTGGAATGTACCTTCTAGCATTTGCACTATTCTATTCTTTTTTCCTTTTTTCCCTGGCATCTGGAGAAGGTCATTTTATTTCCCCAGGCTTTTTACCCCATCAGCGTTAACAAGGGTGTCACTGTCATTTTGATCTTTGCATTGCTTCTTGTTTTCATCTTCATGACAACTTTATTTTATTCTGTTTTAGACTTTTGATTTTATGAGTCTATTGTATTTTATACTTTTAAGCTTCATGTTGTAAACCACCCAGAAAGCTTCAGCAAATGACTGCTATGAAATGGAATCAATCAATCAATCAATCAATCAAAAGAAGAAGAACTTCTAAAGTGCTGTAGAAATACTACAGTTAGGGTGTAATCTTATGCTTGATGCTATAGGACTATGTAAACTGGCATACAATTGTGATTTAAAAATGTAAGAACTCTTATTCATAAAGAAAATGTATTCAAATTTCCTCCCAAGTAGGAGAGAGGAAAGCAACTGAGCAACAAGAAAACTAGTTGGCTAAAATGATCTGATCTGCAAGTATGTACACAGAAAAAGCCATAGTCAAGGTAGAATTATGTTATCATTTCAGTGCTAGACACTTTAATGTTATCTATACCTGTAGCAATCACTAATGAATTTGGAGAATACTGTAGCAGAGGGTGCTGGAAGAATTAACCAAGCAAAACTAAAGCCTATAAGTTGAAAGTACTATCATGTGTGATCTCACTGCCTATGTGTCATTGCACAAATTGAAGGAAATGCATATGATGGTTAGGCTGTGCTCTGCACTCCTCTGACATTTTCTCACTCAGAGTTTCAAAGTTCACTTGACAACTGAATGGTTAGAAATACATGCTTTAAGAGAAAATGGATGGTTGGAGAATCCTGAAATAATTCCAGGATTCAGGCTAACACTTAGCAGGGCTGGGGCGGGGCGGGGGTGGGGGGGAGGTAGGTTAGTTTGTTTAGTTACCATATAGTGTGTGTATCTTATATGTAGGGAGATCAGAGTCATGTTCAATTTAGGTACAGGGTTTTCCCTCCCTGGTAAATTACAGAATGGCCTTGAACAAAAGGGCTAAGCTGCTTTGTTTAAGCTACATAGCCTCAGAGGATGGAGAGAGGTTTTTTTAAAGGATTTTTTCACTGACCCTCAGTAAAACAATCAGGGAAGCACATGCAAATATAGGAAATTAGATTTAATATTTACAATAGTCTTTTGAGATTTGACTGCTTCTAGTAGAAGCACCTAAAATCCTTATATTAATAGTGGCTAATCTATAAAGCGGCATATGGCATTTTTGTGCAAATCAGTGTCCTCTTTTGTCATCTGTTTTGGAAAGGATTGTCTTCTTTGATGAACTTTAAGAAACCACTCTGCTCACATACTTGTGAGCTTCAAGCTGCTGAAACATCTACTACCTTGACTATACTAGCTACATTACCCACCAGCTCATTTCTGGGCTTCATAAAACACACCACTGGATACTTCTAAGTATTTAAACTACTTGGGTCCCAGTTATTTGATGGCCCACCAGCAATAAGAACCTGCACAGGCCTTAACATTGATATCTGAGGCCACCATTCTGGACCTGTTATTGAGACTGGCAGGCATTGATGACACAGCATTTTTGGTGGTAGCCCTTTGTTAATGAAAATATCCCTTCATCTTTTAAATGCCCCATAGAGATTTTTAATTTGAAATGTGTTTGAAGGAATATTTTGGGGCTCTATATTTAACTGTTACTATTTTAAGTTAACATTTTTTGTTGTCTGATTTTATATGCTGTTAATTGTTTCAAATGCTTCCAAGAGAAGAAAATAGATTGGGTTGATAGTTATAATTAAAATGAAATTATAATGCACTACTAATATTATGCTATAATAAGTTCTCTGTTTTTAATAACTTGCATGCCACCTTGGAATGGTTACTGCTGAAAGGCAGCATTAATAAACACTGAAATAAGTAAATATGAATGAAATCTTTTTAATTTATTTGCACATAAAAGTTGGGGTTTGGACTACTCAAATCACAGTGCAGTAAAATAAATAAGTGGTGGGCAAATAGATTTGTACAGGTGTTGGAAGGTTACAGATCCGTGTACAGGATACCTGGTGCCTATCTCATTCATGCAAAAGTTAAGTAGGCGAAAATGAGTCAGAATGAATCTCTTAGCTCTCTAATTGGTCAAGAGGCAGGGCTGTCAGTAAAAGCACAAAGGGCTTATGCAGAGGCAATTAACTAGAATGGAGTTGGAAAGGAATATAATGCCCTCTGTGGTATTGTGAAGGTCAAATGTTGGGAAACCAAGGAGGTGGTTCAGCTAATAATTCTAGAAATTCAAATATTGTGGTTAGTGCTGAATGACTGGATCAAATAGGACATTCATCGATGGATGATGTTATTGTTTTGTATTGTGTAGTGGTTCTGTAACTACGTGTGAATGTAAGAATATAAGACAATCCATGCTGGATCAGACCAGAGGCCCATCTAGTTCAGCAGTCTGTACACGCGGTAGCAGACCAGCTGCCCGGGATGGGTGCAAGGCCTCCTTCTGCCCAAGCTCAGCAACTGGTGTTCGCAGGCGGCCACCTCTGGGAATGCAGGTAGCATAGCAAGCGAGACTAGGAGCCACTGACAGCCTGCTCCTCCATGAACCTGTGCAGTCCACTTCTCTCCACTCAGAACATTGCTAAATGAAAATTGTAAACTGGATTATATAGCAAAAATATATAGTATTAGAGGGTGCTGGCAAAACTCCTTTTTCAGGTTATTTGCATACCACATGGAAGATTCTCAGCTGTGGAGAAACAACCTCAGTTATTATCTTTTCACTGCCTTTGCTATTAGCCATCGATTAGCTTCCTCTTCTTTTTTCACGGTGTTAGTAATTCATTGTATGTGGCTCATCACCTGGTTGTTGAGATATTTGCATTTACAATTTTTGCTTTTTTCCCTTTTTTAGTACAAACAAGTGGAACAGTACATGTCATTTCATAAGCTACCTGCCGATATGCGCCAGAAGATCCATGATTATTATGAGCACCGTTACCAAGGCAAGATCTTTGATGAGGAGAGCATTCTCAATGAGCTCAACGACCCACTTAGGGAGGTAAGGATTCAGCAAAGTTGCATGATCATCTGGGAAAGGTTATTCTTGCCAATCTGAGCCAGAGAGGAAGTTAGAAACATGCAGAGATCTCTTCTTTGAGATGGACGCAAGCTCAAGTCACAAGCTGTAGAGCTTACCAGCAGTACTGTGTACAGCTAATCAGCCAAGAGAGTGAATTTGTTTATGGGGACTGGTTAGGAATGTGCAAATCAGCATAACCCAAGCTCACCCAAGTGTTCCAGATTCCATCTGGAAGCTCGTTGTGATTCAAATCTGTATCATTTATGAGTATTCTTTGTTTCTTTTCCTTTCACATGAACATCTATGCATATTTATGTCTGTTTTTCCAAACATTTACATCAGTTGTGTGCATGTTTGAAATGTACACAGTCTTTTCCCATTAATTAAAGCATACGTGTGTGCATTTTCTAAAAGTACACATTTTTCATATGCTTGCCCCTGTTAAGCACACTTCTTTTGGTCAAGCTTGCAAAGTATGCAGACTTGGACGACAGATTGCATCTGAGAGTATATGCAGTCTAGAAACAACAAACTGGGTAGATACTGATTCAGAAATGAGCTGAAGTAAATTTCTGATATATATTTGGGTGTGGTCTGCTGACTGAGAATGCAGCTGAGCCCCTGATATTAATGGCTAGAAGGAGGTACGATGGCATGTTAGTGGAAGCCAGTATGGAAGATGGAGAACATCTAACCTGGTGCACAAACCGGACATTACAGGGATGCAAAGAATCCAGCTTCAGCTTTGCTGTTACATCCTTTCTTTCCCCCAGATTAACCCAGTGTAGCTCCCCACCCCCAGCCCGTGCACACATGAGAAAAGCAAGGATTCCAGTGGGCTAAAATTAAAATCTGTATTTATCCAGCAATTCATGGTCTTCACAGCCTGGACAAGGTCATTTCTCTCGGCATGTTAATTAACTAATGGCTGCCACAGAATAGATTCTTTGTTGACAAGCATATTCTATTAGCATTATTGAAATGTCATGCTCATTAATTTTAAGATCTAATATGCAGTGACAAATGCTAAAACTTCCATATCTAGGAGTGTTCAGTGCTATATTTTTGACCTTTTCAAAGTAAGTTTTCTGTTTATCAAATAGCAAACATTTATTGCTTCTGCACACGAAGAGACAAATCGTACTTTAGACAGTACCTAGAAAAATGCTCAGTATGCTAACAATCATTTCAAAGAAAACATTTTTAAAAGAACTCTAGCATAAAAATAAATGCTTTCTGCAAGAGGTGGGCAGCTGGAAATCTGAGCCATAGAATGGAAATTATTATGCAACATTACCCTGGGCAGGCCACAGTTGCTTTTACTGAAATTATATTGTGATTTCAGTTGTTTTCAATCTTTGTACTTAATGAAATCATTTTAAATGCCATTCTTCATCAAGCACTTCATTCGGTTTTTGAGTTGTGGCAAAGGTTTATGACAGTCAACAGCTATCTCTGTTGGGGAGTTTATGCCACTCTGTTGCAGAAAGGAAAAGCTAATCACAGGATCAAGGTATGAATGGTGGCAGAAGGCATGATTGATGGATAAATGAAGTTACTTGAGACCAGAGTCATACTTTAGAAGGTGATCTCTGATTGTTCTGACTGAGCACAGGAAACATTGCTTTCAAACAGTGGAGGGAGGGAATGAAATCATGACATAAGTATGCTCTTCGATTATAGGACCAACACCATAGGTAATGTAACTGCCCATATTTGCCATTACTTCCCTCTCGCCGCCTTTTCATTTCTCTAACTCCCAATGGCCACAGCTCTCAGGGTTGTTCACAGCAGTCCAAAGAATATATACAATCATCAAAATGGATGCAAGAAAAATAAAACGAAGTGCCATGTAAAATTCCAACACAGAGAATTTTAAAAAGTTTAAACAAGTAAAATCATTTCAGTAAAAATATAGACCTCTTAGAACAGCTGACATAAAAAGAAGATGGTGCCCTGTGGAACTGGAAAAGCAAACATGAAGGGGGAAATAGGTTGAATCTGTTTCAAGACTTCAACTTGTTCCACTTTTGGAAGCACACAACCAGGAAAAAGCAGCCTCCGTTATGCAGTTCTTCTGATCCATCTTCAGTGAAACGCTGCTAGCCAAGAAACTGCTGGAAGTTGCTCACTCTGCATGGATGGACTGGTTTTAAATTGATATTTTGAGTCGTTTAGCTGACCCTTAACCTGGCACTTTTCTCTTAGATTTATTTAGTGAATCAGATCATCATAATGCGCAAGCATATCCAAAACAAATGTCTAGACAAGGAGACATTTGGAAACAGGGGACACTTTGTTTGACTGGAAGTGCCAGAAAACAAAATATCCTCAGGTTTGTATTACCCCCTCTTCTTCACAGCAATTACTTTGATCAGCATAAAAGGCATTTCTTGGAACCTCTCAACATTGCTAAATCATGGTGAGCTGAGACCACACACAGGTATTTAATACTAAAATAATTGTATTAAAATCATAATGAGGAGATGTAGTCTTTAATGACAGACATTAGACAGTTTGCTGAAGCAAGATACAAGATCTGGTTTGTGTGACTGTGTGTGTGTGTGATTTTCTCGAACAGGTAACTGAATCCCTAGCAGTCTAGAAATAAAATGCAGCCACCTAAGTAGGCTAACTAGAGCAGGGAATTCTTATAGGATGCGTCTCTCTAAGGATGGGGATACACTGCAACATTTTGCTGCAGAGAGCTAGATTTGCTGTCTGTCTGTTTCCCTCCCTTCCTCCCTGTCCGTGTGTGTGTGTGAGAGAGAGAGAGATCAGCATAGCCATGCATGCATATGTATTACGCATATTAGCATGTATATTTATTTATCTATTCACTAAACATAGTAGCATTTTCTGGCAAGAATATCAACAGCACCCAAACCCCTGAAACTACAAATACCAATGGACCATGTTGAACTTTGCAGCAACATATTGATTTGACTCCTAGTGCTTGCCACAGGACACTGTCACTTAGAGAAGAGAGGAAAGGACAGTGACCCCATCCCTTGTGTTCCAGAACACACGTAATTATTCCCCAGCAGCATCATTATATCTGGCCAGCTCACTGATCGAATGGCCCAAGGCGTTCGGTATACGTCTCATCGCAAAGACTCTTTGCTCCATGGTATCCGTCCTATGGAGATAACACAGCTAGACTTAAAAGCTGCAAAACAAGCATGTCAGCAAGTGCTCTTTTTCAAACAAACCTTGTTTCCAGTATGATCCTTTACTGAATTGTGCCCCTTTTACAATCTGTTTTATGAAACGTAAAAAGGCACCTAAATCCATGTGCCATCCATCTTAGACACGCTAGGTAACCAGCGTTTCAGAATGTTCAGGCCAAAATATTTGGCATGCAAGAGGTAAAGTATATCTAACAGGTTGAATGATTCAGCTTCCACCTGTGTGAAATGGAAGCAATTTCAGCAATTTTTAAAATATTTCCCATAAACTAATGGTAGAAATTGTGTCTGCTTACTAAAACATTTCTAAGTAACTGTAACAATAAAACATAGAAAAGCACCACTACACTTAAAAGTAAATTTTTCATAAAAACCATTTAAAACATTCAGCCAAGGAGATGAAGACAGAGTCAATTGTTAACAGCGAAACATAAAGACCTGATGCATAACATGCTATAAAGTCTGCTGGATTTGAACAGCCTTTCTAAATTTCATACATTGAATGAATTGATACATTTCCATGTGCCATCCCATCAAGACTGTTATGGGGAAGATTTCAAATTGTATTTTCTGTTTCAAAATGAACAGAGGATGAGGACTGCTGGGAAAAAGAAAAAAAAAGAAAAATATTGCAGTCAACCTGACAAATTCTCAAGCTTGGTGTGTGCTGACAAGTCAGAATATCAGTCCAGACTGTGGATGGCTCAGTCAGCTAATGTGTGAAGCCAAATATTGACTGGAAATGCCCTATCAAATTATAACTACCTAAGTCTTTCCAAAAGATTTCTGATGATAGTGAAAGAGCTGATGCTCATGAAATAAATGTCTAAGTATCTATAACTGCATCGGTAGCAGTTTGTTGTTGGTAGATACAGTATATATATTCTGCATCTCCTTAAGACAGCTCAGGGTAGCTAACGACGACAACAACAAAAGGACATAGCCGGGTTGGAATCGGTGCAGCCCAGGGCCACGAGGATGGTGGCCGGGTTGCAGGGGATGCCGCATGAGGCGAGGCTGAAGGAACTGGGTCTCCTCAGCCTGGAGAAGAGGAGACTGCAGGGGGATCTGTTGGCGACATACTTGAGAGGGTGTCACACGGAGGTGGGTAGAGACCTGTTCTCCGCAGTGGAGGAGGGCAGGACATGTTCCAATGGAGCAAAGCTCAAGGAACCAAGGTTCAATTTGGATGCCAGGAAGTACTTCCTGACAGTTTGGGTATGGAGTGGACTTGCATGGGAGGTGGTTGAAGCCCCATTGGTGAGGGTGCTCAAGCATAGGCTGGACATGTACATGGTAGGCATGTCATGAGTGGAGCTGGCTGGAGCTGGGGGTCAGACTAGATGTCCTAGGAGACTCCTTCTGACTCGCTATGTTTCTCTATTTCTCTGTATATTCATAATGGCTGACAGCACACAACACAGATCATTGAGAGTAAATTAAGCCTTGATGGGCAGGTGTGTCAGAAATGGAAAAGGGAGCAAGGATATGACTTTGTACAAAGCAGGAAATCTTATTGAATTTTGGGTCATGTTAAACACCTGATGGGGATTAGGAATTTGTTGGGGTGTTGATGTTTTGAACTCTTATGTCCAGTCTCCATACGTGTAAATAAACCCCATATCACAGAAACATAGCAAGCCTCCAGTAAAGTCCTTCTAAGGAAACTGAACTCCAAATAAGTGTTGGAACCCCTGAAACTTCTCATGGCTTGGTAGTTGGACAAATGTGCATGTAGAAGTATATTCTATACGTACATGGTAAACTTACCAAAAGTTCACTTCAACAATGAACTGTTCCAGACTCGAATTTCTGTGAATAGAAGCATTGGATCCAACCTGATGAATTAAGCACAGTAAATTCATGAAAAAGTGTTCATAGAATATCCAGGTACTTAGACAAAAGAAATTTGACTTGAAGCAATTTAACTGGGTTTAGAATCAAGCCATGCCCCGAGAAAGTCTATTGATGGCCATTTCCCATGATAGCTAAATGTAACTTTGACATTTAGGGGAAATGTGTTCCTCAAGTGTGGAGGGCTGTTACCTGCATGGCCTCCGTATGGATAGAATTCCCAAATAAACTGGGTCATCACTATGGACCTAAAGCACCTTTCCCTGAATGAGTAGAGCTTTTGCTATCCAAGCAATATTTCAGCTCATGGTATTTGTAAATGCAGGGCTTTTTTTGTCATAGAACGCACCGGAACAGCGTTCCGGCACCTTTTTTTGATGAATTTTTCCATGTGATTGTGAATCGCTCTGTTGGGTGTAGCAGGTCGGCAGCAAAAAGCATTAAAATAGTGCCTGCGGGCTGCGTGTGTGTTGGCGCTGCTCGGGAGGGCGCTGTTCGGCTCGGGACGCTGCTCAGCTTGGGATCGGTCGTGTGGTCGCGCACTCAGTGCTTACTGCCGGCTGCGACCATTACGTTTGTGTGTGTGTAGAGTAACTGACCCCAAGAGGTGAGTTCAGGCACTTTTTTTTTTTTTTTTTACAAAAAAAGCACTGTGTAAATGTAATAGGGAAATACCTCTTGATCAGAATCTATCTATGGCATCTACTAGCATACAGGATAAAAACAACAGAAAGCATGCAAGAAAATAATCTATAAGAACACATTTCAGTAAAATCCATAAAAGCAGATATTGCCAATTAGAAATAGGGTATCCACTTTGAAAATGATGCTCCCCCTAGTTGAATTACAACATTAAGAAATGATGCCCCACCACCCAGCAAGGTATTCTTCACATCATTTGAGACAAAACTTTTATATGTAGGTTAACAGTAGCAGTGCAGATCAGATCAGTCTAGGGGAAAATTATAACCTGGTTGCCGCTTAAAGGTAGGATATGCCTGCAGTTGTGCAGTTCAAGTTGTAAAGCTGAGAGCAGCAGCAGCCTGGCAAACCTAGCTTGTGAGAAAGAGGTTAATACCCTTTCTGAGCCATTATTTAAAGTTCAGAGCTGGCCTATTTTTAGATAGTAGTGTGAGAAGATGTTGGCTGAAAATAGATACAGATCATGTCTCCTTGCAGAATATAGAACATTGGGACACTTCATTTTCAGAGAACATAATTGGTATTTGGGATATAACCTCCATCGTTTCAGCCTTTTGTGTGTTGGAAAAAGGAGCTTTGTTACAGAAGCTACACATATCTTGTGTGAGTATTCCTAAGAACACAGAGCACAACAATTATTATTACACTGTCCCTCCTCTCTTCCATTTCCAAGGAACCAAAGGCAGCATACTAGGTTCTTCTCCTCTTCACAATAACCCTGGGAGGTAGGTTAGAGTGAAAAAGTGACTGGCCCAAAGATAGTAGGCTGCAAGATTGAGTGAAGTCTGGAACCTAGATCTCTGAAGTCCCTGTCCAGCTACCACACTGGCTCTCAACCACAATGCCCCTCATCCCTGAACATTTGCCATGGTGGCCTAGAGCATCCCATCCCCTGCTCTCCCCTGGTGACTTTGGATGAGATGCAGTTCTAGAATTCCATTTTAGTATGAAGATATTCCCAGGTTCCCTTCTAGTTGACAGTGTTCTGGCATAGTTTCAGAGTCTGCCCAGCACCAGACTCTGTAGAATTACAGGTAATTAGAGAAAGAAATTACAGAATCTCCTACCACACAGGTCAAGTGTTTCACAACCTAGTGCCTCTTATCATTAATTAATTAATTAGATTGATAGCCCACCTGTCCTTTCTTCTTTGTTTAAGAACCCACAACCTTTTTACATCATTCTCTTCCTACTTTTCTCAGTCTTATCCCCACAAAAACCTTGTGAGGTAGGTTGGGCTGAGGGTCTGTGACTGGCCCAAAATTACCCTGGCTGCTCAGACCACCCGAGTCCAGCCCTGCACTCTGAACCACTTCACCACACTGGCTCTTAAGTGTGCCAGTCTGCTACTCCCATAATTCCTTTGGCCATACCAACCTAGAATGAATGCATTAATTCATTAATTCATTCATTAACCTGCAAATCTGTTTGCAGTTTAACACATTTGAAGTTTGCTAGGTTGGGTAAGGCTGGGATAGGACAACAGATAAAAATATATAATAGCTGGCAGTTTTGCCTGTAATGCCCTGTGGTATGTCATGCTGAGGCATCCTTTTAATTTTGGTTAATTTTACTCGGGTATCAGCAGATCTCCTTGGTCTGAACATGTGAGCATGGCTGATCCAGAACTTTTCACAGTATCTGGTTTTATCACTCGATTCATGCTGGTTTATTGGTTTAAGTAGGGTTTCCTGGCTGATCTCCCTGCAATCCCCTTCTTTGGCCAGAATTAGGTGGTGATGCATAAGCAGAATGCCTGCTAGACACCCTCAGGTCACTGGTTCAAAACCCACTGCAGACCCACAGTTTTACCAGTATGATTAAAGAGCAAATAGGTTTCTACAGTTAGCATGAAGCTGTAGTTGTGATCATTCTGTAAACCTCTGCTCCAATGCAGCATTTATCAAGCTCTGAAATTTTAAGCACACTCTATCTTCAGACTTTTGACATCTTCACATCAATCCTTTGGACAGTAAGTTCACAAGGTCTGCCATAAATCTGCTTTGGCTGAGACCAGGACAGGTTTATCCTTTCCACTGTAGAAAGATCGCATTTTGTTTGTTGGATGGTATATACATCTTTGGGTCGCAGGCTCATAGACTGGTCTTATAGAGGCTTCTCAAGTGCTATACAATCAACAGGAATTAAATTCATCCACAGAAGCGGTGATTAAGAGACATACTTGCTTGTAATAATTGAATCCACTGCTTGACTAAGATAGAGCAGTCTATTTCATATGGAAATCATCTGCAATTTATAATTAATTTATAAGGTGAAGGGAGAGAACCAGAATTGAAATGCTCTTCACTATTGAATGCATGCCAGGCTATAGGCCTGTATATTAGCCAGCCCAGGTTTTGCTTCATTTGAATTCTCCTTTTAGATGCTTAAAAAATGGAGAAAGAACAATGAATCTGCCAGTTGAGCATGGAAAGTGGAATTCACCACCTTCTGGAAGACAACAGAAAATTGGGGGAACAATAGCTAGGAAAGGCAAGTGGAGAAAGAACACATGGAAGGAAGGATGGTTTCTGAAAAATTCTATAGCCCATGAAATTTCACAGAAAATAATACATCAAAAATTGGCACCATACTAACTTACTAAATGGTACTACCAGTAGTACCACAATTCTTACAATACTTCAACTAAAGATTCACATGGACTAGTAAGTTCAGTGTCTGTTTTGTTCATTAATTTGGAATATAAGCTTCTTTTACTTACCTATATCTAAAGCACATAGGGTTTCCAGTTAAATCCAGTTAGGACACACATCTATGTACTATACCACATGTATTCCTTTTTTTTTGGCATTGCTCTTATGTAGCAAAAGTGTTGAATGTTTCTTAGCCAACTGTGAAATATTTCAATCATTATATTGATTTTCTTATAACATCCCAGTTTTTGTACTGAAGCACAGTGTGAAAATACATGGCGAGTGAAAGGAAGAGAGATAAGAGGATTATGTTGGGGGGGGGGGGAACCTCACCCTTAGGATGTCTACCCTAGTGGTGAGCAGGCAGTCCAGTTGTCCAGATGTTTAATTGCTTAAGTGATCCATGACACAAGGTTAGCCTTAAGCTTCTCATTATCAGTCTCTTCTGTCTGATAATCTTGACCAGTTGGAAACTAAAATATGAAAGATGGCAGAGCAGTTGCTAAAAGAAAGATGTGGTGGGGTGTGATGGCTGGAGTATTGGACTCTGGACTTGGGAGATCCAAGTTCTAGTCTGTGCTCAACCGTGACAATCACTGGTTGACTTTTGCCCAGTCACTCATTTGCAGCCTAACTTATATCACAGGGTTATTGTGAGGATGAATGGAGCAATCCAAGCCACCTTGGTTTCCTTGAGGGAGGAAAAAAGACAAGATAGAAGTGCAGTGTAATAATCATAACAATTATAATATTCTGAATTGACCTTGCTAGATAGGATGTACCTTATCTGAATCATCCAAGTACTAACCATCCTTATCAGAACTATCCTCACCATATTAATGGCAATCCCCCAAACTAATCACCCATTAGTTTCTATTTTTCTGCAGACCTCATGTTTCTTTCAACATTGAAATATTCTGAAATACATCACTACATTCATATGTCCCATGAAGTCCACAAGTACTGAAAATGATTGGATTTGATTCAACACATAGTGACACAGACTGCATGTTAGATGCCATTTCTGTGAGAAAAATGTTAGCTTTAGAAACAAATACTTTTTAAAAGTCGGGTCTCTTTATTGCACTACAGAATGAACATATATATTTAGTCTTCCGTACTAGATGAAATCTATGTACTAACTAGTGGAAAGGTCAATGGACCAAATAAACGCATTGACTGGCTTATTGATTGATACATCATGAATATGTTAACTGGGCTTTCAACTCAATTGTATTATAAAAAAAATGACAAGTTTTTCAAGTAACTACCGAGATAGCATTGACTAACGATAAAATACATAAAGCAAATTGTCTCTGACAGACAACTTAGATAATAGAGGCTTAATCAGTTCTCTCCTAATATCCCAACAGAAATTAAGATGTTCACTGCAGTTCCTAATTCCCCTGAAGCGCAAGGACAAGAAGTTTGCAGTAAAAAACTTTCATTAAATCTCTTCTCTAACATGGCATATACAGGATAATTTACTGAAAGATGTCCAAGTAGATTTATGCTACCATCATATAAGAACAGCATGATTCTAATTCTGCTTTCTAGAAATAGTAATTTTGATATTTCTAATTCTGAATAATAACTCTAAAGAATATTAGCTAAATGTATATAGTATTTAGTCTTCACTGTGTATGAAGTACCTTGTAGGATAGAAACAATGTGATTCTAAAGCAACTGATCCCAACCCGGTACCATTTAGATGTCTGGATCTCCAGTTTCCATCAGTCCCAGCCAGTAGGGCCACAGTGAAGAATGCTGGATTCTAAATCATGTAGTCCAAGACACCCATGGGCACATGGTTGAGGAAGCTTCTTCTCAAATATACTATTTAAGGAAAATTTCTAGTAAATTACAGCTGGATGAACTATATAGACTTGAAGATTTCGTTTATATATAAGATTACATGTTAGAAAGTAGTGTAATGTAATTTTAATAGAAAGGGACCTTACAAACGTAATGCAACAAATGCCAGCAGGACAGCAAAGTGCAAGGTCCTTATCAGGATGATGTGATGCCATCAGATTTTATACAGCCCTCTGAATGTAATAGAGAGAAAAATATCAAGTGCAGCAGGAGTGGTTAACTGTGAAGAGCTCTTGGCAGAAAAAAAAAGTAATGCATAAGGTGTCAACCTAGCTCTAGTTCCTGGACATACTGTTCTGTACATTTCCTGTAATAGTCTATTCCTATCTGCCAAGACTGATTCCTTCTATTTCATGGTGTTTATCTTATTTTTATTTTACTGCTTCCATTCTGATACTTATTTTCTATATATGTATTGCATATATTTTTATACTGGCTTTCTGTAAGATCCACCAAGGGTAGTCAGTGTAGAGCAGCTCAAATGTTGATAAATTTCCCTTGCTTATAAAGAGGATTTCTGGTGCATTCTCTAATGTGACCTTCTCCAACCTGGCTGAGGATTATGGGAACTCAAGGCCATCGAGTTGGGGAGAGTTGCTGTAACGCTTTTAATCCCAAGAAATAATATTTCTTACCCTCAATTTTCCAAGTTCCTCCCACAAAGCGTTGCCCTCTTCTTAAACTGGGGTGAATTTTAGTTTGTGATGAAGTATGAAGCAAGGATTTTATACAGAGTTCATAGCATTTGGTGAGGGAAGTCTTCTCCCTAGGAGCTGGGGACGTAGCACCAAATGCAAAGAACCCCATGTTGCATGTCCTTTTCTTCCACCCTTCCTGTTCTTGGGCTTGCTCCGACTCATGCTTTTTTCACTCAGGACCTATCCTTCCCCCCATTGGTGGTTGTAATTCCTCAAAGTCACAAACTCTACACCCTGTCCTGCCCTCTTGTAATTTAGCTGCAGTTACATATTTTGCTGCTTTTCACCTTCTCTACCACCTGGCATGGTGTCACTCTGTATCGCACTTGGTGTCAGCTGTGGGCAAAGTTAGAGGGCGGAAGAGAGATTGCCGCTGCTTCTACATTTTCCAAACCAGCCTCTCTCCTCTCAGTTTCTCTGCACATGCTGTGGGTCCTGGGAGTGGGAAGAAGTTGGTGGTACTGGCTGGTTACCAGGCTGAGCCAAACAGTACTTACCCAGCTGTCATGAGAGGCAGTGGATGGAGAGTGGGCCCAGCGCTCTCCTGGCCTGACTCTCCCGGCCTCACTATCTGTAAAGCGAGAGAAAAGATGCTCCATCCTCCAAGGTTAGGAGTGTGAAGTAGATAGAAGGGCATGTTAATGATGAAACATAAAGGTATTGGCCTTCATAGATGACATTTTTAAAAGACATTTTAATATCCATTAGTCACTGCATAAACCTCCAGTTATATTAATTTAATGCAATTTTATCAGGTGTTATATTATCTTATGCCATTCTTTCATTGCTTTATAATTGTATTTTAATTGTCTCATGTAATCCACACAGAGAAGCCATGGGTGAAATAGGTGGTATATAAATGTTTTAAATAAATAAATT
This sequence comes from Varanus komodoensis, assembly GCF_004798865.1. Taxonomy (NCBI): domain Eukaryota; kingdom Metazoa; phylum Chordata; class Lepidosauria; order Squamata; family Varanidae; genus Varanus; species Varanus komodoensis. The sequence continues at coordinate 1,722,466 of NW_025336087.1, read as the reverse complement.
TCCCAGTGTTCAGGAAATACATTAAGCAGTAAAGGGATTCTACCTGAATTTGTAATGGCCCTCTCTTTCCATGTTTTGGAGAATTCACAAAGAAAGCTCAAGCTCCGAGTTTCCTAAAATCTCAGGCCCTGTAGGAATCTCTCACAGCCCTTAATTATTCCAGCTCCCACAGTCCTTAACTATTCCAACTCCCAGTTCTCTTCTTCCCTTCTGCCTTTCCGTGGATTGCTATGTGCAGACAAGGAGAAGGAATCTGTGAGAAGGCTGGCATAGTACTTAGGGTTTGCCAGTGCTGCAAATGTGACACCCTTGCCAGTAACCAAAAAAAAAATGTTTCTGTTGAGTATCCTTGGGGACCCTCCATCACCATCAGGAATGCTGGAATCTGTACTTGGAATTCTTCCTGGCTGAATGGACTCAATGGGTTTTAGAGCCCTGAGGACGTGGCAGAAGCTTTTCAGACACTCTGTGAACAGGGCCGTGCTCAGCAGCTCTTAGCAGCAAAGCTTGCAGCCCAGCCACAGTTCTGTATGGTGTCACACAGTCTCCTGTGTGCTGCTGTCTCCAGAAATGCTACTGACTGAAAGCTTCTGTACTAAAAGCCCTTAGTGCTGCGCAAGCACATGGGGCATATGTAGGATAAAAGCAAACAAACAACCAACCAGAAATAAGATGTCTTGGGCACTTCTTACTAAAAATGAAAATGGAACCCCTGCTCCAAAGAGAAAGTTTTTCAGAACTTCCCCTTTCCCCAGCCTCATCATTGGAGCTTTCATTCCTCCCCTCCACCAAATGATCTGAACAAAATGACAGGCTCAAAAATCATTGCCAAAGCACTTCTTCTCGCTTTTCATACCATTATGCCTCTTTAGCTCCAACCAGTAGGCAAAAGGCCTAAAATGACTGAAATCCCAGAGCTTCCACTTAGCTAGTGTGTGGGTTGCAGGCATCATCACATATTAATCACTCCCAGACTACTTTTATCTACAAACTAGGAAAAGCAGAAGTAATCTCCGCTGCTTGTTCATGGCTTTAAAAACAGAGCTTTCAGAGGTGATGAAATTCCATTGGGGCTTACTGCTTCTTTTCTGAGCAAGTTGCTTGCTCTGGTCAGCAGGCAGATTTTTTGCAAAAGAAGACCCTCATGAACAGAATCAGTTATTGAATTACTCGTGCTGGACACAATCCTTGAGGCACATGTGTGCACATTTCAATTAAATGCATGTTCTCTTACACAGCATTCATCCATTCTAGTTTGTCATACACAGGAAAATTCACCCCAGACTGCTTGCAGTGTTTCCACTTAAGCTTTCACCAAATTTGTTAAGCACAGTGTTTTTCAAACCATGTTTGGGACTATGCTGGGATTCTTTGTAACTTTTTCAGAAGCTTCCTGAAATAAGAAGGAAGCTAAGGGCAAGCGTTTCCCTGAAAGACAACTGGCGACGACATGTAGTTATACAGCTGCAATGTCTTGCTCTCAGTTCATCTGAGGCTGCACCCAGCCATCTGAGGCTGAACTGAATGGATTGTATACCACAGAACATGTCCCAGAATCCTTTATGGCTCTCTGAGGGCTTCCTTCCAGGATGAGAAGTTCAGAGCAGCAGACGAGTCAGTGTGAATAGTTTTCTTTAATGGCAAATAGTTTGTGACTCCCTCCCCACCTTTTTTTCTTTTGCACTTGCATAGCTTTTACATTTCAGTGGCTCAACCTCTTCTAGTACTTCCCTCTCACTTTTTAAAATGGATGCACACTAGTCCTGTCTTTTTCATGCTAGCAGAGAGCCCTTGAATGCTTTCAGCCGTCAGGAGACCTGTGCTGGTGCACCAAGGAGCTTTACAGCAAAAACTTAAGTCAAGAGTGGGGGAATGGTCTCTGGTTTTGTTTTGCTTGAGCTAGCTTCAGCCTGTGTTGGGGAGGGGTAGAAATTCAGGGGTCAAAGATCGTTTACTGTTGCTGTGTGTATGCCCGCATGTGCACACACACAGACAAAGAACTTTTTTAGCTCAGCCCTAAGTACTCAGAGGTTGGTTCCACTGAGTTCCATAGGTTCCCGCTCAAGTAAGTTTGCTTAGGCTTGCACACCTTTATTTTAATAAATTCTTTGCATGGTATCATTGTCCACCACCAAGCAAGTTCTGCTTGTTGCTAATCACTGTGTTTGCAGAAATAGTTTATTTGTTGTCTCCAACAATTAGGACACGATATATGTTTTGATTGAACACCTGCCAGTATTATGGGGAGTTTTCCCAAATATCTTGCCTGTTTTTTTTTTTTTTTTTTGCTCTTACATACTCAATCCCCCACTCTCTTTTTGTAACAAGTTCTACAAAGCAAGGACCATTAAGGTAAAATTTCTTGAAAAATCCTAGCACGGTGTCCATATCCAGGGCAGAGTGGGGAGATGACACCTGAGTCGGAATCAAAATTTTGCTTTGCGGTATTCAAAGCAGTGCCGACACATTGCAGTATAGCCTTTCTGTGAAGGTTTCTCTGCTAGGTTACAGTGTATGCATAGTTTTAAGTTATTAAATGGCTAAACCAGCTCAGTTTGTGTTGTGATATGAATCAATCTGGTTTGCACTTCCCAAATGTGGACCAGAATACACTGTTTCTTCAGTATTCATACATGTCTGAATTTTGCAATGCAGTTTTCTAATCAAACAACACATACTAGAATGTGTGCACTGGTAAATTTGCACTACAAAGGCATACATTAAGGAAAATGGCTTAAAAAGGCATATATTAGGGAAATGCATAAAAAGTTGTATGCATATGAAAATGCTGGTGAAAATGTGTACACATTTTAATTCAGCCTTTTAAAAAAATCACACAACTATATACAGAAATGGAATGGAACAAACCTGTCATTTTAAAAATGCGATGATTGTGGGAGGTGAAAAAGTGGATTCATCCATCCCTAAGCTAGTCTTGCTCTGTGGTTCTGTACCTCAAGGCTTTTCTGTTTTAATTCTTTCCACCTTTATAATACCTCCAATTATCTTCTTCTAAATTCAGGAGATCGTCAACTTTAACTGCCGCAAGCTGGTTGCCACAATGCCTCTGTTCGCAAATGCTGACCCGAATTTCGTGACGGCCATGCTGAGCAAGCTGCGCTTTGAGGTGTTCCAACCTGGAGATTACATTATCCGCGAAGGGGCTGTGGGGAAAAAGATGTACTTTATTCAGCATGGGGTTGCTGGTGTTATCACTAAATCCAGTAAAGAGATGAAGTTGACAGATGGCTCCTACTTCGGAGGTGAGTAGAAATGCATGATACGATACATATGGAGAGAACAAATGTGGATTAGCTACTCGATACTGGATTCAGGAAGGTGATGAAGACAAGATAGTACATCTGCATGTTTCTATTGGATCTGACGGCAGATACAGCAGCTGTAACACTTTTCATCCGAGAGCTTGGCAATTTTCAAAATGCCAAGCAGACCAGGACTGTATCCCTATCCATCACCAGGTTCCGTTATTCATCCCATACCTCTATAGGCCCTGCTGGCAGCCTTTTCCTTAAGGCCAGTTCACACATACATGTAGATCCCTCATCATTGGGTGGTGTGGAAATAATATTTCTTCATCATGGATGTGCCATTTCAGAAAGGTGTAAACCACCTTCCCATAAAGGCATTATATTAGATTCCAGCTTAGTTATGCTTCACATTGATGCATTGCAATCAATGGGGAAAGTTAGCAATGCTTAAAGTAAGTCTGTGTGTGGCTGGATGGTGCAGCCATTAATATATGAATGCGTGTGTGTGAACTTATCCCTAAATCACTGGAATGTAGCCATTTTATCCTTGAGGGCTGCAGTGCTGGCTCAGAAAGCACACATATACATGCACATCTGAGAAAACACCAGCCTGTGACATCTATTTATTTATTTTATTATTACATGTCTATGCTGCACCCGCAGCTGGTAAGATTCTCTGGGCAGCTTGCAATTGATAATAACAGCAATCGCAGGTAAAATTGAATTAAAACAATGAAACAACTATAATAATGCAAGGATTGAAAAATTATCAGAATCAAATCAAAATTAAACTAAACATTAAAGCATCTAACGAAAGCATTAAAAGCTGTTAAAAATATAACATACAATCTGGCATTTAAAATTCACATAGGCAGCAGCGAGGACAGATAAAACATGTTAAAACCAATCAATTACCAAAACATCCTATGAAGTTTCTTTTTAAATCACTTGGCATCAAAAAAAGAGTGACACATCTCCTTAGGAAGCAAGTTCCAAAGGCAGGGTGCCTCTACAGAGAAAAAGACCTTCTGGCCATTTCCCACCTCAACATGGACACACACTGTGATGGCTTTGTCCCCCTCAGTCATCCCATTGCAGACCACTCCTTCCTTGCTGATCAGAGCAATGGGAAGATCGCATCAGTCTTGGGATATTGGAGGAGGAAAGAAGAGGTGACTTCTCCTAGAAGGGGACACACAGTCAAGAATTGGTGTGCCTACCCTAACCCTAAACCAAGCCAGTATGTTTCATTATGCTGCTGCTCATAGGCAGTCACAGAGTGCAAGAATATTGACCCTGTAGAAGAAAGGACATCAGAACCTTCTTTGGTACCACAGTCCTTCTTTGTGTGCAGCAAACATATTTGGGTCTGTCACAGACCCTCAACCCAGCCTTCCTGAGAAATGGAGTGACTGAGAACTATGTAATCCAGCTTGGATTCCTTGCAAGAAGAATAAGAGGCAGGATATAAATGCAATGCTGTAATACTACTACTACTAATAATAATAGTAATGGACATTCAGATACATAAGCAGTCTGAGCACAACACCCAGGACAGTCAGTCTTGTAATTCCCAGGAGCAATGAAGACGCATGCCACAATGGGTGCATGGAAATTTCCTTCCTTTATCTCCCAACTTGCCGGTTATCTCTCCTGAGAAAAGCAATATTGCAATAACTTATCCTTCAGTTTGATCATACTTATGATTAATAACAAATAAATATTTTATATACTGTAGAAAAGACAAGGTGCACAAAGGGCCAATTAGCATAATATCATTTTATATGGAAATAGCTTTTTCATCTTTGAGTACTTTCATTTTATTAAACCTTAGAGAGATAGGATCGCAATTTCCCATCAAGTTTCTTAGCTATTTGTGTCAAGACATTTTAATAGCTTCTAACCAAGGGAATGGAACATTATAACTGACAGTCTTCCACCTCCCAGCACTATCCACTAAGCCCAATTTCAGAAATAAATTGAGTAAGTGTGCTTTTAATTTTTAACTCATGCTCGACTAGCTTATACTGTAAAACATTCTGGTAATTATAGTATAACTTCCTGCACAGTAATCTACAGAAATGAATGGGCACTGTGTAAAATTACAACTATACTAACTTCTCTCTCCACTTTCATGAATGTTTGAATTTTCTGACACTGTTTCCATTAGTCACTCAGCTATGTCTGTTTCTGTTTATGCCAAACATGTATTCTTATATATGCTTGCAAGTGATCGATGATTTCACTCCATGTGGATTCATCCCATTATAGATTTCACATCACTGATAGCTTTCATAGGTTTTCATCATTTGTGCTGGAATATCTGGAAGACTTAAGGACTTTATTTGTCATATAAATGTATCTTTGCTTTGTTACAAAACCAGGATTTCCTGGTTTATCATGTTCAAATATGTGTATATAAAAGATAGATATTAATTTGAGGCCAGTGAATGAATTCAGCTCTCATGTTTATAAGAGGATTGGAGTAGGCAACTTTTAGGATAGTGTATCTTAGACAGCCAAACTTCCCATTATCCCGCATCATTAGTGATGCTGGTTAGGACAGGTGGTGGCTATAGACCAAATCATGCAGAGGGCCGTAGGCTCTGCCAACCCCTGCTATTTGCTTTTGGTATGTGCCATTAGGACAGGATACCCTTGTTTGTCTTTCTTTCAGTCCAGGGTGCTCACAAAGCTCTCCTCCAGCACCATGTTTCAGATGCATCAGTCTTCTCCATCTTGGCTTTCTTCACTGTCCAGCTTTCACAGCCATACACAATGATTAGGAATACAGTGGTGTGAATGTTCCTCGCCTTGTCCTCCAGTGAAACATAATTTGCATTTGATGATCTTTTCTAGTTCCCTCATAGCTACCCTTCCAAGTCTCAGTCTTCCTTGAATTTCTTGGCTGCAGTCTCCCTTTGAATTGATGACTGAGTCAAGGTACACAAAAGCTTTCACAGATTCAGTTACATCATTCTTAACAGTAATATTCTGTAATTCTTCTATAGGTTTTTGCTCTTAATGATAAGCTGCAGCTTTGCTTTTGCAATGTTTTCTTTCATTTACATCAAGAGTTATTTCAAGTCATTGCTGCTTTCTGCCAGTAGTAAGAGATCGTCTGCTTATTTTCAACTACTGATGTGTCTTCCACCAATTTTATCTCCTTCCTCTCATCCTAATCCAGTTTTCCTTATGATACACTCTGCATACAGATGGAACAGACAGGGAGATGAAATAGAGCCTTGTCTGATGACTTTCCCTACAGGAAACCATTCTGCTTCTCCATAGTATGTCCTCACAGAAGCTTCTTGTCCAAGAAAATCAAATGTCTAGGTACTCCCATTTCTTTCAGAACCATCCAGAGATCACCCCTGTTATGTGTGATGATAAAGGCATCTAACAGTAATATGTCAAACTAAGACTTAATCGTAGATAAAGGTCCATCTTCATAAAGCCGTATTCTATGAGTTGACCTCATGCTGGGCTAGACCAGGCATGTGGTGTAATGGGCACAACCAATGGTGCACCCCTAATCAGTGTATAGGCCCTGGTCAGATATGCAGTGCATGGGGAGATGGCAGCTATCCTCAACAGATTCAAGTGTGTTTGTATGTCTCACTATATTTCATTTCATTTTCAATTTCATTTTTCAATTTATATCCTGCCTTTTCCCTACAAAGGGCTCAAGGCAGCTTACATCTCCTCCTCCATCTTATCCCCACAACAACAACCCTGTGAGGTAGGTTGGGCTGAGAGTCTGTGACTGGCCCAAAGTCACCCAGTTGGCTCCATGGCTGAGCGGAGACTAGAACCCAGATCGTCTGAGTCCCAGTCCCATGCTCTTAACCACTACACCACACTGGCTTTCAGTGGTCCAGCTTTTCCCAAGTCACATAAAAATACACATATTCCAGAGATGCGTGTAATTGGGAGCCATTTGTGCCCAACTGGGAGTATGGATTTATGCAACTCTGAATTTGTGCAGATCAATTTCAATAATTAAAACAGGTCAAAAATAATTTTTTGCAAAATCCAGTAGTATCAGTGGAACAATAGTATCAGTGGAACATTCTCAATGTTTCACCTGAGAATCTGCAAAATATATATGGAATGGATTTTACAGAGTCCATACTTAGTAAGGCAAGAGTGGGTTATTTTATCAGAAAGCTGAATTAATACTTACTCCATCTCCTGGATTTCTTTTCCACTGCATTTGTTAATTAGCATAGCATAGTTTGCATGATTGTGCCATCATCTGTGATTGTGTCTGCCTGTTCTGTAAGAGTTATAGAGACAGAAACTCAAATTTTGCACCACAAATATGGCTGATTGTACAGGAACTGCACAGAGGTAAGCACTGAAAGAGTTTTGCCTTGATGAACAAAACTGTCAGTTCCACTTTTTCCTACTTCTGATCGTTCCATTTCCCCATTCCAGAGGTCAGCCAAGAGTCTAAATCAAAATGGATAGGAGCAATTTTTTAAAATATTTTGAAAAAATGGTCACAGCAGTCCATTCAACAAAATGGCAAAATATGGCTTGCTGAAATCTTCAAAATAAGTGACAAAATCATTGCGTACAATGGGAAGAGAAAGCAGGAAAGCCCAAATGTTGAGCTTGCTTGTATGCATAATGCCAAATCGCCAGAGAGCCAGTGTAGTGTGGTGGTTAAAATGTTGAACAGGGATCTTGGGAGATGCAGGTTCTGTTCTCCATTCAGCTACAAAGCTTGCTTGGTGATTTTCGACCAGTCATTCTCTCTCATCCTAATCCACCTCACATGTGTGCTGTTGTGAGAATGAGATGGAGTAGAGCCACCTTGCATTCCTCACAAGAGAGAAAAAGACAGGATATTCATGTAAAGTAACAGTAATAATTTGGCATCACCTGTGAACCAAGTTAGCTACTTTTATATTGAGTATTGAGAACTATCCAATTTGAATTTTAATCAAGAATATATTTGCTAAGGCAATGCACAAAAACAATGCTATGGAAAATGAAGAATAATTCAAGCACGTTGTGAAATTAAATACCTTGGCTATAGCATTTGCTAGCTAAATTCTACCCTGCAAAGTCACTGGCATATTCTTATGCATGGATGAATGTTATGTTAGCTGCTCCAAAATACAGGTGCATCCCTGGATACAAAGCTACATCCTAACTGCACACATATTCCCAGTCCAGCAGCAAAGTGCATAGGCATGGGCTTTCTACACCCAAGAACTCCATTGCAGGTTCAAGGTCCAGTATGGTACACACAGGATTCCTTTATCTGTTCAGAACTGTACATGTACATACCAAGATACATGCTTGAATGTTAAAGGGAAAATAGTTTTCTGCACCTTTGAATCTACAACTGAATCCCACCTCCAGAGACATCGTGACTAAATTTCCAGGACTGTATGGACTTCAGTTAAAGCAAACATGGCTTGTTCCCTAATAGTGAGCCATCCTGTAAAAGGAGCAAATCTCCAGGATTGTACATTTCCGTTCATCTTTAAAGATGTGTGCAATAGGTAAAGCCTTTACTGTGTGTCATTTCCTGGGTTAAAACAACCCTTCTCCTATTCAGATTTGCTAATTGAGCAGCAGCTGATGTTTCCAAAGTACAATGCAGGTCTATACAAAGGCGTCCTAATTGCTGTAGACAGAGTGGGATGTATAGAGTTTTCTGACAACAGTTGCTAATTTCTGGTTAGCTTAAAATGGGCACTAATCCATCACAAGGTTTACTGAGTTACATCCAATTACAGGAAACAATGTCTTGGCAAATCTACCAGCTGAAATTTCAGACATGACAGCAACTAGTTTGGTATTAATGAGTTTTCTTAAATCCCATGAAGCACTGGAAAACTATATTAAAGTCCTCGTGCTGGAAGTTTAAAACAACAAGCTTAATTAATGTAGGAAAATAGAAAAGGCCATTCTAGCTCAGATCAGCTGTGTGTCTGATATCATCAGGATCGCAGTGGGATTTGGCTCCCATGGTGAGAAGCTTTTCTTTCTCCAAATAGATGTCAGTTATACCTGGAAAATTATAGTTCCTCCTACTTCTGGCTAACTCTTCTTTTACAGTCACTGCAGCAAGCCATGGGAGAGGAAAGAGATAAGCAAAAGGATAAATGGATGGAATTAAAGAAGGAATTTGGAGGCATGTACATTGGTAGCAAGGGAGAAAAACTCCATCTGAGATTAAAATCTGAGCTATAGAAGAACTTCTCAGGGCACGGTCACTTCACATTTGAGGTGACCACTGTGATCCACCATGGTTTGTATGTCAAAACTTGTGACTTTGCTGGTAATTTCAGAAAATTGTTTGTGGATCAGCTTTAGATTAATTATCTTTAGACTTATAGGGCTGCAGTTGTGGTATTATGATAAGAAAGAATTACATTAGTCCAGAAATGGGAAATACAGAACCTACAGGTCCCCATGTATCTACAAATCTTTCTTCTTGTGTTCTGTTCCATCAAGCTGTCTCCAACTTATAGCAACCCTATTAATGAAAACCCTCCAAAATGTTCCATCCAGGTAAATTCTAGGCTGCATCTTCCTTTATGGTACCATTGCCCCTCATATCTGGCCGTCTCTTTCGTCTTCTACTTTCCCTAGCATGATTGTCAGAGTTTTGCCTTCCCAAGATGCATTTGAAGTATGACAGCCTTGGTTTTGTCATTTTTGCTTCTAGGCAGAGCTCTGGCTTGATTTGATCCAGGACCCGCTTGTTTGTCATTCTGTCAGCCCAGGTTATTTGAAAGGCTCTCCTCCAACTCCATGTTTCGAAGGGCTCAGCTTTTTTCCTATCAGCTTTCTTCACCATCCAGCTTTCACACCCAAACACAGTGACTGGGAATAGTGTGAATGATCTTAGCCTTCATCACTATTTGGCACTGACTAATGTGCCAAAGCCCTCCAGATATTTTTTTTAAGCAAAGCACATGTTCTTACTGGCAGCCCTACCTGGAGATGTGGCAGATCAAATGTGCATACAAACCATGTGCTCTGCCTCTGATCTACAGTCTTTCCTTGGATGTTCTATGCAAACTACAGCTTTTAGGGCCACATCCTGAACAGATGTTCTATTTAGGCAATGTGAGCATCATATGGTAATCTTTGCTTTGGCTATTTCCAGCTTCATAACTACCTCAGAACTGAATGGCTGACAATGGCAGAGTGGAGGATCTACATCCCACATTGACCAATAACCAAAGCTCTCTGGGAGCTTTACAGACTGGAATGGATATGGAATCTACACAAGGGAAGCTATTGCATGACTTCCCTACTACTTTTGTACAATTTCTTCTACATTTTGATCAATGGGAGGTTAAAAAAGAAAGAAAAGAGGTGTGACTTTTGAATTATCCTTTTTAACATCTATCCTCTGGCTTAATAGACATGATAGTGGATTTCTGTTAATGCCCTTTCTTCTTTACCTCTTCATGCACAGATAGATCACTGAAAAGGTTGCTTGCTAATTTTAAACAAGCATGGCCTGTGAATTTCCCCCCCTTTTCCTTTCATTTAATTTGAGGGGATGGCTGTTTAATTCAGCCTTACCTCTGAATTACTTTCCCACAACCGCTTTGGGATGATACTGTTGGCTTGGGTCCATTTTCAAGAAGACTTTGTCCCCAGTCACTTTCTACTGGGGGTAGGTAAATGGATTCTTTGGCTCTTTAAGCTTTCGTCTATACTTGTTGAAGTTCTGTGATGTGTTGAATTTCTGCTCCTTGTTCAGTTGCTGAAGACAGTTCCTTAAATTAGCATTAGCAGGGTAAGAGAGCAATCCCATGCTCTCTGAATAGTCTCTCCCCTTGTATTCCCCTTCCCTCAATTGCTACATAGTTCTTAAATCTGCAAGTTCCAAAATACAAAATTTCAGAGCCTTGTACTCTCCATGTGGGGAAACTTCCCCACCCCTTCCAATTGCAATCCCATTTCTGATCAATTTCATCACTGGTAACTTTTTTGCAAAGAGACTGTTCTCTATTATTATTATTATTATTATTATTATTATTATTATTATTATTATTATGTCCTATACGTTTGTGCAAATAGGGTCTATATCCTTTATTTGTTGTCTTTCTTTAATTTTGTGCAAGTGTGCTCATTTGCAGGATTACAGTTTACATTCTAAGTGTTGGCATGACACTTAGAATGCACTCCAGTACATTGATATGCCCTTTGGATGTCTAGAAATGCCACTTGTCCAATTCCCCATCTCATATTTCCTCCTCTGCTTCAGTGCTTTCCTTGACAGTGAGCTCAGAGACTGAATGAGTCAGGAGCTTTTTCCGTGGGTGTAATTACTGCAGGAGTAGGTGGAGCTAATTTCTGCTTTGCCAATTTGACAATGAATGGAGTGTATGAATAAAAAATGCCTTGCTGCAATTCTGCACATGTGCACACTTGCACTGGACTGCAAGAAGAAGAGGAAAATTAAAGCATGAATCAATCTGTGCAAGTGGGACTGAAAAATACATTTTAAAAGGGGCCGTGAAGGCACTAAGGACATTGCCAAGTGTTGATGCAGTCTTAGTAAACGAGCAGATGCTGAGACTAGAGGAGGATGGTGATTAGCCGTGGTCCTGCTGAGATTGTGAGGCAGATGACTCTGTCACCATTTTAAACAACCCAAACGGAGGCAGGTGTGCCAGGTTAAAATGTCAGAACAAGCCACTGTGAAAACAAGCCACCCTGAACAACCCTACTGAGAGCCAGTGTGGTGTAGTGGTTAAGAGCATGGGACTGGGACTCAGAGGATCTGGGTTCTAGTCCCCGCTCAGCCATGGAGCCAACTGGGTGACTTTGGGCCAGTCACAGACTCTCAGCCCAGCCTACCTCACAGGGTTGTTGTTGTGGGGATAAGATGGAGGAGGAGAGATGATGAAAGCTGTTTTGAGCCCTTTCTAGGAAAAAGGCAGGTTATAAATTGCTATATACACACACACACTTAAAGACATTGGTTTTCAGGAAACCTTGCTTTCAACATACAACCCATGATGGAAAAGTCATGTTGAGGTCAGACATGCTAAACCACACTCATAGTGACAAGCCAGCATGGCTTAATGTGATGTGTGAACCAGATCGCTGTATTCAAAGTACCTAAAGTACTCTAAAGTGCTTTTTTAAAAAGAGAGAGAGAGAGAGAGAGAATATTTATTTATTTATTTATTTATTTATTTATTTGGGATATTTCTAGCCCGTCCAATCACTCTGCATCTCTGGATAGCTCACAACAGAATCAATAAATACAATAATATAAATTTAAATATTATAAATACCCCATACAATAATAAAACTAAATCACCCATGTCTGAAATAAAAATGATTAAAATCTATTAAACATTAAAATATTGGGTGAATAAAAAGGACTTGACCTGGCGCCGAAAAGCATATAATGACGGCATCATGCAGACCTCTCTAGGGAGCGCATTCCATAGCTGGGGTGCCACCACAGAGAAAGCCTTCCTCCGGCTATTCTGTCTCCTTCTTCTTCAAGGAGGGTTCCCGGAGGAGGGCCTCTGCTGCAGATCTCAAGGGGCGGGAGGGCATGTAGGGAAAAAGGCGTTCCTTTAGGTGTCCTGCTCCCAAGCCATTTAGGGCTTTATAGGTCATAACCAACACCTTAAATTGGGCCCAGACTTCAATGGGAAGCCAGTGGAGCTGATGGAGGACCAGAGTTATATGAGAGTAATGACTGGTCCCTGACAGCATCCTCGCAGCTCTATTTTGCACCATTTGAAGTATCCAGTCTGTCTTCAATGGCAGCCCCACATAGAATGCATTACAATAGCCCAACCGGGAGGTTTCCAGTGTGTGTGTCACCGTTGCTAGGCAGTTCTCATCCAGGTACCTCATCCTAATATTTATTTACAATATTTATATACCCTCCTTAATCTATACAGGCTCTCAGGCTGCTTAACGTAAAAACCAAGACGAAAACAGCAATAGAATCTGCAATAGCACTTAAAATACAATATACAGTATTTAAAATATATACTAAAATCATTTTAACCATTAAAATGCTGGGTAAATGAAAAAGGTTTTCGTCTTGCACAGAAATGAATAAACAAGGTAACTTTTTCTCTATTTTATTTATTAGTATTTTATTACAACCCTATTTACAGAGATTCAACTAAATTTTATTGCATCCTCCCTGTCAAGAATCTTTCAAGAGCCAGTGTGATGTCGTGTGTAAGACTGTGGGACTGGGACTAGATTGTGAGTTCTAGTCCTCCCTCAGCCATGGAGCTCACTGGGTGACTTTGCACCAGTCACAGACTTTCAGCCCACCTGCCTCACAAGGTTGTTGTGGGGATAATACTGGGAGGAGGAAGAGAATTATGTAAGCCACCTTGAGTTTGCGGCAGGAAAAAAACATGGAATATATATGAAGGAAACTAAAAAGAGAAGCTAGTATCATGTTCCTTCTCCACTGAAGGAAGAACTTTAAAACTGAAGAGCTTTAAAGGAAGAATTTCCACCAATCCAGCTGAAAAACACTGGCCCAGTTTGCATCTTTTAGTCTGGCCGCCCATGCAGAAATGCAGTCATGGCATCCAGTAGAAGTGAGCGGAGCCAGCTGGAGCCAGGGGTCAGACTAGATGGCCCAGGAGACCCCTTCTGACTCGCTCTGTTTCTCTGTTTTTATGTTAGTGGTTGTAGAAAAAGAGCCAATTTTTACATTATAAGGATTTAGGTCAGAAATAACTACTTTGTTGTGTTTCATTTTAGGCAGTGATGCCATGCTCAGTGGGGTTTGGCTTTTTTGGCTTTTTTTCCCTCATCTGCTTCTGAAAAAACTAATATAGTCCAACACATTTGAGGCTAAGGATACGAATGGGGTAAACTGTTAAAGTGCATGACTGGCAGAAAGACAAACAAGAAGTCCTTGATCAAATCAAGCCAGTGCTTTCCCTAGAAGCAAACATGACAAAACTGAGACTGCCCTACTTTGGGCACATCATGGGAAGGCAAGACTCCCTGGAGAAGACAATTGTGCTCAGGAAAGTGGAAAGCAGAAGCAGAAAAGATGTATTGATTCCATAGGTGTTGAACTTAGAAGAGCTGAGTGAAGCTGTCATAGATAGGGCATTTTGAAGGGCTTTCATTCAGAGGGTTGCCATAAGTCAGAGATGATTTATTGTCCCATAAAAACAAAAAGCACCTCCGGGCAGTGATGCTAGTGCTCAGCTGTTTCTCTACTGTTTAGTTATGATGTTGTGACTCAGAGAAGGATCTGAGTGTTAGCCATGTGTGCTTGCTAAGGTGAATCAGTATGATTAATTAAGAATTCTCTTTTAAAGTAAGAATGCCCATGTTTATTGCCGTGTAGATGCTGGGGGTTGGATCCAGATGAAGGATGAGCAATGTGGATTTTGGAAAAAAGGCATTTCTACTTCGCGTCTCCACACCAGCATTTCCAGTCCCTTGAAGATGCTGTTCAGAGCAGTGAAGGGAACTTACATAATGGAGAAGGCTGTGGTGGTGGTGGGGCTGGGAAGACAGGAAAAATTCCTGAAGGTCAGGAAGGGAGTACCTTAATTAGTGAATCTTCCTGCATCTCTGAAATGACTTTGTGGCAGTCCACAAAGGATTTAAGCCAACAGCCTTGCTAAGTCAGTTTTGTTGGGTGCTAACTAGACAGTAGTGCTAATGTAATTATTTTGCAATTGCTTGCAATATATCATTTCACCACCACCTCTCTTTTTATATTATCAGTGTTGTTTTTAATTTGTTTGAATTGTTTCTGACAGTAGTCCAGATATGCCAGAATGGGGTAGTGCTTTCAATTAGTTTGAGTTCTAAAGGCCAATTATGCAAAACTACATTGTCCCACCCTGTTATCCTAATTTAGAGGAGTAGCTGTCATTGTTTTCTAGATCAAGTACTAGTAAATTATGAACTGGGAACTGGGAAGTATTGCATTACATTATGTATGAGAAAATCCTGTCTAATTAGGTTCTGAGTAGTCTGAAGCCACGACATCATTATGCATGAGATCAGTGAAGAGAGATCGGTGTTGGCTTGCACTTTGTAGTGCAATCTGTCATTCTGTGCTTACTTTGACTATTTATGTATTTCTGTATTTCATGAGGCTGAAAAAATGAATATTACTAGCCATGGAAACATTGACCTGCAGCATTAACTTTAAGCTATAAAATTTTAGCTCTGTGCTTCCATATGGGAAAGCCGGTACACCAGGATATTAATGTTTTTAGATGGGAAAAACCAACACTTGAATCCCTGCCCATCCATGAAGCTTGCTGGGAAACTTTGTAAGGGAAAAATAGTAACTTGATTTGGTTGCTGTTTTGAGCATGTTTCTCCCCTTTTTGCTTTCCAACAGATCAAGGTGCCAGGCTTCTAACTACAGTCTATTATTAAGTTAAATTGGCTAGTTGGAATTGACATTGCAATATAGAGTGAGTAAAATAATGCTGCAGAGTCAGTCAATTTATTGATCCTTCTACAATGTGTAGAGTTAGTGCTGACCCATATCAGAAGTTGATTCCGAACTGAATTTCCTTCTCCATTCACCTCCAATCAAAGCTGGCTGCACCCTCCGGGAGGTTCACCCTGCTTGCGTGTTGATTAGTTGGTCTACTCATTTTAACTGGCAGTAAACCACTTTGCTGATAAATTCACACTCCTCCTGCTCCAACCCACCCTCATTCTACAGTGTCTTCCCCCAGACCAGAGGGGGTCTAGTTCTCACAGCTCACTAGCCTTGGAATTTCAGCCATGAAATCAGATTCAGAATCTGAAATCTCTTCCTTGAAATGCTGTACATTGGGAGAAACAAGGCCCAATCCCAACAGTTGCCACTGTACAATTTTATGGTGAGAATAAGACAAAGATACCTTGTGTGCTGCCCTGAGCCACCAAAACATGGTAAAGACTAGAGATCTGCAGCAGCATTTTGATTTTGGGGCATCAAGTGTGCTCAAGAAGGCTCTGTGACAGGTCTTAGTAACGCTTTCAGAGCATGATAGCCATGGTGCCATGAGTCTGGTGTGACAGGGCCTGTCTGCTCAGACAACTCAGGAAATGGCAGCAGCGGAGCAGCATGAAACAAGCAAAGCATCAGCAAGGCTGACACCCATCACTGCAACATTATTGCTCCTTGTCTTTGCTTGGGCAGAGGGCTTCCCAGTCTCCAGGCTGCTGAGCCTGCTGCTCTCTTTGCCCACGGGGCCCAGATACACTCTCAAAACATTCAGATAAAGGGCATAGCTGGCACTCACACAGCAGGTGGGCAAGCTGCAATACCGAGAAGAAGAAACATGCCCTTGCCCACCCTGTCTCCTGTCTGATGCTTCTTCAGCACAGCACGCTGTACAGCCAGGTGCCTGCTACCAAGGTCCTAGCCTCACCTGCCACCTGTATTTCTCAGAGTCCTTGGTGGGGAAGCACCGAGAGCAGGTCCACTTGGAGCTTTGGTAGATGTGTCAGTATGAAAGCCCACAGCTAGATCTTTTTGCAGGAGGGACTTTCTTCCTCCTGCTCCTTGGGGAGCCTGTGGCCAGGGCAGAAGAGGAGAGGGTGGCCGAAAATGGAAGCAGGATTGCCAGAGCCAAGATGATGCCTGCAGGGCTAGAGCTTTCTGGGCAGGGAGACCCTCTTTGTCTGGCATCCCACAAACCAGACAGTATTATTGCTCAATAGCCTGTAAGAAAGAAGGCTGTCTCTTAAGTATTCTAGATGCAAAGGGGCAATGGCTAACATTTAAAAGCACTGGCCAGGACTCTTCTGAATATGTTCTTCTGGGGATCCGCAAGAGGAGAGATGCCCTTGGAGAGTTCCAAATTGTGTCTGGTTGGCCTCTTTGTAGGAATTGGGATACTGCACTAGAGCAGATGGACTCCTGGCTGACCTCCCAGGCTGCTTCTGACACTCCCTTTCTAATATAAGTGGGCAAAACAAACCTAATTCCTTACGATTCCTGAACTAAGAACTGCAACAGAAGCAGGAGTCTAAAAGTGAATTTCTCAGTGAGAAGGAAATACATATTAAGGAAATGATTGACTGAATCCTTCAACCAGCCATTAATGCAGGGAAAATCTGATTGCCAGAGGTTCTTAAGGCATCTTTATTGTGAAAAAGAAGCCCAGGGAAAAAAATCAATAAAATAGTTTTAGTGTGTCATTAATGAAAATCTGTAATTTCCTTGAGAGAGAGAGATATTAAAGAACCAGCGCCTTATCCAGTGAACCCTTCATTAGGAAGGCAATGCTTGACTCTTCAAAAGTTAGGCCTGGCCAAGTCCTTTTCTTCCCTTGCCTTGTGCAAGCCACCATATGGCCCAGATAAACGGCTTGTCCATTTAGACAGCAACATAATATGCTTGGTACATGATGAAACATCCACTCCCTGCTGAGGAATTAAAGCTGAAGTCAGCTTTCCTCGGCTGGAAGGATATAATTCATTATAGCCCTATAATTTGAATTTCTGCACTAGATGACAGGAGCAGCTTGGCAATGCTTGGATGACGCTGGATTGTTAAAAAATTCATGCAGAATTTTAGATAAATAAAATACAGTAGAGTGTTTTTTCCTGCTACCCATATTACATTATTTCTATTTCTACTTTTCCTCTAAGGAACTCAAGTCAGAGTGGTAAGGCTGAAGTGCTGCCCTCACCCTGCAAACACATTATCCTCACAGCAACCATGTAAGATACGTTAAACTGAAACCAAATAATATGTCCAAGGTCAATGCAGGAGCTTCATAGTTAAGTGGGTGCTTGGACTTTTGCAGTCCTGGTCCGGCCGGTTAACTACATGAGCTCCATCACACTGAACTACAACTTTAGAAGTTATTTTAAATCAGCAACCCCGGAATGTATTTCTGAACTTTGCCAGGAAAAAACGATTGCTTCAGTGTGAAGCTTAGCAAATAGAAGAAGCCTCTTTGAGCTCCAGCAAGCAAATGATTGACACCAGGCAAAGTTTGTGGTTCATTTTGAAATCTTATTATGGGGCAATCTCTGCTATTATTGGAATTTTCCCTCAGAACTTGGCATGCCTTGTCCACAAGCCATCAGTTACAATCAATTGGAAATGGAGACCAGCTATGGACATTATGTTCATTCAACTGGGTGGGAATTGAAATGGGTTTTGAAAAAATATACTAATATACCTGGGAACTGGTATTCTCCAAAGCCTTTTCAGATTATTGTCATGGGCTGATTGCATGCTGGTTTTGTTGATAACTTTTTTCAGTTTTTAATCAGATATTGACATGACATCGCAAGATGACTAATTACATTGGGAGGTGTAATTTTGTGTGGGAAGTTACGCAGCAATAATTGGATCAGCCTCGCATTGTGAGCCTTGCATTGCTGCTACCTTCAAGACAGAGGCGTTCTTTTATTCCAGGCAGGAGCAGCGGTGACAATGAGGGGAAAGGCAGAAGGCTCTGGTGTTTCCTCCTGGTCCAGAAAACTCTGTCAAAATTCATCCAACCATTTCATCAAGTGGCCTCAGTTAAATATCTTTAGGGAGAGTGGCCACCAGCTTAAAGCAATTTTCTCTGCAGGGTGGGAACAGGATATGGCTCAACAGATAGGAAAGCTAGGATCAAGACTGATGTGAGAGGTACTGTATACCTGCAATGAATATCAGTAGTGGAGGTCCAACATTACACAGCTTCCATTGAGACCTTCCTCTCACCCACCCCATCCTAAACTTTACATTTCACACTATCATTTAAATCCTGACTGACAACATGAAGTTTAAATAGTAAACCCATATGCATCACATTTTTAGGGTGATCTAACCATAAAGGTAAACCTTGTCTACGGATCTTTGTTTCATTCTCTATAATATTCACATTCTTTTCAATGGATGCTTTTGCAATTTTCTACATTTTATATTGGCATAACATGAATTGCAAGCATATTTTGTGCACAATCTTCATGGTATACCAGCAATTTCCCCCAATGTATAGCTTCTATTGGCTACTTTCTTGATAACACATTAGTTACTGTTCTAGGGACAGGGAAGCAGAAGAGTAACTTGACTTTCAGAATTGAGGTGTGCAGCATATATTAAGGAGAGAACCCTTTCTTCCTTCACACCCACCTTGAGAAATGTGAAGCGCATTCTTTGCCAGTCCAAGTCCAATGCCCACCACTTCCAATTAAAAGAGCACACTGGTAGGAGGTCTAAAGGTCAGACATCTTCCAGTTTGAGTGGTCATTATAAAGCAGTTGAGCCAAAATCATGTTGGCATTGTCTCCCACTTCCTGTCCATAGCGTCTCCTTCTCAAGCTTTGCCATTTTTCTTCAAACCTTCTCTTCTTTCCTGAGTAAAAATTCTGAAGCAGATAAAAAAGATGTGAAAAAAAATCAGCTGCTCAATGGGGCCAGTAATGGTTAGGTAGGGCCTTTTTTCTCAGCCCCAATAGACTTTACTTGCAATCCTGTGAATTATTATAGGGTTCAGTCCCCTACAAATCAACCCCAGTTGGAATTGTGAGTCTCTTATCCAGACATAGCCCACTCTAGGCTCCTTTCCCTCCCTCTTTTCCCTTCTAGGAAATTAAAGTGGAACTGTAGAAGCGCAGTCCTTTTATTAAAGTTGAACAGATTAGAAAACAATATAAAACAAAGTAGTGTTCTCTTGAAGACGTGAGAGAAGCATCTGCACATGTAAAGAGTTAAATCCCTCCTTCCCTCCCATTCTGAAGAGATATATCAAGATGACTCCTGTTGCTTGAGACTTGGACCATGGGAACACCAGGTACTTTTTAATGGGTCTGTTCACTGTGCCTGTTGATTCCCAAATGGGTCAAGAAAGTCTCTTCCAGTTCCCACTTCACATTGTGAAATGTCTCCCTCCTTTTCCAAGGTGAACTGGTCCTCATGATCCATCTGAGTATCTTCACGAGGTAACCTTGCAACTGCAGAACCATCTGTCCAACTGCCCTCCCCGCCTCCTCCTCAGGATTGGATGACTCTATCTGAGCAGACCGTAATATGCTAGAGTTGGGTTCCCTCCATACATTTGTATGTTTTCAAGTTTCTGTATTTAGGAGGAGTTGGTCCATTTGTAGAAGAACCTGTTGCGCCCTCTGACCTGAAAGCCCCAAATCTGTGCACATATTAATTCTACTTTCCAGTGTCTGTTGCTGCATTGTAAATTATTTTTCTTTTTCTATGTATTATGGCATTCATTGACTTTTTAGAAGTGAAGAGGACAAATCAAGACTTTCCCATTTAACTCAACCTCTAATTATCATTATTTGAAGTTTGAGCCTACAGAAACTAACTGATATGCTTTTGTTATTACCATAGTGATTGGTCTTTACAAAACCAAACAATAAAATAATAAAATAAATAAAATAAAATGCTTACTGTAGCAATTGTTCATAAATACTGTGTAACTGAAAGAACGGTGCAGACATAAACAATATTAGTGCATACTTAACTAAAACTAAGTCACAGTATGAGCTTTTCAGTGCCGGTGAAAAACTTTGCATGAAGGAGACCAGCTAAACAAAGCACATGCACATTGCACCCAGCAAGCATTTCTTCGCCCTTGTATGACCATCCAGTATTTCAGATTAAGTTGTGCAAATGTTCATTTTTTTAAGGCTTCCTTGAACTATATTTCAGTGGTAGCTCACAGAATGCAACTTAGGGGAAGCCCAGAGTTTTTCAACTATGGATCCATGACTTTCCTCGATTTTATATGTTTAACCACACTGAAACTCTCTGCCATTCTACAAAGCTAAAATTTGAGCCAAAACATGACCATTCTTCCTTAATGCACTCTTCAAATCTTCTTGCCCTCTCCCAGCCCAGTATAATTCTTTGTAGGGCCAGAAAGGGGTTGAGGCAAGAGCAAGGCATCTGCATAACTGATGTACAAGATATTTTGCTGCCTAAAACACGGGACATGACAACATCCCCAGTCCATAATCCACATACAGAAGCTGGCTGGAATAATGGTGTTACCTCCCACTATACTTGAGGATGCAGGTTAGTTTAGGAGCTTCAGGAAGGTTTTCTTCCAGAAGGTTCATGAGGATGAGCTAGGAGGTTGCCATCACTGGCTCTCAGAATCCGCCATTCAAAGTGGTCGGCTTATTCTGCCTATTTAAAGGGTTGCCCTTGGGCATATACCAGCTCCATGGACTGAACACAGGCTTATGATAAGATTCTGACTCAGCTTTCGCTTGGGCAGTTTCGCTCAGGGATTGCACAGTTCTCTGGTTCCTAAGGAGTTTTGCTGAATGATGTTTTTGGACCGGCTCTGTACAACTCCATTCCCTGGCACTTTAAAAAAAAAATCAGCCTGAAGGACTTTTGCACACTTTCTCCAAGTGTTCAGGACCTAGATGAAAGATTGATGAAGTTTGACAAACTGAACACATGCCAGAACTGAAAGCACACCAAAAATAGAGATGCCTTCTAAGAATAGCAAAATTGAAAATAAAATGTACATGGCAGTTTTGACTGGGCTTTTAAGCCTAGTTAATCCTTTAGTTGGACCAAGTAAAGAAAAATGCTTTAAGAATGGCATCAAACTCATTAAATGGTATGAAAAATAGTTACATAATCCAACTCTGCATGGCTATAGAAAACCCAAGATAACCTAGTTCTTGAATTTCACAGTTGTTGCTGTGGCTGATCTGTTCTAGTCATCCTCCTAGGCCACTCATTTGGCATAAGATAACCTTATCCTTGTGTGTCTAAATGGGATTTGTGTTCAATTCTGCAGTAGCTGAAAAAGCAAATGATGTGCAATTGTAAGGCATATTTCACAAACCAGCCTCACATCAAGGGTGGACTGTTGCAAATTTCATTTTCAATGAAGCATAATAAACCTGTCTTACATAAAAATCAGGTGTGCTTCCATATGGCACAAGTCATTTGCAAACATCTGGCCTAATAGAAAATCTCCTGCCAAAGGAAATAAGTATTTTAATGCATGGTATTGAAGAATGCAAAGATGATGATAAAAGTGTGTGGTATGTAAGGGCAGAGGGTGAGAAAATAATTAATGCCACTGATCAGCCCATTTTGGCATTTGGGTTGGGTAATTCTGCTGGCATGGAAAATGTAAAGCAAAAAGCAACATAAAATTGGCCTAACTAGTTAATGATTAGTAGATAAAAATAAACTGAAATGAAGGCAGCTCAGAGGAAGTAAATAATATAAAACAGAAACAAGATTTATTGTTTACACAGCACTTTTTAAGCCATCGGTGCTTTAAATAAATTCAAGTGTTCTAGTGAAAATGACATTAAAGTGTTGCTTTGATAAGAGAAAATGGCAGAAATTAACATCAGTTTTAATACAGATAAATCCCATAAAATATTTAGTTTAAACTTCATATTTTAAGCTGCTAAAGCCTCCAGAATCCATGCTCAGAATCCATGTATGTAATGAATTAGTGCTTCGCAGTATCCACCTCGTTGTGAAAGGATGGAGATATTTTCCCCTTTACTTCCTTTCTTTCCAGAGAAAAAGTTCCAGTGATGAGTTCTGTAGTAAGAGAGAGATTCGGATTCATGCCTAATTGGGTTTTTAAATCTTGCTCTGTCTTTTACTTAGCTGTCAAAGAAGATTGATGATAACTCCATCACAATTAAATCTCTTCTACATGACTTCTGAATTTTCCACTAGGATTTATAAATGAGGCATATCAGATTCTGCCTCTAGATAGTTCAGTGGATGATCACTTTAAATACCCAGTGCATGGAGATGGCCTGATGCACTGGACGGGCATTCTGCGAGAGGACTAAGGCTGTCCCAACACAGACATGATGCTGTGCTCAGCTAGCAGCAAATGGGCTGCACCACCACAGATTCCAAAATGCTCGTGTTTTACTACAAACCAGGGCCAGCACCAGGGTCCACATTGCTGGGCACATGCCAAGGTGCACTACCAATCACTGAACACCGCAGCTCTGTTTGCCTTTCTCACTGTTGTCATGGCTTCTTCTTTTGTCCCTTCTAACCAAGTGAATATAAAAAGGAGCAAGGGAGCAGTGAAGTTGACCGTGCTCTGACCCATTATGTGGCTGTGTGGACTGAGCCCATAAGGAGATAGCAAGTCAATGGGCAGAGGTGACAACAACAAAGAAGCTTGGGACCCTCTGATGGAGGAGTTGTGCTGACCCCCCCCCCCCAAAATGGGGACCAGCACTGTTTCCAAGAGACGGCCCCATGGTATATCCGAAAATGCCTCTGGCACACATCAGTCACAATACTGACAACACATCCAAGATGAACCAGTTCCTGAAGACACCATTCTTCATGCAGCCGCAGCTAAAGGACCAGCTGATGCCACGAACCGATCTGTGCCCAGCCTGTTGCTACACACACAATCAGACGTCCCCCATTTCCATGCCACGATAGTTGGGACACAAGCAAGGAGAACTCAGTGGCTTTCAAGAGAAGAATCTGAATCCCGCTTGGACACAGTGTCTACATATGTCCAAGAGAGTCCTTGTTAGTCAGTTGCATTGCTGTCTGTGTTAGGGCAACCAGCATTGGCACCCTCTGCAAATTAAGAATGGAAGGTACAATAGCAAGTTGCAATGCAAGCAACATGGGGAGTGCAATGGGGCTAGTTTCTGCTAACACCAACACAGCTGGTGATCACTAGGTTTGAAGTCACTAGGACATTTCTTTAATGAAATCAGAAAGAAGCTGCAGGTATGCCTCGTTTTATTGCACTTTGCAGCTATTGCGCTTCCCAGATGCAACCCTGTGTCGAGCACATGTCTATCAGCACAATTTTCCCAACAGGGATCACTCAGTTCATGACTCTGTCTCACAGTTTAGTTATGTAATTCTCACAATTCTGTACTGTATTTCAAACTTTTCATTGTACAATATATTTCTTATAGTTCTCTGTGATATTTGATGTTACAGTGATCTTTGTCGTTGTTCTGGGTTGTTTCGATTGCTGTACTGACTGGCCCTTCCTCCATGTCTCTCCCTCACCTTGGGCCTCCCTATTCCCTGAGGCCAGTTACTGTAATAGCCCTACAATGGCCTCTGAGTGTTCAAGTGAGAGGAAGCTAGAAATAAGTTTTGTGAGGAAGGCATGTTGAACACCAAGACAGACAAGAGCTAAACCTCTTGCACCAAACAGTCAGCCAACAGTAGAACTGTAACTATACGTGACCCAAGTTATTGCTATATTCAACTCATTGTGCTGGTCTGGAACGGAACCTGCAGTAGTTTCCAGGTATGCATCCTGTATATCAATAAGAAAGTAAGTTATTTCCTTGCCTAGAGAGAGGCATGGTGTCCTCAAAATTTCAAGAGATGTTTTGGCTACATTTTAATAATTATCATCATATTACCATCTCACTTTTCAGTTGCTGCCATTAACTGTGTGTTCTGTCTCCTTTTTCTGTCCTTTGATCTTTCCTTTACCGCAGAGATCTGCCTTTTGACCAAAGGCCGCCGCACTGCCAGTGTAAGAGCTGACACGTACTGCAGGCTGTATTCGCTCTCTGTGGACAACTTCAATGAAGTTCTGGAGGAGTACCCCATGATGAGGAGAGCATTTGAAACAGTAGCCATTGACAGGCTGGACAGGATAGGTGTGTGTCCGTTTCCATCTTCTTAACCAGACACAAATCTGTTCCTCTTTTGGGTCTAGAAAATCTCAAATACTGTCTTCTGTTGTTTGATAATAACTTCTTATAACCAATTAATATAAATCCATATACATTTATAGCAAACTGGGCGGCAAATGTATATAAGCAGAAAGAGGGGGGACTTAAAAAGATCCTCGAGCACATATTGATTGCCACACCTTGGAACCGAAGCTCATAGGGTGGCATGGATTGTTAATTGCTTTGGCATTGTCTAGTTTGCATTACTTAGCCAGCATGGACAAGATCCTGTGTTGCACTCACATGTTTCCCTGTGTAAAACAGGCAGCTGCAGCAGTGTTTACCTGGAACATCTGCATGGCCCTTCTCCAGTGATATATATGATGTTTCACATCGCTTTGCCCTTTGCACGGCAAACCTGAGAGAGAGGAAGGGTGGTGCTTTTGCCCAGTGTGCTTCTGGTAGCATGCAGAAGCGCCTGCCTGCATCTGCGTCAGATTTTGCTGAAGTTCTAAACATCTTGCAAGAGACAATGCATGTTGATAAAACACAGCATGGCTGCAGTCCTATGCAGAATTAGCTGGTACGGACTTCCCAGTAGACATGGATAACATAACAATGCAGGATGATTCAAAGTGGCATGCAGTGTGAAGAGCTTCCTGAAGCAGTCAGAGTTGCATCTGACTGTGTCCTTCCATGCCAAAGGAGGCTTTTTGATCCATCAGAGCCTTCTATGAATGGAAGAGGGAGGGCAATGATTTCATACAAATGCCCCCTCACTTCTGCAACCCCAGGTGCTATCAGCATGTGATCTGGTGACTCCTACCCATTGAAGCTTTTATTCTGAGCTTTATAGGAAACATCCATGGTACTCCATGGTGGGGAACCTATTTTGGGGGTGGAGTTCAGCACCATGAATAGCTCCTATACATTTCCGAATGAAACCTACAACAGATAAGGAGATGCACAGACATCAGAGTATGGATCCTGCCCTGGTCATCACAGCTGGGTTTCTAAAGCTCCCCTTGCCTTCAGGAACAGATTCATAGGGGGCTGCAGTGGGAGATGGAAATGTAAAAAATAACTTTTCCACTTCCATTCATGGAAACTTTTCCTGGATCAAACAGCTTTCTATCAGTGAAAGGACGTGTTTTTTCCCCACAGTGCAGCAGTGGAGGCTAGGAGCTTCAAAAAGGAATGCAAGTAAGGGCTGTGGTAGTTGAGGGACCATCTTTTCCTATATGAACCTGTCCAAAATTGCATCCACAGTGACCAGTAAGAGGACCTTTTTAGTGATGGAATGTCATTTCTGAATGCTCTTTCTCAGCAGGTCAGAGAAGCACAAACCTGTTTATCATTCATGAGACAAATTAAATGAACATGCTGACCAAACCATATGATGGTTTATTTGTTTGTTTAATTACAGTGTTATCTTTCTGCTGCTTGTTTTAGGTTTAATTCCACCCTCTAAGCTGTCTTTCTTTTTCTGTTACTTCATTGAGTTTTAGACAATCATTATTATTTTTTCAGTGCCTTTTAGTAATGCAGTGTTCCTTTCCTTCGTATGTTGCTTTGAATGTTTTAATGGAAAGGGGGCTTATAAATGTTTTAAATTAACAGCTACATGCACTACTAGGCAGTCCAAATCAAAAATTAAACTTATGCAACTCTAAAAACGAATAACCCAGAGACCACTATTTCATTCCATTAGATGGCATTGTTTATTTGTGAATAAGAGATATGTTTCTCTAAAGAACAAAGGGTAAGTGCAGTTTCAGTAATCTAAATGGTCTAAGAAAGCTTGTTTGTGTCCCCTGAAAATCTAAGATTAGATCACATGATTACTATTGTTTATTAGTCACATATGGAGGTTGTCAGCATCATTCTCAAGAACAGCCAGTACTGCACAGAATGTAGTGGCTTCATTTTGGATGAAAGCAGTGGGATGCAGACAGTTGGCCAGGCCACATGGAGAGCTGGCTCAGGCTCTGGGGAAGACCCTTCCCACCAAACTGTCTTGATTTCCTCAGTTAAGGTGCATGCACCCCCCTTTTCACCTGCAGTTCATTGGCAGTACCATTCCATCAAAAATCAGTTCTGTTTATTCAAATGCTTGATTACTCAAAGGGTTTGCAATTGCCAGAAACTTGTACGAATATATGAAATCAGGCTCTGCAGATATGATTGCAGTTGTAAGGGAAATATTTGTTACAAGAAAGATGCATTATTACTGAAGTCAATAAAATTACTTGAAGGGCAGTTGACTATATATATTCTCTATTCTGTAAGGGTTATACATTGTGCTAAGTTTAGATGCAATGACCATTGTTACACAAGCAGGTACTACATAATATGCACTGGGTTCATATTAGTTCACAGACATTTGGAAAGATTATGCCTCTCAATCTGCTGGTCACTGCTTACCGATGTTTAATAATTAGTTCCGGCAAATGTGTTAAACAAGCACATGTATTTATAACTTACATAACATGTTTAGCATTTGGGAAATTAGGACAGCTTGACAAGGAGAGAGCTGAACTCTTTAGCACTTAAAATCAAGTTGCTCCACTTCCTTTCCTTTCTACAGTTTTTTACTATCGTTATTGGATGATAAAGTATATTTGCATATTAAGAGCAATTGAAATCAACCATAAAAGCATAGTGCCTAAGTACTTTGGTTTTCATTATCAGTAACAAGCAACATGCCAGGACAGAGTGTTTGTGGCACTGTGGGTCAGAGAGTGTTTCTTGCACTTTTTCCTGTGCAAAGTGCAACACCCCAGATCGAGTGTGTTCTGTGCAAAAAGAGATGTTGCACACAGGAAAGGGCAAGACCACCCAGCAAGAGAGATGGAAGCAAGTTTTGTTTTCATGGCAGCTACATTATCACTGAGCCCACAGGGCTTCCCCCATAATCATTAAAGGGGGCTGGATAGCATTATTCTTACAACAGCTATTAGAAACTATGGGTTACAGAGACTCTGCTGAAGGGGCCAATATGCCACTAGAGTAGTTGGAGGTTTCCTAGAGATACCTAGTTGGGCACCTGGAACTAGCTGGTCACTAGCTTAGTCTTGTCCAGCAGGGCATCTTGTTTCATACACAGGAAGTGAAGGGACATCATTTCTTTAAGTGAAAAACAGTAAACAGAGGCTTACCTCACCACTGTGATAGAGGCTAAACCTAGTCTATAATGATTCCAGTCACTGATAACCATGGCTACCCCTGTTTCCATGTCTTCACCTAATCCCATCCATGGTTTATATTTCTTGTTCACATTTCAATATTTATTTATTTAGTTTAATTTTTCTATATTGCCCCATTCCCATTGGCTCTGGGCAGTTTACAAGTGATTACAACTATGCTACAGCCTAGAGCAGTGGTTTCCAAACTCTTTTGGGCTACCACCTCCTTTACTCTTGGGCGACAACCTTAATGCTCCCTCACCTCTTTCTTGTGTTAGGTCTATTGCTCCAGTGCAAATTTAAAACAACCAATCAGTGTGCCCCTGGATCTTTCCACCACCCCCAGCGGAATGGTACTGCCCATTTTGAGAATCACTGGCCTAGAGAATGTGGATTGAATGTGACTGATGCATGTCTTTGCTTTATTAGCCATTGCCTTAAAATCTTTGTGTGTGTGTGTGTGTGTGTGTGTGTGTGTGTGTGTGTGTATCAGAGAGAGAGAGAGAGTTCAACCAGCATGACAAAGCCTTGCATGCTAAGTTATGTCCATTTCACTTCCCAAAGGAAAAAAGAATTCTCTTCTGCTCCAGAAGTTCCAAAAAGATCTCAATACTGGAGTTTTCAACAACCAGGAGAGCGAAATTTTGAAACAGATAGTGAAACACGACCGAGAGATGGTGCAGACTGTTGCAGTGGCCAATTTGCAACAAACGCCAGCACTTAACTCGAGCCCATCGACAGCAGTCTCTCTGACACAGATCAGGACGCAGTCCCCGCCTGTGTATCCTGCAACCAGCCTCTCCCACGGGAGCCTGAATTCTCCAACACCAAGCACACAGACCCCTCAGCAAGCCGCCGTTTTCTCGCCCTGCTCCTACTCTTCTGCAGTCTGTACCCCACCAGTCCAAAGCCCTCTTGCTGGCCGAACTTTTCAGTACGCAACCCCCACTGCCTCCCAGTTGTCGCTGCTGCAGCAGCAACAAGCAGTCCAGTCCCAACAGCCTCAGCAGATGCCTAGTGCAGCATCACAAAAGAGTGATGTCCACAAGAGCACGCAAGCTCTTCACAACGCGAGCCTGACGAGAGATGTGAGGCCGCTCTCCGCCTCACAGCCTTCCTTGCCCCACGAAGTTTCTGCCATGATCTCAAGACCTCATCCGACGGTGGGAGAATCTTTAGCTTCCATCCCACAGCCAGTGTCCAGTTTCCAAAGCACAGGCATCCAGCCTGGGGGCAAAGGGACGGTGCCGCAAAGGGTTGCCCTTTTCCGCCAGATGTCTTCAGGAGCTATTCCGCCCACGCGAGGGACCACGCCATCCACAGCCACGTTACAAAGGGATTCTTCCACAGTCTTAAGCACTGAACTAGAAGGAGATAAACCACGGTTTGCTTCAAACTTATGATTCAGGCAGACTATTAATAAAGTGGAAGCATGGATGAAAACTGAGATTATTCCCAGGAAACTGCTTCAACCTAATTTTGGATAGATTCCAGCTGTTCCCTATGAAAAAGAAAAACTGTAGACAAATGTACCCTTGAAAATTGAATGTACAATATACAGACAGACAGAAAGACAGAAGAAAAAAGAGAAATCTAAACGGCCTCTCATGCCTTCCAAATCTAAAATCATTGGTTGTACTATTATTTATTTTTAGGCTGGTTAAAATATTGAAGAAATTCCTGTTCTGATCCTATGGTAAAATAAACAAACACATAAATCAAATGACAGTATTATTGATTCCAGGAGCTAAGCCACAAAACAATGGTGAGGACAACAAAATCCGCAGAACATCCCTTAGCGTGGAAGTAGCACTTGTGAAACCATAGTTTTTAACTTTTCTCAGTCAAAGATATTTCAGACATAGTTCCCACTTTAGAGGTCCAGATTACTTTTTGGTGCTTTTACATTCAGGTTTAGATTGAAGGATGAACACAGTCTTTGCTGTCTGCAGAAGGTAATCTAGCAGCCCTGCTTTTTCTGAATGAAATCTAACCTCAGAATAACTCTCCTCTTTCAGAAAGCTGGATGGACTTCTGTCTTCATATTGGGGGAAAAATTAGTAGAGACTCATTAATCCTGCTGTAAATAACTTTTTAGACCCAAAAATAATAATAAAAATAGCTCCTGTGTGGTGTACCATTGCAAAGTATTGGTTTAGAAATTTAGTTTCAGCTCTTCATGCCAAAATGTAACATTTAAAAATTTTACAAAATGTAAAATGCAACACAATTGTAATGCAATGGCTTACAGTGCTACAATGCTACTTTCACATGCAGTGTTTTTATGCAAATTTGTATGCTTGATCCTGCTCTCTGTACTACACCAGTGCAATCATCATTTTCTTCTTTGCCCTGGATAGTTTCTGAAAATATTCCATGCATGCCTGGAATTTATTTAATTTGCAAGAAATAAACCTAAAGGTGAACAACAAAAACACCCTGTACACCAAGATAACTAATAGATTCAGTCAGCAGAGTTTTTTGAGGGGGAGGACCAAATGTACCCTTCTTACATTCAGAAAGTGATGAATGTGAATTGATGGCTTTTGCATTTCGTCTCCTACGGTGCTGACTTTGAATCTGTAGTTAAAGACTGCACATGATTTTATTTTAATTTATTAAATGGGTTATTTTGTCAATCATTGCTTCGGTTAGGCTTTCAGGCATATTCTCTGTCCTCACAGTAGTTTCATAGTTGACTGTGGTGATATTTTTAAAAAGAAATAAGTATACTATAGCATCCTATTTGTTTGGGAATGCACGACTTGATCATTGTATACTATAATAATTTGGACAGCATATTCTACTACAGCATCAAACATAGAAATGAGGTTAATTTCTTCTTCTTCTTCCTCTTCATGTCTGTTCAAAAGAGAGACCATAATAGAATGCAGGGTTAAGGTATAAAGTTGTGTAAATGTTTTCTGTTATTTGCTCCCATCTTCTTGTTAGCATACACCTTTGGGTGCTTCCAGGTGGAGGATTTTCCAAATGTCAGGTGTGCTGATTCAAACTTCTTTCGTACTTTTAATACCATGCTACCAATGTTAGCCACATGAATGGATGTGCTCTTAGCATGGAATCAGGATTGGAATACTTCCTCATCCAGCCAGCCCTCAAACATGCAAGTGGAATTTGCAGACATCCTGGGGAGCAACACTCTATGTAAAGTGGTTCCCATGTAGTTGTGGATAATTTAAAAAGCTGGTCATGGAGTTTTTGGTCACCTGCAAGCCATGTCCTGATCATGCTGAACATCTCTAATCTAGATGATGGTCAAGTGGAAGCTACAAGCATCTGCATCTCTAGCAGAATCTGATGGAGCAACTGTTATATGTAAATCTCATTGCAGCTTATTCCTCTTTCTTGGGTAGTCTTTCTAATTTTACAAAGCAAAATCAGACATGGAGGAACTTGTATGTTGCCTCCCTACAAAGGAGGTCCCTTAGTACATTCTCAGTGCCTGGGGAGAGTCACAGTCAAACTGTCCATGTCACTACGGAATAACCTTCCGAACTATTATGCATACTTCAGCCCCTTCGATCCCAGTCCGCTCCTTGTATGTCTGTTTCAATCCAATTAGAAATAGGTAGCCCTTGACAAAACAATGTGCCCATTAATATTGATATCATTGAGCAGTGGGAAGATCAAAGTGGCATCATTATGTGCTGTGATGTTCCCATATACACCTGCAAGTTTAGTTTGTCCAGATTAGAATCACAATGCACCAGGCACAACTCCTGTGAAAACGGGATCCAATTCAATGGGACCCATGTTGGAGAGGCCCTCAGTGAATTGTGTTCAAAGTGTCCGGTCTCAGAAGTGTACGGAGCCTTTTTTCTCTGCAGGTACCTCAATATCTCCAAGGCAGCAACTGTGGAATAGTGGCTTGAGGACTGCTGCCCAAGCGTCATGCTGCCAGTTATGCCTTTTCCTCCAATTGTAGTTTGAATGCCTACATGAATTAACCACACTTAAAGTTTTGTGTGATTTCCACTTCCCAACAGAATCAAGCTAACAATATAATTTATTCCGTGAATACGCTGCTGATGGTTAAATGGGAGTGGTCATGAATCACATACAAGGAATGTAATGTTTGAAGTATTATGGGTAAGCTGCAAGACCATTTATTTTTTGGTACGATAGAACCCTGACTTTATTTTAATACTGATGATAAATTTTATCCAATTTATGATAAACATATTCTGGTCCTTAAAACTTTTCAAGGTTTACATTTGATAGGAGCATAATGGAGTTGGTAGCAAACTATTTTTATACATATGTTTATTTTATTTTAAGTATTCTGAATAAGCATTAACATACATGGTCTTTCAGTGAAACCATAAAAAATTTTTAATGACTTTGTATTAGAGTGGATAAAATCTAAGGTTTGTAAGTTAATTAAAACTGGTACAGGGTATACAACTATATACATATATATGTATGTATGAATGTGTGTGTATATATATATATATATGTATATATATATATAGGTAATCAAACAAATGACTCTCATTTGTGTATCATAAAGAATATCCATTGCTATTTTGCGAACTGAATTATTTTCTTTAAATGTAAGGCGAGAAATATGGCAACTCCCATCTGTATAGGATCGCATGTATTTATGACACTGGATCATGTTGCTGCTGAAAAGGCAAATCGTGAAACTGGTCCTTACAATGCCTGGTGATCAGGGATGAGTTAACTTTTTTTCTGTTGTCCTTGCTCAAAGCCATAAGTATATATATATACATATATATATATAGATTACTAATAAATTG
Source organism: Varanus komodoensis (assembly GCF_004798865.1). Classification (NCBI taxonomy): domain Eukaryota; kingdom Metazoa; phylum Chordata; class Lepidosauria; order Squamata; family Varanidae; genus Varanus; species Varanus komodoensis. Next base: position 1,689,640 of record NW_025336087.1, on the reverse strand, counting down.
AACAAAATATAAAACAATAAATTATGAACCTTTCATTTGACCTGTGATGTTTTCATCCAAGTATGGTTATGTTATTTCAATATGAAACTATTTTTTTACTTGGTTGAATATGTTGTATTCAACTTATAAGACAGAGAGCTTCAGCTATTGGATAGTATAGAGGTGGTGGTGGTGGTGGTGGACTATAGAATTAGGAATCCTAGCCTATTATTTTCAGTGGTAACTGGCCGTAGCTTTTCAGGGTTACAGGCAGGTGCGTTCGAGCTCCACCTCGAGAACATTTTCCACAGAAAGCAAATGCTCTACGAGTGAGGCCGGCTCTTCCCTACTATGGATATGATGCTGTGGATACAGCAGACAAGATGCTGAACTAGCAACCCTCAACCATCACCCCTTGGTCTCACATAGACCCACCAGAAGAACAGAAATGCTGGTTGCTGGTCTAAAGCAAGAGAACATAACTGGTTCAGTTATTGAGAGCTGTATTAGAAATTCCATGGCTGTTGGCGCACCAAGTTGTGCAGCATCTGGAAATGTAACATACACTTCGTGGGGTGAGCTTCCATGGATGGGAGTTCATTGCTGCTTCAGAATTACCTGGCTACTACTTTCAATGTGGGAAGACTAAAAGATCATGTTCTAAAACAGTTCTATTTGACAGTTGGCAAGGAAAGCATCTGTCAGCTCTTGTAAAATCTGGATGAAGAGATCATGATAATGGAACCGGAATTCTCCAGTCCTGAGACTTCCTGGTGGTGCTTTGAAAAGCACATCAAAAAATAGTGCACTCATTCATCTCAATGGGGGTGGGGCAGGTGTGTAATAGGTAGGCAAGGTTTCACATAGAGGAACTATTTAGGAGTGAACATGAAACTCTGGTTTGTTATCTGGTGGGAATATGTTGAGATATCTAATATGTTCCTTCAGATATCCTGACCCCAAGCTGTTCAGGGCTTTTTATGTCAATATTAGCACTCGGAATTAGGCCCAGACAGTAACTGGCAGCCAATGCAGCCTGTGAAGGACCAGTGTAATACGTTCACAGAAGCTGGTCCTCATCAGCAGCTGCATGTCCCTATTCTGGAGACACCAAAATCCGCAGCCCATGCAGCACATCACATCTATTTTGTGGACAGTTTGTTCACAAAATATAGTCACTGAAATTCTATGAAAAAGAAGCATTTCCCTAACAAAAGTACTACTTTCTTGAATATACCTCAAGATTCCTGAGACGCTTGTAATGGATGGCCTATAAAAGCTTTAAATAAATAAATAAGATTCACCTGTTGATAATTTGTTCATATATTATTGAAAGGCTTCTAAGCCCCATGCATAAAAGTATGGCAACTTCAGTCCAAATTCAGTTCTTTTCAGGCACCAAGACTTCCACCCAATGTTAGTCTAACACATTCCTTCCACTGAGTCTACTCTAAGGAGCAACTTTAGATACTTTCTAGTTATTTCCTGCTGCCCAAACTCCTAATTTGCAGGTTCTTGGGGCTGAATTTAGAACCAGCCAGATGCAACTTATACTCTGCCACTGAGCTGTGATCCATGTACCATCCATGTACCATTAAGCCATGAATGGGAATAGACATCTTTCTCCACAGCTAAAGATGCAGGTAGCCCATTCAGGAGTACCCAGGAAGCCTCATGCCACACCTGTTTATCCTCACCAGTAACTGTCCTGCATTTGGCTGCAGCCTCACACATACAGGTTTTCTATTTAAATCCTTAAAGAAGACCTAGAAGATACCTGGAAAATGTTGTTACCACTTGGCTATGGTAAATACGAGATCTTAAGATAGATCATGTTGATCTGCCATTGTAATGAGTTTGTCACACTGAGCCTGGCAATGTGAAAACTTAAAAAAAGGTTCTCATCTGTTTTTATAGGAGAGGGAATGACAGCTTTCTTGAGATTATTTGGTGAACAAATAGTGATGTCTTAGGAGGAAGAATGTTAGAAAGGCTGAGAATCAGGAAAATTCACTGAGGGATGATTGAAAAGAACTAGTAAAATGATGCATGTCATAAATAAAAGCATTCATCTTTACTAATAACCATTTCTCATCCTACTGGCTTGCTTTGCAGTAATCATGTGAAATGGCAACTCTCCCTGAACGTGTCATTGCATCGCAGCGATCTAATCTTCACAATTTGCTGCATAGAGCTTCTTCCCAGTTTGGGCAATTTTCTCCAACTGCAGCTGAAAGTCATTCTGTTTGGTAGAGTCTTCCAACCATTTTGGAATTTACAGGAAGAGGAACAATTGGGAAAGATCAATGACACAAAAATTGTAGATCTTGCACCCCAATGCACTATATCCAAAGCACTCAGTGACTGATCAGCAAATTGTAATCCCTTTCCAACAGTGCCATCCTATAAATGCCTATCCAGAAGTAAATATAATTGAGTTCAGTGAGACTTCCATGTATGCATGTATCCATTCACAGCCTTAGCCCCTCAACCCACTGCAAAGTTACTGAAGGGACTCTAATGTGGATAATTATCTCCTGCAGCTTTTGTACACCCAGCAGACTGTAACTGGCCTGCAGAGCACCTAGATACTCCCGTTCTCTAAATGCAGAATTGGAATGAGGTGGTCTGTTTTTTGCTGGAAATTGGTGAAGCACTAGGAGGAGTAGGCGGAGATACCAGCAGTGCTATGAAAATGTCAGACATCACTGCAATATCCCCAACAGGTGGCCATCAGGCTTCTGCTTAAACATCTCCAGCAAAGGAGAGTCCATTCCTTCCCTCTAGAATTTGTCCACTGCTGAACAGCTCCTATTAGTAGGCTGTTTCTCCTGCCGCTTAGCAAAGATCTGCTTCCCTGCGATTTCCACCCATTGGTTCTAGCCCTGCTCTCTGAAGCAACTCCGCTCCATCTCATGACAGCCTGAAGACCACCATCATGTTTCCCCTTCTTTTTGGCAAGCTAAACATATCAAGGTCTTTCAACCAAAATTCCTGTGTCCTAGTTTTGAGACCCCTCATTAGCCTCATAACTCTAGGCATGTGGCACTTAGTGGAAGAATTCAAATGTTGATTGCAGTGACTGGGTAGCTTTAGGTCAGGAGTGTCCTTTCAACAGGTATTGCAGCCCCAAGCCATGTAAGGCCTCGCAGGTTAAAAGGGAACCTGAAAATGGACAGATAGCTAATGCAAAAGTGTCAAAGGTCCCAGGCATTAGTCTGTCTGTCACAGCAGGCACTGTTTGCAGCTTCTGAACCGTCTTCAGTGGAGGTCCCATGTAGAGTGCATTCCAGTAAACTAACTTGGAGGTTACCAGCAAGTAGATTACTGAAACCAGCTTGTTCCTCTCCAGAGAAGGGCATAGTAAAAAGCATCTCTGTACCCCTGAGCCCACTTGAGCTTCAAGTGACAGAGATGGCTCCAGGAGGATCGCCAATCTACAAATCCCATCCTTCAAAGAGAGTGCAACCCTTTCCCAAACAGGTTGAACACTCACCACACAGTCAGTAGAACTTCTCGATAAGAGCATCTCAGGCTTGTCGGGACAGAGTGTCTATTTACCCATTCCGCTGTCACACTGAGACACAGATTTCACATAGGCGCAGGCTCTCCTGATAAAGTTGAGATTCATGCCATTAACGTGCTGATAGCAACATGCTCCAAAACTCTAGAAGGCTCCACTCTGTGGATATACCATAGCATAGGGCACAACACTGATCTCTGGGGAGAATCCACAAGGCTGGACAATACTCTTCGAGTACCATCCTCTGGAGCTGGACATCCAAGTAAGAGCAGAACCATGGCAGTGCTGTACTCTCCATTTCAAGCTCAGACCTTCATCCCCAGAAGGATACCATAGTCAATCGTACTGAAAGCTGCCAAGTGATCCAGGAATATCAATAGGATCACAATTCCCTTGTCTCTCTCCCAATATATTATTAGTAAGACCAGTTCAATGTATCTCAAATCGTTACTGTGTGGCTATATGTTTTGTGTGTTTATGTGTTCTCATTTTGTTTGTTTTGCTTTGTTTCCCCCTTTTTTCTGTGTGTGTGTATATATATATATTTGTGGTTCTACTCTTATTTTGTATTCTCAGCAGATTTTTTTTGGCTGAGGTTTGGTTTTGTTGAAAGATTGTAAAAATCAAATAAAATTATAAATATTAAAAATACTGGCTGAACAAAGCTGTTTCCATGCCCAAACCTGTCCTGAACCCTCACTGAAATGCATCCAGATAACCAATCTCATCCAAGTGTGCCTGGAGCTGGTTGGCCACCACCCACTCAAGGGGCATGCACAAGAATGGGCCCTTTGCCATTGCCCAGTTAGGCTTTTCCAGGTGCAGAGAAGATTCTTTAGGAATTATTTCATGGCTGCCTTTTTTTGGATGGTGTGGGATCACTCCTTCACACACAGAAGCATGAATCACTGCCCTGGCCCAGCTGACTGCTTTCTTCCTGGCACATTTCCAGTATGGAAGTGGTTGAATGATAAGAATAAAAACAGGGGTAGGAGCAATCCCACTGCATTTGCATCCCACTGTTCTTCCTCTTGTGAGGAACCTAAGGCAGCTCCATTGTGTCGTCACAGCAACAACTCTGACAGGCTGAGAGCAGGACCGGCTCAGAGTTTCTCAGTGAGCTTCATGGCAAAGCGGGGACTAGAATTGGGAACTGTTGCCACCACTGCAAACGGACCAGCTGAATCTCACCCAAGAAAATGGGACAAAGCTGAGTTTTGGATATATCACCTGATTCAGCGGCTATAACACAGGAGACTAAATCCCAGTGGATGGAATAGATTTTATCATGGAAGTACCGAGCAAATACATTATAGAGAACATGAAAAAGGTCAACAGTATCCCTATGTCTAGTGAGATATAGGCCCTACATGTTGCCCAACATCTCCACTGAGTGGCAAATAGAGAGCTGAACTGAGGAAGTGAAATTGTTTCTTTGCCACTGGCACTGTTCCCTAAATACACCGGGAAATACTACATGTGTATACCAGAGTTCATTTGCTTCCAGTCAGACTTTCCTCTGCATTTGTGCTCAAGTTGTCTCCTGTGTTGTTTCATTGCTCTCAACTCTGGAGCCATATAAGCTCTGCTGCAGAGCAGATGAACACGAGCAATTGTGTCAAACATCCGGGCCATGTCTGTATACCACAGGTGGACCAGGGTTTCAGCAGGAATGCCAGTATAAGTTTTAATAGTTTGCAAACTAATAAAAATACATTCTTATTGGCCTTTCCAGACCTGTTCCTGCCTCCTGTGCTTCACTCTTATACCCTTTGCTTCTTTTAGTCTTATAAGCCCTTGTTGGCCTTTCTTGATATAATTACCTAACAATAGTTACCCTTCTCAGCACTTCTACCAGTTGTGTTATATTCAAACATCTCAGAACTTCCCCTTCACCTTCCTTCAACCAAATGCACCTACTCAAAGAAGCAGGAAATGCAAAGACTACAATCACAGAGCTCAAAATTGAAGTTGTCCTCTGGAACAGGACAAGTGGTGTTCAGTGTTTCAACTTGCTGTCTACTTGCCAGATGTGATGGACTACAATTCCCATGACCCGCAACAAGTGGCTATGCTGTCTGGGGAAGGAGAAAGTTGGGAAGGCTTGGTTTGTAGCATCTGTAGCAGAGGTGAGCAACCTGCGGTCTTCTAGAGATTCCTAGGCAATAGTGCTCTAGAGGTTTCTAAGCAACAGTTCCCATCATTCCTGATCACTGGCCAGAGTAATTTCATTACTTATAACTGAATCCCATCAGGGAATAAAATGCTACACATTTTTATGGGCTGGCAAGTATATTTATTAATGTTCCACTGATCAGTAACACAGAGAATTTCCATAACTGAAATCATACAATCTAAAGATGTAACTAAACAAGGAATTATAAAAGTGGCTTTTGGGGGCGTATGAGTCAGGGACTGAAAGTTGAAATGCAAAGTGAAGAGATTTTCTGGGGCAGCTGGACTACTTATTTCATGCATCATTTCTCCTGCCTTAAAAAATCCCTTTAAGGCTAAATATCATTAGGCAGGAGTCTGTCCATTTGAACGGAACATAGTGGAGTCTAATATTGCATCTTGAATATTAGTTATGCCAAATAAGATAAGGTACCTTAAGGTTAGGCTATGGATATTTGGCCAATATACTAATTTACTTCTGGCTAGACTGTCTCCCTTTCAGTTTTCCATGTTCCAACAGGTAGATCTGGTTCTATTCATGCCAACCTTTGGCATGTAAGCTGGTCTCAGCTGAAGGAGGTTTAACTGCTTGTGTGCCATCTTTTATTGCTGTATTTTCCTTGTGTTTTAATAAATTTCTTGTTTTTAATTCAGATTTGGATTGTGATCTGTATTTTAATACTGTTAATAGTAAAACTCAAGCCCCACTTGGGGCAGAAAGGCAGAATATAAATTTAATACCTAACTAAAATCTGGAGAGTGTCAATGAATATTGGATTTCTTTGGTGAACTTTTGCTTTGTAAAATAATGCAAAATGTATTCTTACTCACCTTTAATTGCTTTGCTTTGCTTTTGCTTTTGCTTTTGCTTTAGACATAGTGCTAAAAGCACAAATGGAATTAATAAAGCTTTCATTACAGAGCAACTTAAAACCAGAATTAGCACAATACTAGAATTTAACCCAAGCCTAAGCATGTTAAAAACTAGCTGTTGGGCAAGGCTTTTTCCAGTTTCAGTAATGTAATAGATTCTATTTGTGCATTTATTTCATTATTCTTTTCACTGAGAACTAAACTTGGTGCTTACAGCAAGATGCAGGTTAAAAGATACTCATTTCTACTGTTTGGTGAGGAGGTGAACTTTGTTTTTAAGAGAATGTTTCATGAGATGCATTTCACCCCTGCAAACTGATATTTGTTCCTATGATTGATTTGCTCTCAGGAAACCCAGCCTTAATTCTTCGAGCTATACTTCCCTGAATTACCTTCTCCTAAACAGAAATATTCAGAAAACATATTACTTTACTGAATGACAAGGAATTTACAGCTATCGTTATGAACTGAGAAGTAAATTGAGACTATAATTTAATCTGATTCTACTGTGTACACAGTGAGAAGGGGGATTTCTGCTATCAAATGTACATTTGGTAAAAAAACTGCAGAAACATTAAGTGCATTGAAGGATTTGAGCAAGACCTTAAGAAGAACTTAAGTAGTCAGTTTCTAAGCAATAAATTATTTTTATAATGGTTGATAGTGTCATGTAACAGCCAACATACTAGGATCCTGTGTTTCATGGTATTCTTTTGTAGCAGTTTTCATGTAGCCAGAACTTCCTGACTGTTAGAGTAGTTTGGCAATGGAACCAATTACCTAGGGAGGTTGTGGGACCTCCCACACTGGAGGCCTTCAAGATGCAATTGGACAGCCTCCTGAGAAGGATGTTTTAACTTGGATCCCTGCACTGAGCAGGGTTGGACTTGATGGCCTTCTTGGTCCTTTCCAACTCTACAATTCTATGCATCCATGACTCTGTGACTGAACCCCTGCTTAGAGGGTACTGATTAGCTACAGACAATTGCTTCTGTTTCACACCAGCGATATCTGGATGGAAAGAAATGTATCTGCTCTTTTGTGCATCTAGATTTTAAACTGTTATTCTAAAATCCATGGATGCAAAACTAACCTAAGGTAGATTTAATTATTTACATATATTATGTTGCATTTACAATGGCAGAGTGGAAAATTGAGCTGCTCCTCAAAGCCACGCCCCATCAAAGCCACATCCCTGAGCCACACCCATTTCCAAGGTTATGCAGCCCATGATTATACAATAAAAATGAGCTTTGTCACTTTGAATTTCTGTTGGGTGATGAAACAAGATGAGGGTATCTCTTTTTGAAGTGAAACAAGGACACTTATAGCAGTTATTTCTTATTATCTTATGTAAGCAGGGACATCACTCTGCCGACAAAAGTGCGTATAGTCAAGGCTATGGTTTTCCCAGTTGCAATGTATGACTGAAAGCTGGACCATAAGGAAGGCTGAGCGCCAAAGAATTGAAGCCTTTGAATTGTGGTGCTGGAGGAGACTCCTGCGAGTCCCTTGGACTGCAAAGAGATCAAAGCAGTCAGTCTTAGAGGAGACCAAACCTGACTGCTCTTTAGAAGGTCAGATACTAAAGATGAAAATCAAAAACTTGGCCACCTAATGAGAAGGAAGGACTCCCTGGAGAGGAGCCTAATACTGGGAACAATTGACGGCAAAAGAAGAAGGGGGTGGCAGAGGATGAGGTGGCTAGATGGAGTCACTGAAGCAGTTGGGGTGAGCTTGAGTGGACTCCGGGGGATGGTGGAGGACAGGAACACCTGGAGGAATGTTGTCCGTGGGGTCGCAATGGGTTGGATACAACTTTGCAACAGCATTACAAACAAATGATTTTAAATGGCATTCATATCCTGCTCTCCAGTCAAAAAGTTCCCAGAGTGGCTTAAGTGAAATTAATCAGGTTGTTCTTGCCCAAAGGATTGCTATCAAAAAAACATGTCATACAAGAGGAAACTGACAGGGAAGGAAGAGGGAAAAAACTCAAGCACTAATTATCCACACTTATAGAAACATACATAGTTTTATTCTCCCAAGAGCAGCTGTCTGGATTGACAGTAACTGTTCAGCTTCTTTTAATGTCCACTGTATGCACATGTGTGTGGGAGGTTCTCCATGAATCCAGAGTCCATAGCTTAGGGATTCCAGTTTCTCAAAATATCCAATATTCTTTTATTGTGCTCTCATTGGATCCATGCATGAAGTAGCCTAACTGAAATAAGAGGAACTTGAGGCTATCAGAAGTCTTTTGAAAGGTGGTGGTGGGGAACAGTGACCAGGGATCCAGTAAACCTCCTGAGGGGCCCCTCCAAAATAAGTGGGAGCATTCTGACCCCCCAAGAGCCTCCTCCACTACATCCTTGTACATTTATATCCCCTCCCCACTTTTTCCACTGGGAAACTCAATGGCTATATGCAGCATATGCAACCCTGTCAACCAGGTCACAGGTTCATCCAGATCTTTTACCCCCATATAGCTCTGAAACTTTAAGTCCCTTTAGGAAATTACAGAAGAATTAAATATTCTCACACACTAATCAGAACCTATAAAACAAAAACAAATCATAGCATGTATTTAACAGCAGTACAGTTCCAGTTACCTAAGATATATCACATACACAAATGTAAAGATTTCACAGTCTTTGCAGAGTAATTCAGCAAAACAAACCCCAAGGCCTTTAGCTCCAGACTAGTCCTCTTCTTTCACACACCAAATCTGAAGGGGGTTCCTCTTGCTGGAATTGCAGCCTGTCCTGTAAAATTAGGAACATCTCTCAGTCAATCAATCACAGGTCACAGGCCTTCTCCATTCTCTGGATTCTCTCCTGCTCCTGTCTGGGCTACTGAGTAGTTTTCCCCTCGTACCCATGATCATATGGAAAGATCTTCACTAGGGTTATACTTACATGTGGTCTTTTCTCCTGCCATTGACCAGTCCCAGAACTGCTTAGCTTCAGCAAAATGGCTACCTTATGTGTCTTCAGACCATGCATGCTATTGATTTCAACAGGAGAATGCACTTAATTCTCCTCCATTACAATACTTGGGGACTGAAAAGTGCTTAATTTTGGCTGGATCATATTCTGCCATAGACAAAATAATGACTTCTGCCCTGTAAGTTACTCATTCACTAGCTGCTAGTTTAGAGCTAAAGAATGGACCCAGCTTTGCAGGGTTGGAATGGTTTTTAGTTTGATACAGTGAAGCCTCCAAGCAAATTTTCACAGCTGTCAGGATTGAGTGCATTGTCCCTGCCATACCAGCTGGCACTCCTAGTCACTGCCCCTGTGACAGCTCATCCCTTTCTTGTAACATGCTGTCAAGCCATCTCTGACTGGTAACAGCTTTACGAGCAAGTGCCCTCCAAAATGCCCTGTCCTTCACAGCCCTGCTCAGCTCTTGTGAACGCAAGGCTGTGGAATTGATCCATCTCTAGTTAGTCTTCTGTCTTCAACATCCCTAGCATGATTGCCCTCTTCAGTGAGTCTTGCCTACTCCTAATGTGCCCAAATTCCAGCAGCTGCAGTTACATCATTTTAGCTTCCAGGGAAACTGCTGGCTTTGATCCACTAGTCCGTGCTATTTATTTCTCCAGGGTAATTGCAAAGCTGTCTTCCAAGACTGTGTTTTGAATACATCCATTTCGTTCCTATCAGCCTTCTTCACTGTCCAACATTCACACCCATGTGGATGCTCATGGCATTTGTCTCCAGTAAATCATGCTTACACTTCATACATTTTCTAGTTCTTTCATTGCCACTCCTCCAAATCTCAGTTTTCTTGCAGTCTCTAGGCTGCAGTCTCGTAGGTACATCACTGTAGTCCCCTTCAAGAGATCTGTACTCTCCTGCAGAGAGAATACCATAGCCAAGGTGGAGCTACCCTGGACTTCAAGTATCATGGGTTGCCAAGCTCTGCACTAGCTAGGAATGTCTATTCCACGGGCTGAAGAATTGAACTACATGGGCATATTTAAAAAATTAAAATTGATTCCTGCATTTTGAAAACAAAATCACCTGGAAGGGAACACAGCTAGGCTCCCTTAAGCATGCAGGCATCCAGGTTAATGAACTCGCCATCCATCTTGGCACTGATGATGGGCAGGCAGGCAGAGAGAAAAGAAATCCTTTTTTATCATTATAAATTGGTGGCCCACTTCAGAAATTCAGTGCCACACATAGAATTGCTGCAGGGATGGGCAAATCATTCTGGATTCAGTCTGTATCACTTTCACACCTGGTCACCCACAAGTTCATAACCAATATGTGTTGTTTTCCCATCAACTTATCTCAGTTAAAATCCACCTGAACTTTTGCATTAAAACACATCTGACTGAGTCTACATCCAACCTGTTCTTGTTAGGATTAGAGCCTAAATGTGCAAATTTACGCATATTTTGATGGAGAAAAGGCCTGTAACACCCTGAATGGACTAGCTAGCCTTGATAAGAATTGTAGGCCTTTTCTCTACCTAAACATGCATAGAACTGCACTCCAAAACGTGCACTTTGTTTAATTCTGGGATAAGAAACTTGTTTTGTCTAAGGTTTCTGCAAGCCCTAGCCAGGATAGTCAGCAGTGAGCACTGATGGGAAATGTAGGTCAACATATGTGGAAGATCTGAAATGACCTAGCGTTGTTTTATTTATTCATATTCGTAACAAATCTATTAATTCTTATTGTTAACCACTGAGCTGTAAAATATGAGGACTGGTAAAGCTCAGTGGCTGCGAGGCTTCACTCATTCCCATTATCTCTTACCACAAGCCATGCTGCCTGGGACTGATGGAGATGGAATCCAACATCATCTAAAGGGATACAGGTCGCCTCCCACCTTATGCAATGTATAGAAGTGGTGGCCAGAGCACTTTGTAAGTCCACCAGCATAGTCTGAGTGCCCCACCTCCACAGTTAAGTCTTCCATGTGCATCTAAGAAGGGGTGGAGAATGGTGGAAACTCGTCCATTTCTTTGCAGAGCCCCATAAGCAGTCTGCTCCGTATACCAAAGTGTTGTTTTAGGTGCTTGCTTAATTCAGAGCCTTCTGGCATCCTTCACTATGGGCTATGGTGGCTATGGGAACCAGTGGGGTGCAGTGATTAAGTTCACAGGACTTAGTCTCAGATGATCTGAGTTCTAGTCCAGGCTTAGCCATGAAGTCAGCTGAGTGTCTTTGGGTCCATCACAGACTCTCGTGCCATCCCACCTCACAGGTTGTTCTTGTGAGAATAGGATTGAAAGCAGGAGAATTGTGTAAGCTGCCCTGCATTTCTTGAAAGGAAGAAGGTGGGATAAAAATACAATAAATAAAACAATGCTGATAGAATGATGGGCTAAAATATCTAGATGGCCACAAGACGTCCCCTTTTATACTTCGTGGGAATTCCTGGCTTAAGGAAAATGGCCCTCTCATTCCACCCTTTGGGGACAGAGTTTGTAGAAGACTTTTGGACTCTTGCACCACCCACACCCTGCCTTTCCTGTGTCCCAAGTTTATGTTTTAAAGGAAGCAGAAAGCATCCAGGTTCTGTGAATTGATCATTATTTGTTTCTGGAAGCACTGAGCTTCCTTTGCTGCTTCATGGCTTGGATTCTCATAGAATACTCTGAAGTGAAGGGTTCTTTCCATTTGCCAATGGGACTGAGACCCAGTAAGGGATCCCACCAGTGGATGAAGATAATAAGTCTTCATCAATTACCTCCCCTTTGTACAGCCTCTTCATCTCTGGGTCTCCTCATCTACCAGAGCAGAGTTTGGGGTGCCCAAGCTGAGGTTGAAATTGGTAAAAAGCACTGCTTCTGCTGGCAGGCACAATCCCTGAGCTGAACTCTGCTTAGAAGGTGCCCCTGCCAATGGAAACAAATCCAGGGCCAATATTTGGATAATTCTAACACTTAGAAAATCCAAGTAAATGCAGTTAATAAGAGCTCTCCATGCCTCATATTCACTTGTCTTTGAAATAGCAATGGTTCACAAGATGCAATAGCTTAATGACAGGGCAATATAGTCCAATAGTTAAATAATGCTCCTTGAACTTGAGTAGGCACCTGCCTTTGACATTATAAGTCCACTCAGCAGTATAAACTGCAAGGCTGCAAAGATATTTTAGTGCATAAAATAAGACACATTTGGGACTGTGCAACCTGGATGATCTATGTATGGTCTATGCTGTGAGTCTCTCAAATAGCCACATTTGCAAAGCTAGAAACAGAAATAGCTTGTGATCTCTGGGGATCACAATATTCCTATAATAGGCAGGTAAGTAAGGAAATGTCTTAGTGCTTTTTGCTCACTTGGCACTTATTTATGAGCTTATCATGCTAGTTAGGTGAACTTACTAAGCTGTTGCCTGCATTTCTGGAAATCAATTGGTCTTTTGTCAGTACACAGAAAGCAGAAACGGCAGACCACAGTCCATCAAGAAATATACTTTGTTTTGTCATTTATACATATGTTCATCTCCCTAAAATCTCATTGAAGTTTTCATTGTGGGAGGAGCTACATGGCGGCTGTCCTACAGTATCAGTCATTGACCAAATTTAATAACTGGGCGGGCTAGCATTACAAATAAAAGCCAATCTTCCTTTCTAGAAGACACAAACTGTTTCAGGATTTGTTTGTTAGTTTGATTTTTAAAAAATCTCTTATTTTTCTAAGGGTACTAGCACCAAGCCCAATTATCCTAAATTAAATGGACGGATGTGAGACAAAATCAGACTGCTTTAAAAATGCAGCCTCCATCTTTGTAACATGTGCTCTACCAAAAGAACAGATGCTAATATGGACTTTTAATTGTGGAAAATAATAGGATAAAACAGGTATCTACCTTGGTCAGGCAAGTTTGGCCTTGCCCTGTTATATCAGAACCTGAAGATGGAATAGATGAGTTTCCATTGCCTGGAAGACAAATAGCTGGGAAGTTATGTTGAGAAATATTACAAAGAAAGAGATACCATAGAGCCAAATGCAGCAAAATCCATTTGTACAAGGTTCATACAGGGCTGCAAACTTCCACTGAATTTACTGTTAACCATACTGGTTAAACTAATAAAGTAAAAAGAAAAATCCACCTGCCTTGCTCATTCACACTAAAAAACTTGGTGAATTTTTAAAATATTTTTTGCTTCATCCCCTCAAAAGTCTGCCTGGGACATGAGTCCGTTTTACCATCAGTCAGATTTGTTACTATGAAAGAACAAGCTTCAGGCTTCCTTTCTTGCAGTTTGTGTGAAACAAGAAACTTCCTGGTCACATAGTTACGAGCTGAGCTTAGTTTTTCTGGAAACCCTTGCTCGTGAAAGGATGGCTTGTAAGAGAAATCCAATTTGATGAAGGCATTGCTATGTGATTTTTACTCTCCTGGTGGTGCAGATATGTGACTGCTCAATCACAGGTTGTCCTGCTTGACTTCAGATGTGTTAAAATTAAATTGCAAACTTTTAACATTACATTTCCCATCTCTCGATTCTTTTCAATCTCCTGGAAGCTGTGCTTGTGTAATTTCCCATCAGCCATTCCAGCTCAGTGTTAGCACTCTGAAAATGTTTCATTTATTTAGGGAAGGAAACTTGAAAATGGAGATCTATCTCATACTGAACCACACTTTCATCTTGGAGTGCAGGGAGGGAGAGAGACACAGCTAGAGGGGAAACTTGTTTTCTTAGCCTTACAGAGCGATACATCTAATTTCCCCTTCCTACATCCCTCTGCAAACTGCAGTTTATCAATACTGTTAAGTGGCATTGATTTCCAAACTTCCTCTTGTCTGGCAAATTATTAAAGAGAGCAAGATTAGAAATTAGAAGAACATGCAGTCCAAATCAAGTGGAAAACATTTGGGCAGCAAAAAGGGAAGCCTGAAATGGCTAAATATTATACCTGATATAAACATGAGGATCCTAAGGCAAATGTTACTTAGGAAAGGTGAATGATACATGAAATTTAAAAAAGTAAGAAAGTAAAGAAAATTCACACGTAAGCTTAGGATTCTACTGTTTCAGCAATGATGCAGTGAAAGCAATGCTGAGAATAGGAAATAATAGTGGGAAATTGCTTCAAAGCTTAGGGAAAACAAAAACAACCATGACTGACCTATATACGAAATCGGAGTTGGTGTATAATAGAAAATTCTTATAATTTAGGACATTCATGTGCCTCAGCACTCCAAATAGGTAATTGGTGTGGTCAGATGGATTCCTGTCCCGCATCCCAGTGGTGCATAGACAGCCCTTTGACCCAACAAGGACCTTTCCATCTGATGCCGTGGATGCTTGATGGATGGTGCAGGAAAGTGCACCTCACACAGCACGCCTTCCCACCTAATGAACACACGAACTGGAATGATCTGTTCATCAGAGCTTGCCTTCACAGTTGAATCAACTCTGCTGGATCGGGGTGATTTTGTTTCTACTGCAAGATGTTTTCTGTTCTTCTCCATTTCTGATAAGGTCTCATATTTTAAAATAGAATTGCACACAACTGATCCAATGCAACCTGCATATGGAAACTAGTTTCCTCATGGGAAACTTCCTCTAGAGGCCACTTCCAGACCAATGCTGCATGGGCTGTCCTTCCCCAGAGCGGGGCACAGAGAAGGGCTCAAAGCGTTCCTTCTCTGGGCAGGTCTGGAAGCACACAACCAGCCAGGTGGTTATTGCAGCCAGACCTGGAACTACGGACCATTGGTTCGAAGTTGGAAGACTGATCCAGCACCCTTCTCCCAAAGCTGGTTCATGCTGTAGATGCTGATGCCCAATGTGTTTTGGCAGGAAAATTGCTAGGTGCAGACATGAAGTACCTTTAGATTAAAAGATTTGGGGCACCATCCTATGCAAGTTCAAATGAAAAAAGAAAACTTGGGAGATGCTGGGAATTGGAGGACATTTTCTGTCTAATCATGCATAGGATTCTATCTTCCATAGACCTCAAAGCTCAAGCATTTATCTAAAATGTAGCAGAACTTTGCTTCTGTGGCTGGCTTTCTATAGCAAGGATAAAGGCAGATATGAGCTATTTTTAAACTGTTATTGTGCAGAATCCTGCTTTCAGGCATTGGCTGACCTTGCTTACAAATGGCCAGGTTTCTCACAGAACCACTAGCATTTAAAATGAAGCATACACGTGTGCATGAACATGTATGCTCATGCACGCGTGCACACATGCGCGCACACACAAACAGGGAGAAAGAGGGAGGGACGAGGGATGCAGAAGTCTCTTTATCTTCCCCACTCTCTTTGAGGACTGATAGAGTATTCATCCTACACCCTTGCAGCTTAGCTACACTTCCTCAGAGTTGTCCCCATTCCACACCAGATAACAATTGCATCCAAATTTTATGGGACTTTACCAAAAATCACACCCGCAAACCAGAACAGAGTTGCACACCAAAATTTGCATTTTCCAAAATTTAGCATAGCTGTTCTTCACTCAGTGAAAAAAGAAAAGATCAAAAGGTGCACAGAGGTATATACATCATGAAAAATAGCACAGAGAAACATTATTTTAGAGGAATGACTTGCAAGGTGCAAAGGTTAGCACAAAAATGTGCAAAAATGCATTTTTCGGAATAGGAAACAGAAAAATTCAGATGAATTCCCAAGGAGATGTGCGAAACTAAAATCTGTACATTTATGTGATTTGGGCCAAACCAAACCTAAGGCTGAAATAATGAGAAACTGAAAAGAACCAGAACTGTCTGGTTCTCCCCTCTCTAATCTAGGAATCAATAGTGCAGTGGAGCCCGAGAAGAAAAGTTTTAGTGCATCTATTCAACCAAATCTACACAACTTGGATCTTTCCTGAAATTTGGTTAAGGTCATTTTTATCTCATCAACCAAAAAGTAAAATGCTAAAGTATGCAATGGTCCAAACGTAACCTGCCCTGTATGTGGGCCCAGACCACAGGAGCCTGGGCAGAGAAGGTATGTACCAGTATATGACTGAATAGACTAACAAGAGTTTAAAATATTTCAAAATAGCATGAAAACAGTAAATACAATTTTAAAAGACCCGATCAAGAATAAAAAGCACCAGACTAAAAAGAAGGCCTCCCCAAAGAGGGCTTTCTTGACGTGGCACTGAAAAATCACAAATTTGGCATTAAGTGGGCTGCAGCAGGGAGGTTATTCCAAAGAATATTTCACTCATAACTCAAGTATTTGACTGTAAATCTTTGGCACAGGGGCGGGGGGAACCTGCACTCAGGCTGTGGTATTGTGCATCTTGACTTCCACTGGACACCATGCAAAGTCTTTCTTTAATGTAGAGAGAAATTCTACCTATATGGAAAGATTACAGGTTATCCCATGCAGGCTACAGGCATGGACATGAGCCTTGGATGAGACGACCCCCCCCGCCCCCAATCCAAATCTCATTGTTCCTGCAGAAATGTCAGGAAATGTTAAAAGGTGTATCTGAGTGGGCAGGGGCTGGAGAAGATGTGAATATACTTGGTCTACAAACTTCTGTCTCCTAGCCATTTGCTGCAGGTTGTCACTACACAAGCACCACTTTTGTCTGTACAATCTAGGTATACTAACAAGATTATAAATGGAAGCATGGCTCACAACAGCCCAGAATTATTTTAAATTGCTATGAGTTGTTTTATTGTCCTTTTAATGTTTGAAATGTTTTACTGTATTGCTTTATACCATTTGGGGTAGTTTTACCATTGTAACCCACCCAGGGAGTCATGTGGCTAGTGAGGCGGGTTAGAAATTTAATAAATATACAATAAATAAATTAATAAGTTAATAAAGTTGGTGGTAAACACAGGCCTTGATTCAAGCTGTCTTTGTATAACCAGACAAAACAAACAAACAAGCTGAAGATCATATGGATAAACTGCCAGGATACCAGTTTGCAACAAATATAGGAGACATGAAATTCAGACTCTGAAATCAGGGAGCACCCACTGCATGACACTGCAAATAATTCTACTTTACATACTGAGATTGTGATTTGTGAATTTGGATAAGGGCATCTAAGGATATCCTAATATATGGTGTGGGGGGAATCATTTTTACTTTTTAAACAAATTGACTTTATTCCATGACAAGTACTTTTCAGAGTACTTTCACTAACAAGTATATCTGCTTGTTTCACCTGATACGTGCTGAGTTGAGAAAATAATGACAAGCTGCCGTAATTATTATAAACTGGATTCTAGAATTCTGAGTCACATCTAAGATGGTGTACCTTGTATATTTTGATTTCTTTTTAAAAATCATTTCTAACTCAACCACTGAGCATTCAACTCAATGCTATTCTTATTGATCTTAGAAAACTCTTGCAATTAGCCAGAATCATTATGAAGAAAAGTTAATATAGTGTTATCATTAGGACTTCTGCCCAAAGGGAGAAAGGAAGATTTAAGATACACTGGCATCAAGGGCAGATAAAGGATAACATGTATAACTCTCTAAATGTATTCATGAACTTGTATCTAAGGAAAGCAGACAATATTAAAATAGCTGTGGCTTGATCATGAGCAAACTTTTACAAAGAAACTTCTATTTTCCTAGAACAGGTGTGAATAGAAAATAGGTGCCCAGGTGTTTTGTTCTTCCCAGAGGCCAGAAGCCCATGCTATTCAATTCCCAGAAGCCCATGCTATCATGAGAAGTGGTCAGGCTTGGAGTTGAAGACCAAAACATCTGGAGATGATAGAAACATTCCAAGCAGGTGTGCTGCCTGTTGAGACTTCACTGTTGAACCTTTATGTGTTGGTGGTTGTACTGATTTATTAAACGTGATATGATGTACAATTCCTTGACGGGACACTTAAAAGGGTCTGCAGCAAACTTTCTCCTAGGTGAAGGAAAGGCAGAAGAATGTATTACTGGGTTTAAGGGAAACTGCAAAGATAATTCCCTGTACTTGACTTTAAGAAAAGTAGAGCATAAGAGAAGGGACCAATGCTCAGTGCAAAGCTTGTGATTTCCAGGTGAACATTCTTAAATCACTGTCAATTAGCTCAGCCTCCATAGATTGTCCACGGTGGTTTTCAAACGTGTTCAGAAAAACACCAGAAGTTGACTTGTCTATCTAGCCAAGGATTATCTACCCTGATTGATTCTGCAGGGACTCAGACAAAGGTCCTTCCTATAGGATGGCTAGCCATAAATTGCCAGACAAGTCAAGTCAAGTCCAGACCAGACCAGACCCACCAGCAAGGTAAATATCAATAATAACACATTGAAAAAGAAAGGGTAAGGACTAAAACTCCAGGTGACACTCACTGGGGGAGGCTTTACACAACAACTAAGGCACCATCACTGAAAAAGTCCATGCTGCGGTAGCAACACTCTCACCCTACTGGGAGGGGCACCTGAAGGAGAGTTTCTGAAGGCAAGTATGTACAGGAAGAGATGCTTCTTCAGTTAATCAAGCCCTAAACCTTGTAGGGCTTTCAAAATTAATAAAAGCACTTTGAGATGAGGCCAGGACTGAACTGAAAGTAAGCGCAACTGGCAGGGCACTGGCATAATATGAATATATTAGCAAGACCCCATTAACAAATTCACTTCCAGTGCAGTGGTTTAGATTTAGATCAGAAAACCAATTTCCACTTGTGCCCCATGGTGGGGACCTGACCCCAAGGATCCCCGCTGTAACACACACTGCTCTGAAGGGTCTCCTGGCTCTGGACTGGTTCAGGGGGTGGCTGGGCTCCAGCTTCGTGGAGTGAACATCTCAGTTAGCCCTTGAGCAAGTAGAACCACATCATTCACATTAAGAATCCTGAGATCCAAAGCAATATATTTTTAAACTGAAATGCCAGCTCCAAAATGTTGAGGGTCCTCAGACAAAGCCTCTCCATAGGTGCCTTCCCACTTCAGTGACGCTACTTCTCACTAGCTGCTCATGTCCCTCATCCTCTTTGTCATCATTGCTACCACCTGCTTGCTTGACTGGAAGAGGGTCAGGGCAAAGTGAGCCTGTCCTCCTTTTCAATGCCACCATCATCTGGACCAGAGGGAGAAGCAGGTGAACAAGCAATTTGAAGTGGTGTGAAGAAGAGAAGCAGCTCCACAGGGCCCTTGTTCATGGATCCTCAGTAGGTGACCAACTATGCCTACCAGGGATGCTCCCCTTGTGGACCAGTGTGACCCCAACCACAGCCTTTAATTCTCATTGCAGTAACTAGCACAGTTCACATAAAACTACCAACCTCTCTTCTCTGTTAAAAATGCATGCACACAAATGCATTTAGGTCTTTGGCTTGAAGGCATGTTGTTTAGGTCCAGGTAGTGGGATCATTGCAACCTGCTTCCAACCTGATGTCTTCTAGGTATGATAGACTGCAACTGCCATCAGCCCCAGCTGGTATGGCCATTGACCATGTTAGCCAGGAATAATGGGAGTTGCTGTGCCAGGACAACAGGTTGAAGGAGGAAAGAGCCGCCGCGTGTGCAGGCAGATGCAAGCAGACGCGCGCTGCCATGACGTCGACGGAAGCCAGCTCCAGCGGCCAGCGCAGGCGCATGCGGCACTGAAGCGCGCTGCCCACCGGCCCAGGTGATCAGGCGCGCGCGGTGCGCGACGGGGTGGGACTTGGAGGCGCCCTGCGGCCACAAAGCCGGGGCCGGCGGCCTCGGGTCAGCAGCTGAAGGGTGGCGGCCAAAGGGGTCGCCGCCGTTTGGGAGCCGTTCGGGGGATGAGAGGGGGGGCTGAGCTGGCCAAGGACTCTTGTTGAAATAGGCTTGCCTACCGCTGAATCTTAGGGAAGGGGAAGGATTTTTTTTTCTTTTTGCTTTTTATCGTTCTTTTTCTCTCCTCTTTCGAACTACTTTATAATTTTACCCTGCTTTAATCAGTGCTTTGAGTCATCCCTGGCCATGTCGACGTTTATATATCCTGAGGAACACATGGGCGCTGCTATTGGCGTGGTCACGGTCATTACAGCAATAGGGGCTTAATGTGTCCACGTAGAAGAAGGATGGACAGATGGCTGACACCTGTCCCTCCTTCTGGTTCTGCCCTCAACCAGAGGGCGCCAGGTAGCCTTGTCAACCACCCCTCGGGCCTGACGGTGCTGCTGCTCAATGCCAGGTCGGTCAATAATAAATCTCCCCTCATCCATGACTTGATTGTGGATGAGGGGGCCGACCTGGCTTGCATAACGGAGACCTGGGTGGGAGAGGGAGGGGATGTTGCCCTCTCCCAATTGTGCCCGCCCGGGTATCTGGTTCAACACTGTTCACACCCAGAAGGGAGGGGAGAGGGAGTCGCGTTGGTTTACCAAGCCTCCATCTCTCTCACGGGTCTTCCGGTCCCTTCGAGACCAGGGCTAGAGTGCCTCTACTTGGTGTTGGGCGAACGAGACAGACTGGGGATTCTATTGGTGTACCGTGCACCCTTCTGCCCAGCAGTCTCCCTATCTGAGCTGACAGAGACCGTCTCGGACCTGGTGTTGAGGACCCCCAGGATGTTGGTCCTGGGGGACTTCAATCTCCATGCCGAGTCTGGACTGACCAGGGCGACTCAGGACTTCATGGCCTCTATGACAGCCATGGGCCTGTCTCAACATGTCATCGGCCCGACCCATGAACGTGGACACACTCTGGACCTGGTTTTCTCGACGGGGCAGGAAGAGGATAACCTGAGGGTGAGGAACTTATGTTTGACTCCCTTGTCATGGTCAGATCACCTCCTGGTGAGGTTTGTGCTCGAGAGCAGCCTCTCCCTCTATAAGAGTGCGGAGCCGATTGTATGGGCCCGCTCCCGGAGCCGGATGGATCCGGATGGATTCCTGAAGGCCCTGGGGGAGTTTCCAGCTGACAAGACTGGTGCTCCTGTCGAGGCTCTGGTCGTACTGTGGAATGGAGAGATGACCAGGGCTGTGGACACGATCGCTCCCAAGTGTCCTCTCCCACTGGGCAGAGTCCGCTCTTCCCCTTGGTATACACCTGAATTGCGGGCGATGAAGCGGGTTGGGAGACAACTAGAGAGTAGGTGGAAGAAATCACTGGATGAATCTGATCGAACACACTTGAGAGCCCACTATCGGGCCTATGCTGTGGTGGTGAAGGCAGCGAAAAAGAAGTTTTTTTCCGCTTCCATTGCCTCCTCACAATGCCGTCCGGCGGAGCTTTTTTGAGTGGTACAAGGCCTGGTTCGCCCGGGTCCTAAGGAAGATCCGATGCCACCCTCAAAGGCCCGCTGTGATGACTTTGCCAGGCATTTCAGGGAGAAAATCGCTCAGATTCGTCACGAGCTGGACTCCACTAATGAATTAGAGGTCTCTGGGGAGACGCCAATGCTACCATCTGGTCCAAAATTATTGGAGGAATTTCAATTATTGCGGCCCGATGATGTGGACAAGGTGCTTGGACGAGTATGTCCCACCACTTGCTTATTGGATCCTTGCCCGTCTTGGTTAATAAATAACTCCAAGCACGGGATTGGGACCTGGATCTTGGAAGTGGTTAACGCTTCTCTGAGGGAGGGTCGAGTGCCTGCCCCTTTAAAGGAGGCGGTAATACGACCGGTCCTGAAGAAAGCGTCACTGGATCCAGAGATGGCCACTGATTATAGACCTGTGGCCAACATCCCGTTTCTGGGCAAGGTGTTGGAGCGAGTGCTGGTGGGACAACTCCAAGCATTCTTGGATGAAACTAATTATCTGGATCCTTTTCAGTCTGGCTTCAGACCCGGGTACAGTACTGAATCTGCCTTGGTCGCCCTGTACGATGACCTGTGCAGGGAGAAGGACAGGGGGAGTGCATCCCTGTTGGTTCTTCTGGACCTCTCGGCGGCTTTCGATACCATCGACCATGGTATCCTTCTGGATAGGCTAGCGGGATTGGGGGTTGGAGGCACTGCTTTGCAATGGTTCCGCTCCTATCTCAATGGTCGATTCCAGAAGGTAGTGCTGGGGAACTATGTCTCTGCACCATGGCAGCTATGCCATGGAGTACCACAGGGCTCCATTCTATCCCCTCTGCTATTTAACATCTATATGAAACCGCTGGGAGAGGTCATCAGGAGGTGTGGGCTGCGGAATCATCAATACGCTGATGATACCGAGCTCTACCTCTTGTTTTCCACTAATCCAGGTGAGGCAGTGGCTGTGCTGAACCGGTGCTTGGCCGAGGTAATGGAATGGATGAGGGCCAATAAACTGAAGCTCAACCCAGACAAGACGGAGGTCCTGTTGGTTGGCGGATTGGGCTTCGGAGGGGGTGGATTTGACCTGGTCCTGAATGGTGCAACACTCCCTCTTAGGGACAAGGTCCGCAGCTTAGGAGTACTCCTCGACCCGGAGCTTTCTTTGGAAGCTCAGGTGACAGCGGTGGCAAGGAGCGCCTTCCTTCAGCTTCGGCTGATTAATCAGCTGCGCCCCTACCTGGAGTACGACTGCCTGGCGACGGTGACACACGCGCTGGTGACTTCCCGCCTAGACTTCTGTAACGCGCTTTACGTGCGGCTTCCCCTGAAGACGGTCCGAACACTTCAATTGGTGCAAAATAGAGCTGCCAGGTTGCTGACGGGGGCGGGGCGTTATGCTCACATGACTCCAGTCCTCCGTCAGCTTCACTGGCTTCCCATTGAAGCCCGGGCCCAATTCAAGGTGTTGGTTATGACCTATAAAGCCCTAAACGGCTTGGGTCCTGGCTACCTGAACGAGCGCTTACGTCCATATATGCCCGACCACCCCTTGAGATCTGCAGGAGAGTCCCTTCTCCGGGAACGCTCCATGAAAAAATTAGGAGAGTAAGTACTCGGAGGAGGGCTTTCTCTGCGGTGGCACCCAACCTATGGAATTCACTCCCCAAAGAGGTCCGCCTGGCACCATCGTTACTGGTTTTTCGGCGCCAGGTAAAGACCTTTTTATTTAAACATCATTTTAATTGTTAAAATATATGATCTGGCCAGGACAACTTCTTCTTCCTTCTCTTTTCTCCTCCTATATTCTTTATTTACTTATTTTATACTGTTAATTTTAATTTTATATTATTGTATCTCAGTGTATTTTTGTATTTAAGTGGTAATTTATTATGTTCTATTGTATTTGAATGTATCTTATTGTGTTGTAAGCCGCCCCGAGGCTTCGGCAAGGGGCGGCATAGAAATGTTATAATAATAATGATGATGATGATGATGATGATGATGATGATGAAGGCTGTGTTTTTGTCTGTGTTTGGGTACCTAGTAGATCTATGCATATCTGCTTTGAAAATCAGTGGGGCTTACTTCATAGGATTACAGCTAAATTCCTGAAAACAGCAATACTTTTGCTAAATAAAAGTACTGGTAAATGCACAATGGATGACCTTTCAATGCAGTGATCATAGATAAAGACTGTGGGAAACCTTACAGCTGCGTCCCCTCAATTTCTTGTTGAGCTACCTCTCATTCCACTAGGGCTATTTTTTCTATTCTGTTTTACCTTAGAAACTCACTTCATTGCACTGCCATTTCTAGTACATGGTCCTATCTCAATGACACATCAAATCTCCGTTTTTCTATGAGGTCCAAGTCGGCTTGCATCGTGGCTATCTATCTCCTCGTCTCTGAAAGGTCCTTTCCCTTAAATGTTCCCTAATGCCTGGTGAAATTAAATTCATTTTTCATCCACCATCTTCACAGCTTCAGCACAGTTCACATAAGTGTTCAAATATATCCTATTAAGTAATTGAGCTAATGATTCAATAATCATTGCTTTTATGTTTGTGGCATTAACTGCCAAAGGCAATCGTTTCGATGTATATATTTTCTCTGTATGGTGTTTCGTACAAGGGTCAGGGAATATACTAAAAGCAACTCTTTTTTTGCCAAAATTCTCCATGGAACTACGTTATTGCAAAATGGTGATAAAACATTTAAAGAGTAATTTTGAGAGATCATTATCCACTTTTGTTGAACACATTTATTATATTTATTGTTTCACACTTACCTAGCTAGAGCTCAGGTACAGGAAGATAAAGATGAATTTACACATTAAAATGTTGGCAGGAAGCCACCAATTGGGAGAAAGTTAATTGGGCAAAAGAACCTATCTTAAACAGAGAGGTTAAGCCTCCACAAAAGTATTGAAAATGAGTAGTGATTTCACCAGTAGATTCCTTCTTGGCTTTGATGCTTGCTGTGTGGCTGAGAACCTGTTTGGTATTATGGGTGAATTACTATGAGTCCAAGTGTATGGATCAGGATGTCCCATCTTCCATGAACTAGCTAAAAGGCCTTAAGCAAATTCTCCACCTCAAGTTCTAACTCCAATATGGGAATAACAAATACCGGCCTAACTTGCAAGATTGCTGTAAGGACTACACTGGGTTGATACATGTGCAATGCTTTAAACACTCCCTAAGGGGCTGAAGAAATGCTAAATCCTTATCCTCATGACTCCCACAATCTAGACATGACAGCCTGATCCCACGACCTCATGCAAAGCACCAGACTGAGAACATTGCCTGGCAGCCATGGGAATGGGTGGGTTGTATTTCCTTCTTGCTTGCTTATTAAACTGGTACTCCGGTCTTTCTCCAAAGCAGGAATGCTCCACTATGCTGTATATGCAGAAAGTCTGGGACATCTCTGCTTAAAGGTCTCAGGTGGTAGGAACGACCTCTCTCTGAGACTGCAGGGTGTGATCTTGTATCAAGCCGCTTCCTATGCTCCACTGAGCTCTGTGCAACCTGCACATCGTTCCCAGGTGGTGTCCCAACCAGGAAGCTCCCAAGAACAATTCTGCTTTGCTGCTACAGTGGAGTCATTTGCTTCAGACCATTTATTTTTCATTTGCTATTGGCACCACTGATCCCTCATACAAGGCTAAATGGACTGGGGGAGATGCTGCCGGATGTTGATGTTTGGGACACTGGCTAATTGCACAAATTGTGTCACACTAAAGATGCATTGAATTTTCAGTTTTGCTTGGGCTCCTGCCCTGCAGAAAGGTCTGAGCCTGAGCATGACCATTTGCCCACTGAAAATATCACGCTGTTGCACACAAGCTCATGTTTATCTTGAACGCAGTTCCTAGTTCCATTTGTGCAAAATTGTGCTAAATATGAAATCTATTTTCATAGATTTTATCAGTCAACTGATCAGCCCTGCTTTAGTCTATTGAGGAACTTTATACAAATCTCCCTTTCGATCAATGCCCAATTTGTCCAAGTTTTCCATTTGTGCAAAGCCAGTGATTGCAAATGAGAATGAGAACTTTATGAAAGGAAAGTCAGTGTCTGGAGAATCCTAGCATATCCCTGTGTCACACCCAGTTGCATATTGTAAAATAAGAACCTAATATAAAATTTAGGAATTTAGCATTTCCAATAAACAGATGGTGTTACACTATTATCTTACTAGCCAATTCATGATCCAAGAAGCATGTGGACTTTGAGCCACGTTCCAGCAAGCCTGCCTCATGGAAAGACACACATGCACTGTACAATCATGTAGAACATAATTTTGCAATGTTAAAGGGTGCACATTCCTTGCCTTTTCTGTTTTCACTATAGCCACATTTAACTGGGTCCTATATTTCAGAAATTAAAAATGTCTGCTACGGTATAACAAAGTTTTGGGAAAGGTTAATTTAAATTTTAATCTCAGCTGTCGGGGTGAAGGGGCGATTCACATCCCCAGGTTATCACTGAAGATGGGTTCAAGGATGGCTGGCTGAGAACCTTTATTCCCTAAAGTCCCCTGCAGCTGCTTTCCGCTATTGTCCGTCCCACTGCTCTTTGACATTTGTTCTGGAATTTACTCAAAATAATAATGCCCCATAGGTATATTTAGGAGTCCAAAATGCAAGTTTAAACAGCAGTCTCACTACTGTTTTTTCTTTAATCATAACGTTGCAACAAAACAAAACAAAAAAGAGCAAATGACGTAGCAAAATAAATTTGACAATATCAGTTGTAATTCATGCATGTGTAATGATGCAACTCTTTTTCTCTGCCTCTCAGTATGATAAGCTGCTTTCTAAAAATCAAGCTCTTTCTTTCCCAAGTATCTGAGAATGTTGGTAAATTTTATGAAAAATGAATGGAAACACAGCCACATTCAATAGATATTGCTCGTATGGAGAAGTCCATGATGGTCCTCACTGTCATGTAACTGTTAAAGAAAAGCATATCAAAGAAATGCATATTTGTTTGTTCGTTTTCAAAAAGAAAGGACAAAAAGGGATGGATGCAGACTTATGGTAGATCAACTGGACTGGTAGAAATGGACTTCCCCAGCCCCTCTTCCCACAGCAGCCCCTCCAGACCCCCAAAAATTGCACACAGAGGAGACCATGCAGAATTGGTAGACTGTGGGATAGGTTTCCTAAAAACAGCTGGAGGAACACAGATCCTTGCAGAAGCTGGACCTTGGATGCAGCACAAGTTCTTTTCGTCCTGAATACAGGTGAGCTTTTTAAAAAGTGAGGACATTCTTATCAAAACAAAACTGTCATGGATTTCTCAGCATTCACCCAATGCTGTTCATTCCAGGTGACCTCCACTTCCTCTCTCCCTTCATTCCCTTGTCAGAAAAGGAGCAATGCTTGAAGATGGTTCGGCTTTCCCAGTTCACCTTGAATTAACTTGCCATGATGAGAGATTTGAGGGGAGGGGAGGAAGCCAGACCATTTTCTGAATTCATCTAAGATCCAGAAATTGACTTCTGCCCTAACAGGTTTTATGGAGAGGGGTCTCCATTCTCAGAAAGCAGCCCTTAAGCAATTAGATAGTGATTTTTACAGACACAAGTAATTTATATAATGGGATTAGGATCCATTTCTAATCCCGTTATTTATTTTGCTGCCTGGATGGACAATCAAAATATATGTTTTCTATCTGCTGCTTGGCATAAATAAGGTTGAAACTGTACAAAGAGTACAAAATATTTTGCTGCAGCTATTGAGATAAGATCACAATTTGTTAATGGCTGACAGGAACTGCTGGGAAACGACTGGCATGCGCATTCTTTGTAATGTAACATTGGTTGCCCTTTTTATATCACACATATGCCTGTTCAGTTTTTAATTAGTCTTTTTAATATTAGTAGTTCTGCTACTTTACATAACTTAATGGATCCTAGTTTTACAGTTTATTTCAACTGTTTTATGCATCAACAAGTGGAAAAATCTATGGACTAAATAGGGACAATTTCAGTTGGTTGAACTGGGGATCCGCTCCCCCCAAATTTTGAACCCACCCCCTATAGGGAATCCTTGGTGACACCGGACTGGATTGTCTACATCCATTTCTCCAGGGTCTATTTTTGGGTCATGCATGGGAAAAAGAATAGCTAATTCCGCACAGTGGGACTCTGGGGGTGGGGAGGGGTGTCTGGCAGCATGTGGCCGCTTGCCCCCTGCAACTGCTGCTCCTGCCTGCAGCCCTTCAGAGCAGGCATAAGTCTGGGAAGCCTTCTCAAGACCAGATCGATTGGCATTAGCAGCCTTCCCTCCCACATGTCATGCCACTGGCAACTGCTGGGCGAAAAGCCAACACAATAGGTTAGGTCCAATGTAAGTCATATTTTGTCACTTTGCCCACCATGATGCCTTCATGTTTTGGTCCTGGAACAAAACTCCAGCATTCCTGATCATTGGTCATGCCAGGTGGGGCAGATGGAACTTGAAGTTCAAGTCTTTTGAATGCTACCATATTGGGAAGGTCTACATAGCTTTCCAAAACTCATGGACCATAAATTAATCATGACTGATGTGCTGCATTGACTTTTAGTGGGTCTACTTTACTCATGACTAAGTCAGGATATTGCCTACTGTTACATTCGTTTGTTGATGTGACCCATGGGCAATTTCATAGCTCCAAACATTTTTCTTTGGATGAAAGACATTATATCCATTAGTGGAATGTAAGAAGTCACTGCTGAAGAGCTGAAGCCAATGGTCTTTAAAACATTGGGTACAAGATGTACAATGAAAGTCATTTTCAAATGCATGCCAATGGCAGTCTCACCAAGCATTGTGGGGTCTGGGATTTTAGTCCGTTAAATTCTGTAGAATGACTTTGCAAATGATCCATTTTTGAATTTGTATCAAGTAAGTCTTAAGGATTTGAAGTACAAGCTTCTTACTTTCTGGGAGAAACATAACCTTATAGACTTGCTTTATTTTAATATTCGTGAGCAAACCTAGCTTCACATGGATTGGAATAGGCCTTGCAACAGTGAAGCCTTCAAGCAAAATTACTTTGTCCTCAGAATTGAATTTATTATGAGTGTCCCATCTGAGTGAACCCACACCGCCTGACATACTTAGGCATTGCTTCTGTCATAGTGTCCCCCTGTGGTCGCCTGAAGGTGGCGTCTGTCCATGTTTCCAAGGAGAGGTTCCACCTCACAGCATGATGGAGGAACAACTGTCCCTTGGATTACTTCCTCTTGACCTGGACCTATTTTGACTGCGAAGCAATGTGCTCGTTAGGAATACTTGCCACCTAGTGACTCAACCTGGTAGTGCAGATTTCAAGTACACCACACACATATTTATGTTAAATTAAACATAAATATATCAAGGCATTTCCAAAGCCATATAACTTCTGGGTCTTTTAACACAACCCTAGGGTTTCTGTACTATGCATCCAAGTTTGAGATATCTCAGTATCATGGTCTAGCACATGGGTTCTCAAACTATGGCCCGCGGGCCGGATCCGGCCTGCCATGCGCATTTAACCGGCCTGCCCCAGAGGTTTTGCACTCGCTGAGCACATGGCTTGCTCGCACGGAGATCAATTTGGATTCGTTCACAGAAAAAAATTTCCTCGCAAGCAAGCTGGCACCTCGCTGTGTGCGCGCCCAACAGCGGCTTGCCCGTGGGGAGATCGATTTGGACTTGCTCAGAGAAAACGATCTCCACGCAAGCAAGCAGCTGTCTTGCCCTGCGTGGCCCCCACCCCTGCCTTGCCTCGTGCGCCCCCCGCCCCAGCCTTGGCCCACTGCTGGCACCGTTCAACTGGCCCCCTGTTGGAAAAGTTGGAGGACCCCTGGTCTAGCACGATGACAACGGCAGACAAACATCCTCTATCATGATTATACTTCATCCTGACACACAGGACATCTAACATTCCTAGGTACATTACAGACAGTCACACTGTTGAGTAGGAGGAAAGCATCTAGCCCTGATACAGCCCACAACTATACACAACAATTACAATTTGTTAAGGTAACATATTATCTTTCCTTAAGGTGACATATTATATTTTAAAGGCCATTTCTATAACCAATATTCCCTTTGGTGATTTTGTGATGTGTCTCTCTGAAAAAAAATGCATAAGAATTCTCTTTGCAAATTATGGTGACTTTCAAATCTTGTCTCATTGGTAGGCCACCAAAATCAGGCACGCCACTGTTACCTCTGGACTGTGGAGTACAATTCCCAGAAGGATTCCCAGAAAATAGCAGAGAAGTGACTCTCTCCTGGCAGTGGCAATTAGCATTCTGATGCATTTTGTAAAGCAAAATGAGAACTGATGGCAGAGGTTGCCACCACTGGGCAACAAAGGTCTATCACTCCATTGTCTCGGTGCCTCCATTGGCTGGCGCCCCAAACGATAGTGTGGGATTCGGTCAGCATACCACCAGTCATGCTGTGGTAGAAATCATCCAAATTAAAATAGTGCAATGGTGCAGTGCTTTCCTTTGCAATGCAAGCCACCATGCAAAATACTTGCCTGTCGGGGGAAAGAAAAGGACCCACACTTAAGACTTTAAGAAAAGGCAGAAGTTAGCAGGCAGGGATGGGAATGAGGAAGGGGAAGTGACGTGGCAAGTAAGCTGCACAGCAGCACTGCCCAACAAAGACTCGGTGAAACAGCCAGGGAAACACTGCTCACCCAGCAGGTAACTTGCCTGAAATGTCCTCAAACCAGGTGGGCCCTAAGAATGCGTGAGCTCAAAGAACTTCCCCAAAGCCTAGTTGCCATCCTAAGATCCTCTGCCTTGCATCAGACAGGGCCTGACAATACAGTCATGGGTTGTACATGTTGACTTGGGTCTGACCAGGCTCTGCAGCAAGTGGGAACCAAGAAAGCCACTCTTGCTCTCAGGAGGGAGTTCCTTGGTGGGTTTCACAAGAACTTCCTGGTGTCCGGCATTGTCTATGTGTGGTAGTGACATCAAATTCTTCTTCAGTTAGAGGCAATAGTAAATGCGTGGCTACCTTTTGCATTAGGAGCAGGTTCCATAGATGAAATATATTTTGTGATAATATTATGTTGTTATAATGATTGAACAGAAATAAAACGGATCACATCAGGCAAGTCCCCCCGCCAGCAAAATGCCCACTAGTGTGAACTCGTTTGGTCTGTGCCCTCCTCACACGCAATCAGCCCTGGGCAAGTTCGTTTGGCACCAGCATTGTTCCAGTCAGCCCTGTGCAGAAAGCCACCATTTAAATTTCCCAAAGTTCTTCTGTTGCAGCTTCTGGGGTATTGTGGGAAATAGAATGAGAACATCCTATGAAAGTGGAGTCCATCATTTTAATTTTTCTCTGTGGCTTACAGTGATGGTACCTGGGCCCTGTCCACTACCTCATGCCAAGCTTTCTTCCACAAAGAGAGCACCGGTGCAAATGAGCCCTTGTATTCTGCAATCCACGGAGAGCAATCATGTAAATACACAGAAATTTGGCTTGCTCCTTTCTTCAGGTGATTTACTGTTCTTTCCCATGTTCACATATGTGTGGGAATAGAGGAGAGTTAGACCTTCAGTTTATCTAGCACAGTACTGTCAGCATGGATTGGCAGTGTCTCTCTGAGGTTTCCGTCAGGGTTCCATCCTGGACCTTATGTGGAGAAAGTGAGGACTGACTTTTGGACTCCCTGCGCAAAGTGCTGCAAATCCAGGAATCATTTATTTTACTAATTCTATGCAAGATGATTCTAATAAAGATGCTAATGAGACTCAACCAGTGTAATGCTTTTAAAAAACTGTTATTGTTAGTGAACACATAATATGGAGCTGATTTTAATTATGATAATGGTCTGAAACTGAGATTTGTTATTCCAGTTGCAATTTTTGAATTGTGTTAATTAACAGCCCTGTTCTAAGATGCTACTGGAATTGCTTTCATTTCAGATGCTTGATTTGCTTTAATGGAATAGAGTATGTTGCCCTTACCCTGTTTCTAAATCTGTTTTCTGTTTTGGTTTGGTTTCTGGGTTTTTTGCCTTTCTATTACTGTTGTCAGGATACAAGATTAAGCCTGAACTTTTGAGAAAACAGGCTTCACATCTAGTTTTTAACTTCTTAATTAAAGCATAAATCATTCTGTTTGTTTGATATCTTTTGATATCCTCCTTTTTACTGTATTGCTCCTGTTTCTCTCCTTTTCACTCTGGTTCTTATGAAATGAAAAAATGCCATCCTTTAATTCCTGCTGTACATACTACATTTTCTGCTCACTTGACCTTTACATGGGCCATTGGGTAAAAGAATGGACTTGCTAGCTAGAGGACAGCAAAGGGAAAGGCCACTGCTTTCCCCTTCGCCTGGCCTGGCCCTCTCATCCTCTTCCCCAAGTGAGTGTGGGTGGGTAGAAATGGCTGGTACTATGCATGCTTCTTCCAATATTCCCCACCTAGAAATGTGGCTTCCCCACCTAATAAGATCAGCTACCGGGCTGGCTGATTCACAGTTGTGTCAGTGGGCACTGGGCACTCCAATTTCAGAAGGGCAGTGTATCCATCCTGGGTTGTAGTCAGAATGTTTGAGGCATTGCCCATAGTGCTGTACTTCTTTTGGAGATAGGGTTCGGCACCACAGAGAGCTCCTTTGAAATTCAGACTAAACTCCAGGGTTGAGGCACGGCCTCACCAACACTGGAACCAGTGGCCTCCGCTGAATCTAGTCACACCAAGGTGGACTTCCACCCTATAGCACATACTATGGTCCTCCTTTAGAAGACTTTCTCTGTTTGAAGAATTCTCCAGTTCAAGTCTGATTTTAATATAAAGATAAAGATATATAAAGATTCTTAAGAAGAGACAGCAGGGGCCTTGAAGATGCTCATTTGGGTTATCACTCAAATGACAGACTCAGCAGGACACTGGCAACCAGGTGCTGTCGTCGCTGCTAAGGTCAGATAACTATTGTATTTCTATTTAATCCAGGGTGGAGAAATCCCAGGGGTTGGTTTCGCAGATGGTCAGTAACTTGGGGGCCACATGCTTGCATGTTCATGCACACAGACATGTGCATGCACACACTTCTGCACATGTCATACCAGCCATCCATGTCCACACCTCCATTGCCAGTGATCTTCATCAAACTCAAGGGGGAAAGGAGGAGGTTTTACCGATAAGGAAGAAGAAATATTAAGGAGAATTGCTGAAGCTGGTGGGGCGTTATAGCCTCTCTGGCCTTCCCATGATCTCAGTTCTGTTTTTTCTTTCCTCACTGCTAATATCAGTAGAGAAAGAACAGGCTTCCACCTCTCACAAGCAAATCTATTCAAGATTGCTATTTTGTCAATAATATTCAGGAGGTTGGAGCCCTACCTGAGAAATCTTGTTTCTTCTATTGACTGTGGTGATAAAAAAAGTGGGAGGATACCTCAGGATTTCTGCAGATCATATTAAAAAAGCTGCGGGGTGCATGTGGATGGCAAGTTGCCCACACAAATGATTTAAATCATTACTGTTATTTCTAAATGCACATCTAGATTACATAAATTCAAATGAATGTACTATGCAAATCTATGTCCCTTTTTGTCCTCTTTGGGTGATACATTTAGTCTTTTGGAGTGATATGTAAGCATGCACCATCATCCGTGTTGAGGATCCATAGTTCACCTCAAAAATCCGGATCCCACATTGTCACTGAGGGATCTGAAAACTCAGTCTAGGATGGCTTACCTTTATGGCAGTTGTGGCAGTTGTCACCAATGAAACCTAGAAGCAGGGGTTGTGAGTCTATGACTGTGGTGTAGGTTCAGATTCAGGCCATGTACTGCATGACCTTGGTCTATGACCTTGAGCCATCAACTCTCAGCTGATCCTACTTCATAGTGGTGACGTGCAGATTAAATAGCGGTGGCTGGGAAGAAAGCTGAGTACTTCAGGGCTGGATCCAGGGTCTGCCTCCTGTGAGAGTTTCTGACTGCTTGTTCTACAAATAGCTGCTTGACCCAGATCACGGCCCTGGTGTGGGGTACAGGCATCTCCCCTGCTGGGGTTCCAAGGAAGAATCCACCCTCTTTGCCTTGGGAGCGAAACAAATGTTCAGAGCAACTCATGCCTGCAGTTTCTTCTAAAGCAAGTAGCAGGCATGCAGGGGAGCAGGTGCACTCTGGACGAGGCTGCAGTGGGGTGGAAATGCTTCACCACCATCTTCCACCCTCAGACCCACAACACACTGATCTGGGCTGTCATCTGCACCTGTAACTTGCTTTTAAAATGCCATGAACACAATAATTATCTAGCCTTATCTAGGCAGGACTTAAGTAATATTCTGAACTCTCCCCCTACCCTCAACCATCCAACTAACCAACCCCCAATTAATGCAGTCATCTTTGTTGATAAGTACTGTCAAATTGTTTCTCACTTAGGGATACCTTATGCTCTCCAGAATCTCCTGTCCTTGACAGCCCTGCTCAACCCTTGTAAACTCAAGGCGGTGGCTTCCTGCATGGGATTGTTCCATCTCATAGGTGGCCTTACATTTCTTCATCTGCCTTCAACTTTTCCTAGCATTAGTGCTTTCTCCAGTGAGTCTTGCCTTCTCATGATGTGCCGTTCATTGCTTTTGCTTCCAGGGAAAATTCAGGCTTGATTTGACCTAGTCCATCCTGATCTGCTCTATCTTTCCCTCAGTCCAAAGCTCCAGCACCATCTTTTGAATGCATTAAAGTTCTTCTCACCAGCCTTCTTGGCCCAGCTTTCACGTCCATAGATAGTGAACATGAAAGAATAATCTTGGCCTTGGTCCCCAGTGAAACATTCTTACACCTGAGGATCATTTCTGCCCTTCCAAGTCTCTGAATTTGTTGACCTTAGCCCTCACTTGAACTCATGATTGGCCCAAGGTAGGCAAAACCTTTCCCAATTCCAACTGCTTCTATCTGCTTCAGGAAACACAACCAGGGTATACATAGAGCAGTTGTTTATTATGCTGGACACATGAATGCTCAAATTTTGCAAATGTTTTAAACCTTGAAATGAGGAAGCAAAATTGTACTGCTCTTTTCAGTATCATCACTGTGTTCCTACAACATCTTTGTTTAGAATAATGATGGCCCTAAAGGCTTCCACATAATTAATTCTCATACATAAAATTTCCCTAATGTGATTATCTGTTCCTGCAGTAATGAGGTTTCTTTGCTGGCAAATGTGCATGTCATCTTGCTCTTTCCCCGCTTTCCCTGCTGCTTCAAAGTGAAGAAAACCCACATATTTAGACAGAAGTACCAAGGGCTCCCTGGTCACACAAAATGGGGGTGGGGTGGTGATCTGCAAGTTATAATTCAAAGAGGAAGTTTAGTTCAGCACAAATGCGGATGAGGGGAAATAAATCACATCTGCAGAATTTATAAAACAGGAATCGCAGCCCAGGGCTGTCTGTGCATTTCCAGGTGGCAGCTGCATAACAAGATGCGAAGAATGGTGGGGCTCAGAGCAAGCACCAACACCTGGTGTGACAGGACAACACTCAGGGCCAACTGCCCCGAGTCTCTCTGATCTGACCTTGTTCTAGCCCAGCATACCAAGCAACACCCGGCAATCAGGTCAGGCCATCATTTCAACATCCCGCGATGCCCCCTGCCCCATCCAGGTGAGCCAATCTCAAGCCACTACATTTACTAGGGGATCAGGGCAGGATTCAAGTCCATGAAACAGAGTGAAGTTGATCTAGACAGGATGGCAACAACCAAGACAAGCAGGGGCTGCCAAGACTTGGGACCACTCTGGTTAATACTTGTTTAGGAAGAGCTGATGTCTCAGCAACAGACTTTAGTGGCTTTGGGAATGTGATCTGACTTGGGCCTGCTGTTATTTCTGCCTCCTTTGAGGGGCTGTCTGCCTCTTCAAGGGCTGTTGTTTGATTCTGCAGCCACCAGATACTCTAGCAGGGAAAAGGCTGCATAGGGAAGGGGGTGCCCTCTGAATCTGGTTAGCAATGTTCTCTCACCTGGAGTAACAGTCTTCATTGAAGCCAGAGAGAGGAACACAGCCAGCATGGCAGCCCCTCAGATGTATCCTGTACAAAGCTTTTAAAGCTCCCATTGTTACTTTGGCTAACTGAGTTAGCACCTTCAGGTAACAAACCATCCTTTTATTCCCTCTCTCCTTTTTAAATTAAAAGTGATCTTTAAATACCTAGTTAAGCTGATGCTAGTTTCATTTTCTCCATTTGCTGATACTGCAATATTTTTTAAATTTATTTTATTTATTTAAGGCTTTTATATACTGTTCTTTAGCATGCACTCTCAGAACAATTTACTATTCATCGATCGACTTTCATGGGAGCAGATTTCCCTTTTCCCATTACTGTTTAGCTGCTCTACTTCTCAATGGCCACCCATGCTTGGTATTTCTTTTAGACCAGAAAGGAAGGGGACATACATTTAGGAATAGGACAACACAATAGCAATTAAATAGCCTTGTGCAATTTCCCCTCCTTCCTGCTAGGCATGACCTGTTCCAGATCAAGCATAAAGCCCAGAGTTGGGCTGATCCTTTCCATTGGAACCTTGCTTTCTTCCATAGGCTAATACAGATTTATGCTGGATCAGACTTGTCCAACCTGGTGGTCTTCAGAGGCATTTAGACCACAACTTCCAGAATTCCCATCTAGCAGGACCATTGACTGGGGATTCTGGATGTTGCCGTCCAGACTTGTCTGGAAGGGGCAAGGTTGGGGAAAGCAGTGCCAGATCAACTGCAGAAGTGGACTTCAATGCCCCCACCTTCCCACAGCAGTCCCTCTAGTCCTACTGCACGGAAGAGTCAGGAGAACATGCTGAGTGGTTGAACTGAAGTGTGTGCAGAGGAAGAGGCATCCCCAAAGAAGGAGCAGCATGACTTTCTGTGAACAAAGCCCTTCATCACAACTGACAAATGATACATTCCAGTTGGAAGGGCAAGAATCCTGCATAAGAGGTACCTAGGGCATTCTGTGATAGCCTTATAGCACTGTAAGTTGAAATGGGGCAGGATTTAAGATACTGATACTGTAAGACACCAAAGATAGTGCATGTACTGCCTTATTTTGTGATCATCATTCCATTTATCATGTTTATCACATTACATTTATATACCACCTTTCTTCCTTTTGACAGGAACAAAAGGCAACTCATAAATCTTCCTCCTCTTCATCTTATTCCCACATCATCAACTGTGTCTGGTAGGTTAGGCTGAGAGTCTGGAACTGGGCCAAAGTCACCAAAGAAGACTCCATGGCTACACAGGGAGTAGAACCCAGATCTCCTAAGTCCCAGCCCAGCACTTCTAACCACTACACGGCACTGGATCTCTTGCAAAAGAAAAGCAAACCAATGAGAAAGGGATTGCAAAGGAAGACTCTTTTTCCCCTTTATTGAAAAAAATATTTTGGAGCCACTTGGATTACTTTAAACAATTTTGGTCCACTTGAAAAAATAGCCCAGATTCTTGTCCAATAACAATATTTAGTATACTTTACCAGGCTGTCTTGCACACTAGAATAACCTTTATCAGTCAAACAAATGACACTTTATCACATTATTAATAAGAATAAAGTCAAAGAGGCCAGGATGGTAAATGACCATGGAACATTTCCCAAGATGGTCTCACTTTCCTGTTAAAGATAAAACTTTTTACCCAGAAACTAAGGTCAACTCATACTATGACCCAGAAAGTGCTCTTAGCTGGTTGGCTTTATGCCCAGACACAGCATATTAATCATACTTTTGTTTCCATTGTCAGGGAGAAAGATAATATGTTAAGTTCTATTTGATGGGCACCTGCTGCTTCAAAGGGGGCCAAATTCTGATCCCATATTGGTTCAGATGATTTTCAAGGAAATTGTAGGAACATCAGCTGGTTATAATCCTGTTTAATGTGAATGGCAATACTTTATTCTCTTTATCTATTTTGAAGCTTTTTCGCTACCCCTTTTATACTTTATAAATGCTGAGCATGTCTGTGAAGGACAGGATATTTTGGAAGATGCTTATTCATCGGGTCAACATTAGTCTACTTTTGAGACTATTTCACTCTGTTGGCAGTAAAAACAACTCATTGAGGGACATGCATGTCATTTTAAGAAATCAAGTGGAAAACAAGTGACCTATCCATCTTTCCTATTTCTGAAGCAGTAATTAAGTTACAGTTTCAGAAAACAGTCAACCTTCTTATCTAAGATTTAGTTCATCAAATATGGTGTTACCCAGCTATGGATTCCATCTTTCTGCCTATCAAATCTTTGAGGCTAATGTCCAATGGAGCATATTAAAAACATAGCAAAGTCACTCATAACCTCTTGGTAGATTCTGGCAGCTGATCAATGCTTAGGAGCTGACAAGTATTGGCAGTGCTCACAATATTTTAGTAGAGCAGCAGTAAACAAGTTTTATTTATTTAGCAGAAAGTTCCATTGTATTAAATATTAATAGGATTGCAGCCTAAGTCTGTATGCCTAAGCCATTTTATTAAAAAAAATCAGACTGAAAAAATAGGACTTCCAAGTAAATATGCCTAGGAATCCAAGACTCAATCTGCTAGCAGGTGCTTTGGGAACTAATGAGATTGTCAAAGGAGTTCATATATTTCCAGGACATTGTTATTAATGGCAATATGCACAATTGACCCAAAAACAAGCTTCTTAAAGTTTCACTAATTTCCATCAGAAGAAAAGAAGCACATATTTCCACTCTCAGTTTGAAATCAATGGGAATTAAGGGAATTATCCTTGGAACGTTTAGAAAGAGAATAGCCTACAACTCTCAGCCCTTCCAAGCCAACCATGAATTTTCTGTCCAGGCATGCATGGGATCGGCACCTTCAGAGTGCATCAGCTTGGCTAAACTGTGACCATTTTGTTTCTGGTTTTGAATTCTGATAATTAAGGACACTATCCAATATGCATTTTTGTAATTCTCAGAACAAGGAGGGTTTTGGACATCCAGCTGAGTGACATAAGAGCACGGAAGCTAGAACTGCCTTCACACTTCCTGTACCCTCCAAAACTTCTACATAGCTGGTTTTGGTCCAATAAAGACTTTGTCCTGCTTCTCAGAATTGGTGCTGGTGCACCAAGTGGATTCTTCATAGAATAGTGGTGCTTTGCTCCTTCCCTCCAACTGCAGCAGCACCTTCTCCAGAGATGGTGCTCCTTACTTGGAGCCATAGCTGGAGTGGAAAGAACCATAAGGACACAGTGAGGGTCCTCTAACGACAGCATCTCTCCTGTAAACTTTAATGATGTTGCAGTATACAATACACTCCATCCGGTGCCACACAAGCAGACTTCTGCTCAGACATCAGGACTCCCCCTACCCCCCAGATCTTGTTGACAACTGCCCCACACATTCTGGAGAAGATTTGGGGCACAGGTGGAGCTGCAGGGAGTGTGGGAACTGTTGCTCCAGGGGTGCCTATTCCGATGGTGGTCAGACACCTTCAGAGAGAACCCAGCATCAGTAGGCTGTGGCGGCACAATGCCAACATGCATGCGACTCCTGGATCTGGGCAGCTCTGGTGGCCAGAACAAGAAGCACCACCACTGCATTGGCAGGATCAGTCCCAGGATCTGCTGGAGTTCTAAGTCTATGGATGAGGCCAGCTGGCGTCCTGGAGGACGAGATGTACAAGAGCAAGCTCTTCCCGCCAGGACTGGCCTCCGCAACATAGCTTCCTCTGCTTCCTGTTGTGTTTGCCTTTTGCCTGCTCTGTGTCCTGCCTTGCCAATTTGCCTCAGCAATGCAGATTCGCCTGCTAGCGGTGGTCCAGCTCCTGCACCTTGCCTGGCCTTGCCGCCTCTGGTTCCTATCGTCTGCTTCTTCCTACTGTGCCTCTTGCCTTGCCGTGTACCCTGCCTCAGGTGTCTGGACACTGCCTGATGCTTGCTGTACCTCCTGTCCAAGGAACCTGCACCTCTGTGTGTCCTTCTGGTTCTCAACCCTTGCCTTGTTCCTCACCATGTCCTTGCTCTGCCCTGAGGCTTCCGGTTCCTGATATTGGACTTGCCATTGAAACTTGCCTTTGGACTCTGTCCTGCCTGTCATTCTGCTGCCTAGGTTGCTCTTGTCTTGTCTCTGGCTGCCCACATGTCAGCCCTGACATAGTGCTGTAGAAGAAGGAATTTCAACAGGTGTAGCTTGCATAACAAGCAGCTGCAAATCCTTCTCACATGTAACTATTAAAAGTCCAGGAGGCATGTCCTCTTTTGGCTTGGGTTGCCCTTCTAAAAGCATGACCAGCATTAAAATTTAATTCAACCTTCTCCTCTTTCTGCTCGTGGCCATTTGGATGACCCAGAGGTGCAAATTATAAAACCATTCCAATAGCAGTTCTAGTTTTCTATCACATTAAAGCACAATCCAATGCATATTTAGACAGAAAAAAGTTGCACAATTCCCAGCATGCCCCAGCTGACTGGGACATGCTGGGTCTTTCTGTGTATAAACATATATAGAATGGCTCCATAAGTGCTCACAAGACTCTTCCTCCCAGAGGCACCTGTGCAGGGATATTACTAAATAAGTTGTTATTGATGGAAATGCAGAAAGCCTTGAAGGAATCACTTATATATAATTTACAATCATGTATAATGTACATTTTAAGTAGCTTTGAAATGACTTGCTTTTGGTGGAACAGCCTCTGAAAATACAAGTTGTCTTATCTGCATGCCAGGAGTGGTATAATTGTAAATTTTGATGTGCACGTGCTGCTACGGATGGTCCCCGTGGCTACATCCCACAAGAGGTATCCAAACCTTGGAGGCAGCCATACTGATTCAGCTTCACGAGTCAGTCTGAGCAGTTTCATCTCAGCTCAGGGCAGGTCTTCCATAAAAGGAATGGCTCTTAAATGTCTTTTCAAGGCTGAGCCTCCCCAGAATAGTTTGCATTACATCAGGGAACATGATATATTTAATAAGAAAATTCATTTCTGCCCCAATAGCCACTTTGGGGGTTGCTGCTAATCTTGGAAGCCTGTGATGTAGAAAAAGAGGGACCACCAGCATCCTAGCCTACAAAAAGTGCTGGTGTTGCAGCTTGGTAAATCCTGGCTCCAGTATGCCACTGAATCCCAAGCATCATTCTGGAAGAATGCTATTACCCATGGCTGAGAAGCTGGAGGGATAACAGGGCATTGAAGAGGTCCAAAGGCCAGCTTATACCCAGACCAAAACAGAGAATATTGCACTTAAATCAACATCAGATAACTACCTCAAGAGCCAAAATTAGCATTGGAATATGGAGAGGAGGGTGCGAGGAAATTGATAGTGCTTGTGGCTAACAACAACACTCTGACAGATTCAAACAATCACAAAATAAAACAAAAAAGTTTGAAGCATCAAGAAATATCATTTGAAATCTATGAAATAGTTTAGGAAGGCACTTGGCTGGAAAGGGGTAAGCTTTAGGCAATGGATTTGGAAGGAAAATATGAGGAGGAACACAGACTGAAA
The DNA here is from genome assembly GCF_004798865.1 of Varanus komodoensis. Taxonomy (NCBI): domain Eukaryota; kingdom Metazoa; phylum Chordata; class Lepidosauria; order Squamata; family Varanidae; genus Varanus; species Varanus komodoensis. Next base: position 1,648,504 of record NW_025336087.1, on the reverse strand, counting down.
AATAATTACCATTAACTGCAGGACAACTCTTAACTAGGTTGTAGGAGAATTTAATTTCTGTTCCCAAATTTTCCAAACATGCCTTGTTTTTCATGCTAAATGTGAACCAAACAGGAACACATTTCAAGGTTTAAAAGGCTGCACATTCCCAAACTTGCAGTCACTTCAGGAAAACCCTCCCCCCTCTTTTTTTTTTTTTTTTTTGGAAATGTAAGCCCTGAAATATTTATACTCACTTTTAAAAATATGCACATTTATGCATAATCAATGGGAAAAAATGATGTAGCTTTGAAAAATACACACTTTCCCATTTAAAATGACATTTTTTTCTTAAATTAGAACCCCACTGCAAACAAAAACTAGAGTGAGCTAAATTGAGAGTTGAAATTAAATCTGCTGAATCAGAGTGAGTTCAAACTTCTCTGTTCCCCCAGTTCTACTTTTAATAATACTGGCAGAGGTAATTAGGAAAAAGCCCTAACAATGTAGCAGCCTTGTGATCTATTGTTTCAACATCCTTCTTCCAAAGCAGTGCCATTGGAGAACCTTAGTAAAATAGTTTGTTGTGATTAGAACATTTAACTCTCAGTCACAAAATTACCTTTCTGCCTGTATCCACTCTGCTATTTCCTTTTATAGAACACTTGGAAGAAAAGTAGGAAGTTGTGTGCAAACTGTGATTCTCCAGATCAATTGGGAAGGGCTGAGATTCCTTTCAGTCTTCCAGAAGCTCTCTGCTCCTTTAGGAAGAACACCCAAATCTTTCTGAATCATCTTGTTGGGTGGGGACCTGATTATGTCCCAACCTGGAGTGCCAAATTTGGTGCGTGACCCAGAAATTCCCTATTACTGCTATATTTTTTAGCCTGGAGTAAGTCAGGATTAAGTCCTATTTGACTCAATGGGACTTTCTTTTGATTGGACACAACTAAAATGGCATTATATTTCATTGATCGTATGCTACATCTTGGACTATGCACTATCATATGCACTATCTATTGTGATGATCATAAGCTTCCATTGAAAATATGGGGCATCCCTTGAAGATGGTTGAAAAACTTCAGTTGGTCCAGAATAGAGCAGAGAGGCTCCTGACGAGGACTACTAGATATGATCACATAAAGCCAATCCTCTACCGCCTCCACTGGTTACCAGCAGAGGCCTGGGGGCAATTCAAGGTGTTAACATTAGTGTTTAAAAACCCTAAATGTCTTGGGGCCAGGGTAGCACCACTTCCCATATGAGCCTGCATCTGAATCACTTCTGGGGGATTGCCCTTCTTAGGAAATAATGAGGGTGGCTATAAAAGGGCATTTTTGGGGTTGGCACCCCAACTTTGGAATGAGCTCTCCAGAGAGATTTTCCAGACACTCTTTTTGAATTCTTTTTGGCACCGGACAAAGACCTTTTTATTTCCCCAGTATTTTAATCATTAAGAATTGGTTTTAATACAGGATGTGGTTATACCTTTTATAGGTTCTGTTAGGATGTGACATGGGTGTGCTTTTATTGTTTTATGACTAGGAGTTCAACATTGTGCTTTTAATGTCTTATATGGTCTTTATGATTTTATTGATTGTACATGTTGTCTGCAACCTGCTCAGGGAGCTGTGTGACTAATCGGGGGTGGGGGATCCAAAAATCTAATTTAAGAATCCCTGAATGCAGAGGTTTATCTCCATACTGTGAGGATGGGAGGAGTGGTGGAGCTGATCTTTGCCTCTCCGTTCTCCTCCCTTGCATTTTGGCTCAGGGACAACTTTTCAGAGGGACAGTGAAGGAGCCACAAGAGGCCTCAGGATGACTCATATCCCTGTTTCTTCACTTTCCTTCCCTCTCTGCCCTGGAATGCCCCCCCTTTCTTTGGTCTATGCAGTCACTTTCCAGACCTTAGGCAGCAATGTTCTTTCTGTTTTGGAGGCTGGGGCACCAGCTCCCAGCTTTCTCTGACCTTGAATCTGGGAAACTGACCATGGAGCCCATAGGATTGCTATACTCTACAGATTTTAATTATTGTGAATTAGCTATGCTTTCCATTTAGAAAAACAAATGTGATCATGTTTGGTAATCAATTCGTCCTCTCTGGCTATAGGAAATCAGTAATTTCCAAATCCCTTCCACCCCAGTAACCAAGAGCTGGGGCTTTGTGGTGCAGAGTTGGGGCACACCAAATGCTGGAGGTGGAGGAATAGAAAGCTCCATTACAGTGGTAAATTTTACCCTCTCTGTCCTCCTTCTTCAGCCCAAATATATACAATCAATTCAATTAAGTAAATAGGGCACATCCTGCTTTCAAGTACCATTCCTTCCTTGTTGATGTTCAGTGATCAAGATTTTGACAGTAGCAGATTAGTGTAATTTTGGTTGCCTTTACTGTGCTCAGAAGGGAAATTTCCAATTCAATGGTGTTAGGCTGCCATCCTAAACACAGTGAAATGTTATATATCATTATTTGCTGCCCAATGCATAGGGCACCCAGCAAGAGATTATATTTCTTTCTGGTCCTGAGATGTTGTGAAGATGTGTAGCTTCTGGCTGATCAAAACAAATTGCACAAGAAGCCTCATTATTTGCAATCACTGTGTATAAAATTAGGCAGGATTATGTATAATTTTTATGTATCTATAGATATATTCAGATATTCCTGTGCATGAGAGAGAGAGAGAAATAGAGAGTGAGAGAGTGGAGAGAGAGAGAGTGATTCTCAATAGCAGATTTCGGGAGGCGGTTCCCCTTTTCTGCTTTGTGATGACTTTTGGTTTTAAGCAAATGGAAATGGAAATGAAAGACACCGGAGAAGGAGCCCTGATTGGATATAATGATGGCTCATTTCTGCATAGATATGTAGAGGCTTCCACTGTTAGTGTCAAGTCCATCAGTCCAGAGCAGTATCATTCTGCTCCTGGACACCTTGATATGGCTACCAGGCAACCCCCTGTGTACCCTACATTTGCCTATTTTTAGTTGGTGATGCTTTCAGTATTGTCTTGTGCAGTTTTCATCATATGCCAAATAACAGAACAGAGGCTTGGCATTCTTCAGAAGGACATAGTGTCTTTTTGATGTGGGACATGACTATTTTCCCCCCTTACTTCACTTGCCAGGTGAATTCCTAGCAGGAAATCTCTCTTGTTGCAAGGCCTTAAAGCCCTATGACATTTTAAGGAAATAGAATGCATATTAAGTAGTCGGAGAAGAAATTTTTGAAACAGGACAAGGAAAAAAAAGACATTCTTTTCCTGAAGAAATTTATCTGCTGGTGCTTTTAAGAAATGCCCCTTACAGTAGCATAATTGGGTCTTTCGTACCCTTAAATAAATATTTCAAACACCCTGGACAATGAGATGGATCCAGGGCCTGCTTTGCTCAAAAAGAAGGGACCTTCTGAAATAAGAACCTCACTCATAAAAACCCTGCATGTGATTTTGGGGGGGATTGCCTGTTTTCCACCAGATTCCCCCCCCCGCCCCCGCCGCCAATTTAGCAGTCCCTCCTGACCCACCGTGTGGCATTTTCAGGGCTGTCAGCAACAAGTGCTCCTCTGAACAGGACAATATTTGCACAGAGGTTATTCAGCAGCAGTAGATTACCAGATCGTTCTCCCTGCCTCTAAAGTTTGCATATTCATTTACTCATGATAGTAAGCACTGAGATACACACCAAATCACATTCTTCTAGGCATCTGTGTATTCAGTCATCAGTTAATCACATCCCACGCAACAGCTGTAGGTTCTGCTTCCGTGGGAAACCAAAATACTTGCTCGTCATGCTGCAAAACAAAATATTTTCTAGGATGTTTTGGTGTACATTTCAAGGATATAGCATCTAAAATCGGATATAGCATCAAAGCATCTTATTAAAACCTTAGTCGTGAATCAGTCTATTTCCCAACATCCGCTGGACTCCAATGGAAGCATTTTACAAATGGATGGTGAGAGGAACTTGTCTGAGGAGGGACAGTGTCCGTGTCTTGTGGTTTCCTATGTTGGCCACTGTGACTTAAAACAGAAACATTTACAGTAAGGAGTTGTTTTATTTTGGAGGGCCACAGGGATTATCTGCTGGGGTTCAGCACATTCGCTGTGTGTAAGGCTGAAGTTATTCATGGGTGGAACAGGCTCGTTTTCTCTGTTATGGCCATGCCTCCTGTCTCCTTCTCCTTCTCCCTTCCATCTCCTGCTAGGAGAAGGACAGACCATTCTTTCCAGGAGCCTTAACTGATTACTTGCAAAGGGTGATTGAAATTAGACTGAATGCCATTATGTTGAAGGCCAGCCACTGCTAGATATATGTCTATGCAGAAGTAAGTCCCACTGGGTCTGATGGACCTTTCCTATAGGTTAGCATTTACAGAATTTCAGTTACACTGGAGTAAGCACCTCGTCTAAGATAACAGCACTTCATTCCCTTTCTTATATGATCTTCTAATGTCAATATCGAGTCACAGTTTTGTCTTGCTGAAAATAGAACAATCACTCCTTTGAAAAGACAATTCTCAGGACAAAAATCAAACACCGTGATATTTCCATCTTGAACCATTTTAGACAATCTTGCTAACAGTTTTGTGATAATCTTTGCTTAAGGTTTGTCTCTCTGAGCTGAAGAAGTTTGCTTTCAAACATCCACAGTTCAACAAAAATGTTGATTTTTCTTCATTATCATCTGTTTTGTGACTTTGACTTCTCCTTTTTAAAAAATCAGTCCTGCTCCCTGACAGGACATAATTTTTTGATAACAAGATGCACAGTATGAATTCTTTGCATGTGCAGAAGCAAAAAGTAGTTTTCCGATATGATAACTGAGGCAATCCACCTAGGAAAACCGTATCTACGGCTTATGCAAAACATGGAGCCATTTGTATGCCAACTGCTTGAAGCTGAAATAAATTGAAGGATCATTTAAAATGATCTATAGCTGCACCATGGAAGGATTGCTTGAGTTCTGCTCAGTGCTTATATTTTATCTAGAATTTAACCAGTTTGGTTTTTAATCTAACACAGGCAAAAGCATTTATTGATTCAACTTGTTCTGTGAAGAATTATATTTATTTCCTTGCTTTATATTTTAATTTTGATTCCCAGCCTTTCATACCAAAATATACCAGAAGGTTTCCTGTCCTGATGATGGGACTGATTAAAAAAATACTACAAAATATATTGATTTATAAAGCAATGAGGTACAGTTTATTCAAAAGTGTGCCCAAGAAGACTTAATCTCACGTAAGTGTGCAGCCTCAATTTTATTATTTATTCATTTATTAAGTTTCTGTGCTTCCTAATACCAAAGCTCTTTGGGCAGTTAACAACAAGATTAAAATATAATCCAAAGCTAATGAATAGTATAAAAATGTAAAGCAGCTTGAAATGGTTAACACTGCTAACTGATAAAACTTCCAGGACCCAATAAAAACCTTATATTAAAAGCTCTATCACAAGCTCTCATTGTGCTCAAAATACAACAAAGTTGCAGCAGGTACAATTCAATTTACAGAAGCATTAATGTGCTATTACCCACTTTCTGCTTTTGAAGAAGTAGGATTTTCCCTATAAAACATGCATATCATTGCACATCTTGGTTCTTTCTCAGGATTATGATTGTGTCACTGATTTGAGTGGGCATTAACTGACTGCAATCCTAGTATTTTAGCGGGCAATTTAGCAAGCTGAAGACTGAGCTGTTCTCGTTAATTTTACTATATTTTACTGTTAATCAGACTTTAAATTCTATCCCAGTTTAATACCAACCCTTTCCTTGGTAAGAAAAACAAACATACCTAATCCAATTAAAGCTGCTTTAATTTTCTGTCTTATCTTTTGTGTATAAATTTATTGGATGAGAGGTGGTATCCCAGCAGGTATACAAGGTAGTGCATATTTTATGAGGATGGTGCAGTGGTTAAGAGTGTGCAACGGACTCAGAAGATCTGGGTTCTACTCCCTGCTCAGCCATAGACCCAACTGGGTGGCTGGGGGCCAGTCATAGACTCTCACTCCAAAGTACCCTACAGCGTTGTTGTGAGAATAAGGTGGAGAGCAGTAAGAGGAGAATGATGTAAGCTTCTTTGAGTTCATTGTAAGGAAAAAGCAGGATATAAAACTAATAAATAAATATTGACAGTGAAATTCTGTTTTCAGGCTTTGTGTTCAGAATACATGTTCAACCAGTGTGGGGCCACACAATCTAGATTTATCTCTGCATGATTAGCTGGAGCTTGTAGACTCAAGCTATATTCACAAAGTCCTGTGCAACTGGAGCCCTGCCTGATCAGAGTTCCCAGTTGCACAGAGCCTTTACATGGCTAGCTGCCTTTGGTTCAGACCCTGAATTTGAAGAGCTAAGGACTTTTACCTGAATGGATAAAACTGCCAGTTTCATTTTCATCCTTAATATTATTATTTTCCTATATCTCAAGTTCTTTCTTCTAAACATGACTTTTCAACTTTTGGAAATTTGGTATCAAAACTGAAAGGAAACCATTGCCTTCTGTATCAGTTAAATTCAAATTCAAAGCTGTTCCCATTGTGGAGAAAACCATGATGCCCCTGCCAGCAATGTAGCTGTTAATGATGAAAATCAGAGTGATGAAAAACTCCCTGTCAGGGGGGAAAAGATGACATTGTAATTCAGCACCACAAACATGGTGGAATACATGGGGATTCAACCCAGCTAAGTCTCCAAATCCCAGGCCTAGCTAGACAAATCTGTCTGTTTCGGTTTCTCCCATATTCACTTTTTAAAATTCTCAACTGCTCACTCATTTCCTCCACACATGTGTTGCCTGAATTTCTGAGCATTACACAAATCTAGCTGTCTTTTCAATCTCCATATGATAGAAACATGGAAAAAAGAGGAGTCAGAAGGCGCCTCCTGGGCCCTGTAGTCTGACCCCTGGCTGCAGCCAGGTCCGCTCATATAATCATTTTAGAACTGGACCCCTTTTAGCAAAGCTAATCACCAGTCATTGTACTTTGGCCTTATCCATTTAGGGTCCATTACATTTATATCCCATGGAAACCTGGATAGCAATGAGAAGGTCCACCCATCCAGACACTGACAGGACCCCAACCTGATTCAGCCTCTGTGAGCTGTGCCTTCCAATGCACTTTGCAATGAGGGTGACTGCTTTATGCTGTAAGCCTTTTAGGAGAAATCCTTAAAGCCGCAAGAGTGTTTGAAATATTATGAATATAATTGTTTTATGAGGTTACTACTTTGGTATACATCAAATTCACCCTGTCAAATAAAGCCCAGGTTGAGTACCTTTCAGTCAAGGACTGGTGAGGATGTATATGATTCCATGTACTTTCCATTTAAAATGAGATTAACTTCAACAGGAATAACTCCAGGCTGCATAGTGGCTAAAATTAGTGTGTTATGTTCTAAACGCTAAAACTGAAAAAACTAATAAAAACCTCATGGTGCAAAGCATTTCTGATTGTAAATTGCAATTAGTTGTTAGCAAAATTATTAGTCCTACCTTTAACAAAGTTGAATACATCAACAGCCTTGCACATACAAGTTAAAGTATCTCTTGGATTTGTGTTATTTGATGGAAAAGCTAAAGTGAATTGTGCATTTAATGCTTATTTTTGGATCTGCCTTCTGATACCATCTGGAATGGGAACACTCTGATCTTAAGCTCTGATCTCCACTGACCCTTATTCATTACTGCCTTTGTAACTGAGTGCACTGACATTGCTTTATGTTACAGAATCTCATGGGCAGGAACTCCGCAGAACCATCTTTGACCTTGGCCTGCTTAGTTTCTTCAGCACTAATATCGTTAGCAATCTAACACATGATTCAGTGTGTATTGACTGATCATGTTGATTCAGCCTGTCATTTGGAAGAGGGGAACACATACATACTCATCAGTTCTGAGACTCACTAAAAGCTTAATTGGAATGTGTGCTGAGCTGATTTTTATGAGTAGAAAGCTTCTCTGAAGATATGTCAGCACTGAAAGGGAGTCCTACTGCTGATTTTTTTTTTTTTTTTTTTTTGGTATCACTATCAAAGGGCTTGGTTCATAGACCTTGTTTGCACAGTCTTTTAATTGGCTGCCTGTGCCAAGACCAATTTGCCGACATGCCCTCCTGGGTGCAGCTTGCCAAGTCAGCTGAGCGTGGGCGGCATGGCTTGCTAGGGGAAGAAGCAACCCTGAAATAAGGCTTGGCCCTCAAATAAGCCATGCTGCCCAGGTTCCTATGAGATGAGTATTGCATCTGGGTGAGATGTTAGGATAATGATGCCCGATGCATGCTAGCAGGGTCCGCTGATTTAAATAAACTGGTCCACTGTGAGATATTTCAGGAGAAACCCATGTAGAAAGCACAGATCACACTCTTATGGGCTTAAGATGCCTTTGGAGCACTTCACTAATTCTGCCTGGCAACGTGATGTCATCACCAGGGAGTGACCCCTTCTTGGCTGAGTTCACTTGGAAGAATGAAGCAGAGAAGTGGGTTGTCAGACCCCTGAAGCAAGAGTGGAGAATACAAGCTGCAAAAAGTTAAGAGCCTCAAAAGGTACGATGTATTGCTGAGGGTCCTGCCCACTTAAAATGTATTGCTTCTGAGGAAAAAAAATAAAGCCTGGAAAATATTGGGCTCAGTGCTAGCCTGAAGCATAGTTAGCCGTAGTCATTATAACAGATTGTGTGGGTTTTAATTCTTGCGTAGCTCAAAACACATTATAGAAATTAGCTCAACAGTCCATGCAAGAGCCTTTTGGGAAGCCATTGTTATTATTCTCATAGTATAGGCAGGACAATGAGAGGCCAAGAGACACATGACCAAAGGTGTAGAAGCATTTTGTTCTAACAAAATGAAGATTAGAAGAGTAGTGAAGGGCAAGTACAAATGCTTCTCTAGTCTGATATCTGGCCACACAGTGCTGAGCAGATATTTTAATGTTCAACCGTCACTTATTATTTAACTTATTTAATTTATATTTCCGGGTTATTTGTTATTTATTATATTGATATGGTTGTTTTATTGTGTTTCTGTTTTAATGATTGTAAGCTGTCCTGAGATGCCATGCATAAGGGACTGCATATTAAAGTTTTAAATAAATAAATATTATTTCCAGCTTTAGGACATCCCAGCTGATACACATTGATGAATTATCAATTAAATATCAATTAATTTGTCAAGTTCCTTTCAAAAACAGTCTGAACCATCTGATGGTTCAAGCAGATATAAGCCTTAGTTTCCCTTGTAGATCACAGTATCATAGAATAGTAAGGAGAGTTGGAAGGAGCCAAGAAGGCCTTTGGGTCCAAATCCCTGCTAGTGCTGGACACCAAGTTACACCATCCTGCTCAGATGTTTGTCCAGGTGCATCCTGAATGCCTCTCATGTGGAAGAGCCCATGACCTCCCTAGGGAATAGATTCCATTGTCATGCTGCTCTGATAGTGAGGAGGTTTTTCCTGTATCTAGCCAGAATATGGTTCCCTGTAACTTAAGCCCATTATACTCTGGGATGATTGAGAAGAGATCCTGGCCTTCCTCTTTGTGACAGCCTTTCGGGTACTTGAAGAGCACTATCACAGTTTCCCTCAGTTTTCTTAGTGTTCTTCTATAGTTCCTTCTTGGGCAGCTTTATAAGAAAGTAGATGGCAGCCACTGGGTGGCAGCCATATTTAGGCATATGCAATTCCCCCAGCAGAAGTTGCTTTTCCCATGCCCTCCTCTCCATGTTTGTTTTTCCAGCCCCTTGAAAATGCCAATCTGAGGATGCCCCACCCCACTTCTGATGGGATAGAGCACCAGAAGAAGAGGGACATCCCAAAATTGGTCTGAGGCACCTCCACCTCAGGAAAGCAGATCCTGGATCCCACGCATTGTATTTCTTGATGGCTTTATCAATTCCCTGTGTGCCATCAACTAAGGATGTTGGTTTTCTGCACATCTTCCTCCTCATCACAGATCCTCCTTCCCATGGCATGCCTTCCAACGGTCCAACCATATTTCTAGTCCTTATGTCCAACCATGGGTACTCTTAGCACACAAGGAAAAACTGGATCCTTGCATACGATGTTGTATACAGCTATGTAATTTTATTTAATTCATTTACTCTGCCAACACATTGTACAGGGAAAAATACAGTGATGATTAGAATTAAGAGGATTACCACTCCCAGACGCCTGACTTATTTAGTCATTGCTCAAATACCAACACAAATAGCATTTTTGTTTGATGACTTCAGATTTCATCTGTCACTTGCTCATAATTTAGTTCTTGGTCCTATAGCTGGGATATGCTGGGGTTATAGAATATTTTTCTGCCTAGACATGCATGGGATTCCACCTGTAGTTCCCTTTCCTCCACCAAATCTCTAGTGGGGTTCACTGAAATTAGAAATTGGTACACTATTGTGGTTCAGCTTTGTCTCTCTCCATTGTTCTTTACTGATGGGCTGAAATCTTACTTTTACATCTTGGAAATTTCACTGAGTGATTCATGAAAGACCTTGTGAAGCCTGTTAGATGTGTAGACTACCTGCTTCTGCTAAAGACAAATCAGTGGCTCCTAATTCTAAGCAATTGAATCCAGCAGGTTACACTGAGGTCAAGTTACAAAAAAGTGGCTACAAAGGCGTCAAATCATTTTTGCAGCCAAAAAGTCTAGCTTTCTTAGTCTAAGGTGGCGAGGATAAAGAAAGTTGATACCAAACTACTGGGAAATTGTTATTGCTCTCTTGGTCAGACAAGGTATGGCAGTGAAGTTCTGCCTTCAGGAAAGAGACTTTCTTGGGGGAGTTTTTTGGGCAGCCCCTCCCATGCTGCTACTCTCTACTCATTTGATGTCTAAGCTTGGGACCTCTGAATCCAACTTGATCCTCTTTTTCCATTTCATTCTGGGTCAACATTCCTATGGTTTCAGAATGGCTATCATCTTGCCTATCAACAGTATTTATTATTTATTTATTTATTTATTTAGCAAGCTTCTATGCCGCCCCATTCACCAAAGCCTCACGGCAGCTCACACCAATTAATAAATACACAATAACCATATAAAACAATATAACTGGAGATGTCCTGGCCAAAGATATAAAGTCAATAAATAATGTTAACAATTAAAATGATGTTTAAATAAAAAGGTCTTGGCCTGGTGCAGAAAAGCAAATAATGACGGCGCCACGCGGACCTCTCTGGGGAGCACATTCCATAGATTGGGCGCCACCGCAGAGAAAGCCCTCCTCCGAGTACCTACCCTCCTAATTTCTTTCATGCCAGTTCATCTAAAGACATAGAAGCTAATAGATTTCCCCTTCATAAATCTTACTGTATATACAAAGTTTGTAATTGCTGTTGCATCCCAAGAAACAAGGGACTCCTCTGAAGTTCTCATCTCCATTTGTATTCTTTAAAAACAGTTAGTAGCCTCATGTTTCTTCACTGCTTTATTACATCTTACTTTCTTGTTATTTACAAATGAGTCTGCCCTTGAGAATTAGCTACTGTAGTGCCTAAGTTTTTGTACAGGGGACTTTTCTAAACTAGTAAGCTAGTAAGTTTGGATTACATGAACCTCACTTAAGGTGCCAGGTGAGGTGGACCCAAGGAAGGTGCCCCAGAGAGTATGGGATTTTCTATGTACTTTGAGGGCAGAAAAGGAGGGCCTTATTTGGAGGGGGAGCTCTAACCTTGAAATCTCCCCTCCCTCACCTCCTGATGAAGTTAATCTTTCTGGAATGAAAGAATCCATGTTTGTTTTGTATGACTTTATGGAAGTGTTCTTTAGGCAAATGGATTAATGAAAACATAGCAAAACATGCCACATAACGTTATTATTATACTATTCAAAACAGACCTTGAATGAACTCAATTGGAATTTGAAGATCCCTTATTCAGACTACTTTTTCTTCTGCTTCTCTGCCTAAATTGCCCCTATCGTATATCTCATAAGAAACCCATTTGTTCAAATAGAGGCAGCCTTAGGGAGGCATGCAAACAGAGGAGGCAGTGTCATTTATAATACTGTGCTGTTTCATTATCCATCCTATTTTTCAGAAGATTACACTTGAACTACAGAAAATTCCCTTCAGGCCGAAATGTGGGAATGCTGAAGATGGCTTTTCAGAATGATTAGACTGAAATGTACTTTTGTTCCACCAATGATAGGTGTGCCCTTCATTTTGCACAGATCTATTTAATCTGACACATGTGTTCCTCCAGGGAGGTCATGGTAGTGCAAACAGAGTCCTTGTACTGTATTGTAGGCTGACTGAAAGATGCTCACCTGCCCAAAATTACCAAGGAACTTCCTAGAAAAACTGCTTTCCCACTTCTATCCACTCCATCATACCAAATGAGGTCTTATGAAGAGGCGCTTAGACTTTGCTAATAAGGTGCTCAGGACCCTTCATACCTTTTCTCAGAAGTGGGGAGAAACTTCATGATTCCAGTCCAGCATCTTGCTTCCCCCAGTGGCCAGTCAGTTGGTCAACTCACAATATGCTCCTCAGAAATGCTTGTTCAGAAGCACAAGTGTCACCAGCAACAAATGCTACAGTGTGGATTACTCCAGGGTTGCAGCCAGCCAGACATGTCCTTTTCCACTCTTCATCCCATTCTCTCTCGATCTGCCTTTCCAAGTTTCTGTTTTTCATCCTCCCTGTCCTCAGGACCAAGTAAACATTCCTCAAATCACATATAGTAGAATCGTGTAGGATTTAAAAGTGTAAAGGTAGGTGGGTCAGGTTTGGATTGTTACCATGAAGCTCCAGAAGGGAGTTAGGGTTTAAGCTTCCCCCCCTCCCATTTTCTCCTGGAAAACCTCCCATGGGGGAGGATATTAAATAAGAGAAATGTCTTCATTGAAATAGATGCTGCTGTTGCAGGTGACATGGGAGATGGGTGGTGCGATTTCAGATTGCAGATGGGTGGGAAAAACTTAAATTTCCTCTCCTGCCGCAACACAGTACTGGTCCAAAGCAGGGCCGCACATTCTTACATGAAAGTAAATAATCCAATCACATATAGTTCTCTATCATGCTCGCTTTGGCCCTGTGTCAGGGAGCATGTCCAGTCTTCCATTCCCATTTTAGGGTTCCCCCAAAATACACATACTCTCTCTCTTCGGGTTTTTCCCCAAAAGCTTTGCGAATCTACAGTGCATGGGGTTTTCCGGAACCTGCTAACACCTCACTGTCTCTGGCCTGCCACCATTTTGCCACCTCACTCTCCATCTTGATGCCAATGACGCTGTCCATCCTGAGGCCACACTCTCCACGGAGCATGACAGTTAGGCTTCTGCTGCCATCGCTTCTTCCAGAAGTGGCAGTGCTTGGCAGCCATGGCAAGTAGGTTGTCAGGTGACTTCTTCTGCAAGAGCTGCCATTTGAAGGGATGCCTGTCCAACCCCAGTTCAAAAATAATGAACTATAAGAGCTGTTGTCCACCACAGTTAGACCCTGGGCAGCTCACTGGCCATACTGACACACAGGTAACTAGGCATAGATTTCTACCATATCAGGAAATGCATATCCATTGAAATTTTGAAAGCTATTATTTATAGATTATCATCTATAGCTGTACATTAACAAATGTTATGCAACTTGCTGTCCTATTTTTTGGTGATGCATTTCTTCTTCTTTTTTGATTCGTAAGTGGCCACTCTAAGAGCTAGTATGAACCCTGCAGAGAATTCAGTTGCAGCCCTGAAAGTAGCACTTCTCTGATCATCTTGAAACCAAAATATATTATATAACTGACACTCAATCCCCTTTCCTGCTGCCTGCTCCAGAAATCCTTCAGAGGACTCCAATTAATTTCTGGAAAATTCATTCAACCCTCTAGGCCCTACTATGTAGTTATGTTGCTGAAGTCACAAGTTATTGTCAGTGCTGTTATTGTTAATCATTCCCATCATTCTGATCAAAGCATTTATATAATGTTTTTCAAGTATTCAAAACACTTTGCCTGCAATTATCAGTGCAAGTCTTACAGCAGCCTTGCAAAATTCCAGCCAACAGCCTCCTAATGGGAAGCATGTTGTAGTAGATGGAAGTTCCAGAGTTCAAGATATGGCATACCTAGAAAGTGGATTGCTTTTCCTTGATCTCATTACACCTTAACATTTTTGTTTGTCTGTTTGTTTAAAACTTTTCTAGAGCATCCCTTACTGTGGTCTCAGGACGGTTTAACAATAGGACAATATAAAATAAAATAAAACACAGCATCCTAATAAAATTTCTAACCAACAATAAAACCCCAGTTTGTTTGTTTGTTTGTTTGTTTATTAAAACATTTCTATGCCGCCCCATTCGCCGAAGCCTCGGGGCGGCTCACAACATAAAATATAATACAAGAATAACAATATAAAACTAACAATATAAAATAAATAACAATATAAAAGTTAAAACAATCAAATCTTAAAACATTGATAGAACAGCTCTTCCCTTTTATGGAAACTGTTTCAGCTACGACTGCAAACTGTTCTAATTATGAGATGTTGCACTGGACATGGTAAAGGTCTGGAAGTATATAAATAGGCCTTTTTCTTCCGATGATCCTATTCATTAGCTCAGGAAGGCCTCAGTGTAGGTATGAAGGTGGAACAAAGCCCGATTATGATACCTCCTGGATACTTTTTCTACAGAGGTTCATGACTATCTTTCTCCACTCCCACCAAGCCCCTAACTTTTAGCCGATAGAATGCTAATTATTCTCTCCAAGGGGATATTTTGAGCTAGCTGGGCTTCTATTGTATTGCAGGACAGTTATGCATGTCTGCAGGTTTTTCGAATGGAGAGACACCGAACTCATGTCTGTCTACACTGCTGAGATATTTCCATCCAAAAGAGCTGGACATTTTATACTGTTGATATACATCCAGCTGCTTTCTTGGGAAAAACTTCAGGGTGACTGAGAAAATGTATTCTTGCAGAAGCTCCAGTGGTACCTTCTCAAGCTCGCTCTGTAAGGCATTGTGGTTATATGAAATGGGACGCTGCAACTCTGCTTCATCTCAGATAAATGGCACACAGGGAAAATTGGCAGCCCATGAGCTCAGCATTCCAGTCAAATGCAATCACTGTTGTTCTTCTTAAGAATACCGTCGGAAAGCGGGGCTGCAGTGAGCTCTCATGCTATCAGAGTGCAGGCTAGAGATGTTGCTTGTATGTAACTTTGAGCATAAAAGTGCCAATTTCATAACATTATCCAGACTTTCCAATAGCCCTGACTTACGAGAGCTATGAATGGGTGCAAAACTAATTTAGCTGCTTTTTCGTGAAAGCTACGTAATTTCTGCGTCAATATGCAGACTGAAGGATAGCGCCTCTTTCAAAACAGCACACTTTTTTTACATGTTGCAATAGGTTCTCCAACTAAAAATGCAAAAAGAAATTTATGTGTTAGAGAGGAGGATACACAGAAATGCCTGTATTACTGAAGGTGACATTGAGATGCATTATATTAGAACAAAATGAATGGTCTTTTACTGTTATGTTCATTTCCTCTTTTTCCGTATATATACTTTATAAATATATATTAACCATACTGTTAATTGGTGCTTTACAATGCTGTAAATAAAATAATGAATGAACGGATGAACGTTGATTAGAATATGCTAATTACACGATAAGAGAATTAAGTCAGTATCATTTTGATCTCCAAAACTGCACATGCTGATGAGTAAGGGGTAGTGGGGTCCATGAACATTCATGCACGGTGGTCGGCCTTGGGCGGCAGTGGTGGTGGTGGGCCGCTCATCCTGCGTGGCTCCCGGAGGCCGGCCTGGGCGCCGCCGGCGCTTTGAAGGCCGCAGGACCCCTCCACCGTGCCCCGCCCCTCCCGGTGCGCAGCTCAGAGGGATCATTGCCTGGGCGTTTTATATTTTTTGTCACCTGTGGGCTAGTATAGCTCAGGATCGTGACAGCAATGCAAATTAACAACGTTAGTCACTTGAAACATGATTCGGGAGTGTCACCGAGTGAAGGGAAAATATATCCTGTCTCCCAGAGCAAATCCGATTTTTTTGTCACCCAGCCCCAGTCATGTCTTTCTCAAAACCTGTCGTGAAGAGAAAGGTTGGCGATGAGCACAGACAATTTCAGGAGAAGTGGGAGACGGAATATTTTTTTGTTGAGCACAGGGGCATCCCGACGTGTCTTATATGCACAGAGAAAGTTGCGGTGCACAAGGAGTACAACATCAGACGTCATCACTCAACTAGACATGCTGAGGAGTATTCAAAATACCAGGGAGATTAGAGAGAGGACCATGTCACCAAACTTAAAACATGTCTACTGAGGCAACAAGATTTTTCCAAGAAAGCAAGCAAAGAGAGTGATGCGGCAGTCGAAGCCAGCTACGTAGCGAGTGAGATGATTGCTAAGGCAGGAAAGCCATTTAAAGATGGTGAGTTCATCAAAAAGTGCATGTTACAGGCTGCAAGTATAGTCTGTCCGGAAAAAAAGGGTCAGTTTAGCAACATCAGCCTCTCAGGCAACACAGTGGCAGAGCGCATTTCTGACCTGTCAGGTAACATTTACAATCAACTGCGTGAGAAAGCTAAACATTTTCATGCATACTCAGTCACTCTTGATGAGAGCACAGACATCACTGACACTGCGCAGCTCGCAATATATGTCCGTGGTGTTGACAACAATGTTGAAGTGATGGAGGAGTTACTCACAGTGATTCCAATGCATGGCCAGACCACCGCTCAGGAGATATTCCGCCAGCTGTGTGAAGCCATTGCAGATGCCGGCTTACTATGGAAGAGTTTTGCTGGAATAATAACCGACGGAGCGCCATCAATGACAGGGAGAAGAAATGGAGTCGTGGCACTTGTTCAAAGAAAATTGGAAGAAGAGGCTGTGGAAGAGGCCATTGCTCTGCACTGCATTATCCATCTGCAGGCCCTTTGCAGCAAATGCCTGAGGTTTGACAATGTGATGTCTGATGTTTTGAAATGCATCAACCATACCAGATCCAGGGGCTTAAAGCACCGGCAGTTCCGCGCCTTTTTAGAGGAAATAGAGTCAGCATATGAGGATGTGCTCTACTACACCGAGGTGCGTTGGATTAGCAGGGGAAACGTCTTGAAGAGGTTTTTTGAGTTGAGAGCAGAGGCGAAAACCTTCATGGAGAAATATGGGATGGCTGTTCCTGTACTAAGTGATCCCAAATGGCTCATGGACTTAGCTTTTCTTGTTGACATCACACAGGAGCTGAATGTACTGAACAAGAAATTACAAGGCCAGGGGCAGCTTGTCAGTGCTGCCTATGACAATGTTAGAGCATTCTCCACAAAACTTGTGTTACGGAAAGCCCAGCTTTCTCAGACAAACCTCTGCCATTTCCCAGCATGCAAGGCACTCATGGATTCTGGCACACCATTCAGTGGTGAGAAGTATGCTGATGTCATTGTAAAGCTACAGGAAGAATTTGATCACAGGTTTGCAGATTTCAAGACACAGAGCCACTTTTCAAATTTTTGCTGAACCCTTCTCCTTCGATGTGGAAGATGCCCCCCTGTGCTTCAAATGGAGCTAATTGACCTGCAGTGCAATTCTGAACTCAAAGCCAAGTTCAGGGAGGTGAGTGGAAAAGCAGACATGCTTGGACAATTTTTGAGAGAATTGCCCCTTACCTTCCCTGAGCTTTCCAGGATGTTCAAGTGGACCATGTGCCTTTTTGGGAGCACCTATCTGTGTGAAAACTCTTCTCCACCATGAACTTTAATAAGGCAAAGTTCAAGTCCAAACTTACTGATGAGCATCTTCAAGCCATACTGAGGGTCTCAGTTGCTTCCTCCCTCAAGCCAAATGTGGCTCAGCTGTGTAAGAGGAAGCGCTGTCAGGTCTCTGGCAGCAAGGAGTAGGAGGAAGTAAGAGAAGCCTATGTTCTGAAGAACCGTTCATGTTCTGAATTATTATTAGTAAAGATTGAGAAGACTGGATCCGTTGTACTTTTTTTGGAATACTTGAAATCCTTTTTTTGTGGAATCCTTGATGCGGCCCAGCCTTACCCAGACTCTACTTCCAGCGGCCCCCAGGTAAGTTGAGTTTGAGGCCCCTGGCCTAGAGTACGATTGTGCCAGGGAAGAAGGCGCATGGCCACATGCCCTATTGTCAATCCAGCCATGGTGGCAGAGCAGGATGTGCAGGACTTGGGGTCAGGGGATGGCAGCAATGCAGGCAGCTGTAGCAGGCTGCACAAAAGGCCTCCACAAAGGGCATGTGGCCAGCAGGTTGCTCATTTCTAGACACCTATCTAAATGCACTGCACAGTATGGATAGGATATCTTTTTGTCCGTAATGGAGGGTACGATCTTTGCAGCTGAGTATTCAGCGCACTTCTGTAAATGCAGAGGCATATGATTTGGATGCAGCTTATCCTTCATGTGAACAGGATGTCAGCAACAAGATGCCAGCCAAACCCTTGCACAGCATGAGTGTTTAAGTGCCAGAGACTGCTGTGGTTTCTCGGGTTCCATGCAGAGACCATCTGCTTCCATCAACTGTGCAGGTGGATTAGGCGAGATAAAATATATGTAAAGGAAACTCTTTTGGGGAAACAACTTCTGTTGGTGTGAGGGCATATCTAGGGCTGTGTGTACTACATGCTCTGACAACCTCAATTACGCATTAGAGGTGGATCATTTACTTTAGGCAGGGGGCTTGAAATGGAGACTCCCCACTTGAAAGTAAAATCCACCTTGCAATTCATTTGGAGCCATCTAGGCCCATCTTTATGTTGGTCCCCACAATATCTCATACTGTGTTCCAGCTGCAAGCTTCCTTCTCCATCCTGTTCTGTCCATTTGCAACACAAGCCAAAGGAAAAGGAGTTCGTCTTTTGCTTTTCCTCTTGAAACAGAATTAACTCATGGGCAGGTTTCCATTTTTCCAGTCTAGCTGCTGAAGCAGAAATTATGGATGTGTGCATGTTCAGAATATCATTTCTTGCTGACATCACCTACAATTCTCAGAATTGTAGATTTTTACAGAAATCTACAGTTCTTACAGAAAATGGTACTTTTGTAGCCTGGAGAACAAACACAGGAGGAGGTCTTCTTGATGGTAGCCATCTTATCATGAAACATTTACCACTGCCTGGCACCAACATTGTCATCTTTTTGGTGTTAAATTAAGACTTTCCTCCTTTCCCAGACCTTTGATGACCTATAATGGACTGTTTCATGCACCAGTCAAATTATTTATGGATATCATGGAATTTTAGGCTTATGCCCCTGTTAGGTAGAAACCTCTGAACTCAGACACTTCTGAGTATTCAGTATCATACTGGGCTACTGTCTCTTGCCCCATGTATAGGGGTGGAAGTGAGGGGCCACAGGTTTCTTTATAACCTGGCATCTCTCCTCTCTGTCTGTTGGAACAACCATTTTCAGACCTCTGTGAGGTACCAAATAGCTACTTTTGCAATTTCTGAAAGCATCACAGGTCTTTTTGCTGTATCTGAGCTAGGAGAGAGAAGGACCCCTGCCCCCCCCCCCCCCGGTCAAAGCAGCATCTATCACTTTGAGAGGTGGAATTAGGAATTGACTTTGAGAATTGAAAAATCCTTTTCCAGGATGATAGTATTGTTTGCTCCAATGTTTTATGAGGGAACATAAAACCACAACAATTAATAGTTGGGTTTGTTTGAAATTTGGTAAGGATTAGCTTTATTCTAAGTCCCTTGAATCTCTTTCTAAATCATTTTAAACAGATATCCATGAAGTTTTGACATCAACAATGCTCAGAACGGTTTTCCTGTCAAGCAAAGATTTGTCCATTTTCCCTTCCAGTCATTTGCTAGTGAAAGATACACTTGTAGTGCAAGTTCTCTTCTGAGGGAACAGAGGGCAACCCTACTTCCCACCAGGGTGCCGAGCAGCACGTGTTGCACAGGCTGTCAGACAACCTGATGCCTAGATGATCCCCATCAAAGGTCTTTCAAGTTTTGTCCCTGCAACTGACAACCAGCAGAATTAACCCCCTGCTACGGATGGCCAAACACATCCACAAAATGGTGAAAAGAATTTCAGGACACTTCTGAAAAGCAAGGAAAAAGATCCTCTCTTAAGATTGGAAGGCTCAGATCATTCACAGCAGACTTCCCCAGAATGATGCTCTTCATGCCCTGGGTAGGAAGGATGGGTGTTGTAGTATAACAGCAGTGTACTACAACCTGTTCACCTGCCCCTCATCCTATGAGGGGCAGGTGAACAGGTGGTTGCCAGGTGAAGAGAAAGAGCAAGTGCAGGGTTGCCACTACTGCCACTGGTCTCCCATCATGGGTCTTCATCAGGGCCCACCTTTAATACTGGCCATGTCCAACACATCTGGAGTGTGAGGGGAAGCTGCTTACAGCCTTAATGTTTTATCTGCAGACCCTGAAACATACAGGCACCTATTGCAGGTGACAAAATGCAAGCAGGTTATATTACCTGGAATGCATGTGCACATATGTACACATTCACACACTTTCAGGAAGTGGGCTGTCACATTTTCGCACCAGCTTCAAGATCCAAACTGACTTCAGAAGGAACTTCGTGTTAAGTTCTGTTCCTCTTACACCTTGGGGCTCACTTCGAAATCATATCTACCTTTCAGATTGAGTCAAGAGTTTGAAAAGCTCTTTCTTCCTCCCCTGTAGAAGGGAGACACTTTGAATTTGATTGGTTCACAGGTTTTCCTTCTGATTAGATAGATGGGTAGGTAGATATTCATGATAGGGGTCCCTTTGACACATTTTTCTTTCTTTTCCAATGCGCTTGTCAACTGACAGAAGTGTTACATTAATTCAGAAATGAAAGCTGAATTCCCCATTCTCTCTCTCTTTCTACCTCACTCAAAAAATAGAAACTCTTTCTGATGAGTAGAAAAAGCAGATGTCTATTGACTAGCATGTGCCATACTTTCTGTCACAAGAAATAATAAAATAAAATAAAATAGGACCAATACTCTCTGTGGAAAAAGACAGAATACATCATTTTCTGCACTCATGAGTCACCAGCTCTTAAAACAGGAACTCTTGTGTTACAATATTACTAATGATAAAACAGCCTAAGTCTAGGATGGGTGGGCAACTT
Source organism: Varanus komodoensis (assembly GCF_004798865.1). NCBI lineage: Eukaryota > Metazoa > Chordata > Lepidosauria > Squamata > Varanidae > Varanus > Varanus komodoensis. The sequence continues at coordinate 1,627,449 of NW_025336087.1, read as the reverse complement.
TTGGTTCTCCCAGCAACTCCCATCAGCCCTTTCTAGCATAGCCAATGTGAAAGTCATTGGGTTGTTCCTCACCACTAAATTCTGACTGTAGTCACACAGAATGGCAAGCCATTCCAGCTCGGTTCCTCACATGGCTAGTTGTGATATGTGAACACAGTTTCTATGCTGAAGGTTCTGCTCAGTCACCAGAGGAGACTTAAAATTATATCACAAGAGATTTGGGGATTGTCCCTCAGAACTGTGCCTCCTCACACCACACATGGGGAAGACATCTGTAGAAGAAAATCCGTTTGACATATGTAACGCTTCCTTAATCACTTCCTTCAAAGCACAATAGTGCCACATTTTCATGTCAGGTAATTAAACACACAGGATTAGGAGGTTTGGATCCTGTTTAATCTCTTCCATTTGTCTTTTGCAGAATGTCTGGCGTCTTTCATGCTGTGGTCTACCCATGGACAGAATCAGATTTTTCCTTTCTCAGAGAAGTATTTGAAAGGATGTGCTGCAATTTATGCTAACTTTGCTAGCACAAAACATTTTGCAAATTTTTCTTAGTTCAGCATACAAGCATTGAGCAGATCACACACAAAAAAGAATACTACACAGCAGAGGCTGAAGAAAGATCCAAGATGTGTGCACATTTTAATGTAACCTTTGTATTTTGAGGGCTAAATGTGCTGGTCCAGGGCAGAATCTCTAGACTGGAGTCAAAGAAATCCAAAGACATCTGAATACATTTTGGATATCAGTGATCCTTGCTTGCACATCTTGCCGGAGTACAATGCAGTCTTCCCCACCCTGCTGTACTCCAAAAGTTTGGACTACAGGTCCAATTCATAAGCATTGGCCATGCTGGCCAGAACTAATGGGAATTGCAGTCAATGCTATCTGGAGAACAACAGAAAAGGACCTGCCTCTCATTCCAGCACATTGAATCCGGAAGGATAGAGAGATACTAGGAAAGGCACAGGATTTGGGCAGACTCACAGTGGAGAATGTGGTCTCTCACATGTAGTGGTCCCACTCTGGGAACAAATAGGAAGTCAGAGCATATGAAAGAAAACTGGAGTGCTGTAATCACACAAAGGTGTAAGGGCTGGGACGTGGGTGGTGGCAGGGACAGGCAGAACACCGGGACCAGGATGCTGGCATGGGACCAGGTCCTGCAGTTTAGTAGAGCTAGAGGCTGGTGGCATGGTCAGCAGTCCAAGGTCAGGGCCGAGGCAGCAGGAAGTCCAATATTATACAGGCGGGCGATAGAGGGAGCACAGTCCAGGAACAGTCCAGTGGTCCAATGCCAGGGAAACAGTCATGTAAGGGTGGTCCAGACAAGAGTGGGCTGCAGCAGGGCAGGAACAACTTGGCACAACCAAGAACACCATATATGCCCAGCCGCCCCTTGAGATCAGCGGGGGAGGCCCTTCTCCGGGAACCCTCCATGAAAGAAATTAGGAGGGTGGGTACTCGGAGGAGGGCTTTCTCTGCGGTGGCGCCTAAGTTATGGAACGTGCTCCCCAGAAAGGTCCGCCTGGCGCCGTCGTTATTTGTTTTTCGGCACCAGGCGAAGACCTTTTTATTCAAGTGGCATTTTAACTGTTAATATTATTGGATTTTATCTGGCCAGGGCGGCTTATTTTATACTGTATTTTTGTATTTTTAATTTAATGTTTATATTTTTGATTTATATTATAATTATTTTAACTTACTGTTGTAAGCCGCCCCGAGGCTTCGGCGAAAGGGGCGGCATAAAAATGTTTTAATAAATAATAAACAATAAACATACAGGAGCAGGACAAAGGCAAATTAGGGCACAAGGAACAGATTGGAGCAAGGCAGGAACAAGGTTCAAGGCATAGTAATGCACAGGCCAAAGCACAAGAGAGTCCTGAAGGCTACTTATATTTGCTACTGTGGCAAAGAACAGCAGTGCCAGAAAGCCTTTTATGCTGGTCCTCAGGACCTCCAGCTGCACTGCATAATCGCTCTTCAATTGCTGCCTGCAAGAGCCTGCAAGGGGCTCCTGGTTCTGCAGGCACTTGCAGGGTCATGCAGGCTCTGATCCTGACAATAGGATCCAGAAATTAGAGATTTTCAAGGAATCTCTTCAAGGTTGGGAATCTGCGGGATTCCCTGTCTTGTTTCCCTAGACTCCAGTCTGCTTTGTGGAGACCCAGATTCTGAATTTCTGGTGAGCATGCCCAGCATTTGTAGGGAACTTGCTAGAAACCAAGCCCCACAGCACCCACCTGCAGACCAGAACAGCCACTCAAACAGAGGCTGGGGGGCTGCTTTCTTGCTGGGTGCCTCACGACTGAGCACTGCAGCTGCTCTGGCTCACAAGAAAGCATTGCCAGGAGCTGGGGAGGCTGCTTTCCTGATAGGCCCCCTGCAATTAAGACCCCACCAGGAAAGCATCTGCTCCCTCCAACAGCTGTCTCTTTCCACACCAACTGCAGAGCATGGAGAGCATTCATGGACTTCCATGTCTCGGCTCTCCTTGGAAGACCAGGCGAAGCACAAGAGGAAGCCCACGAACTCTTGGAGGGACGAATTCTGACAGGTTTGTCCCATCCCTACAAGACATCAATCTGGCCATTTCCTTTCTTGTTTTCTTTTTGCATGACCTGAATTTTCTGAAAACATTTCAGAGGTGGCTTCATGCAGAATCTCTTGCCATCATCCAGCCTGCATGTGACTGAGTTATGTGTGAGAAGGGCTAGATCTGGTTTTTTCCAGGGATTCCAAGCTATGGGGGAGCCTTTAAGAAGCCAGTGACAACTTGATTATATCATTTCATTTTTGGACCACCTCACAGCCGGAGCTGTCTGGGCAGTTTACATGGCCCATAAAAACATGAGAAAAATGCAATAAAATATAATAAAAATCAGAAAGAAATTCAAACATTTAGAACAGCTAAAACATATGATAAAAACAGACAATAATGGGTAATAACAAAAGGGGAATAACAAAAGAAACACCTGCTGGTCCCCTTTAAGCCCTTGGGTGGCTAGATAAGTCTTTAAAAGCCTCAAGAAAGATGGCTGAAAAGGTGATAGATACAGAGTAGAAAAGTTATTCCATAGGTGGTGGTGGGACACCACCAAGAAAAGTTTTTCTCCTCCCACCACCCTCCACACTTCCCTCGGAGTTGGCAAGATTATTTATGTTATATACCACTTTTTAAAAAAGAACTCAAAGCAGCTTGCATCATTCATCTCCTCCTGCTCCCAACCTTTCCCAACAACAACCTGTGAGGTAGGTTGTGCTGAGAGTCTGTGACTGGCCCAACGTCACCCGGTTGGCTTAGTAGCTGAGTGGGGACTAGAAGCCAGATTGCCTGAGTCCCAGGCCAGCGCTCTGATCCACCACACCACACTGGCTCTCGGAGAGGCTGCACATGGTTGGAGGAGGTGCTCTGACAGGTATTGTGGTCCTAAGCCAGGTAAGGCTTTATAGGTTAAGACCAGAACCTTGACCTGGCACCAGAGGCATGCAGGCAGCCAATGCAAGCAGACCAGGACTGGTCTTTTATGCTTGTACCTGTGGGTCCTGGTTATTCATTTGGCCGCCACCTTCTGCACCAGCTGCAGCTTTGAAATGTCTTCAAGTACAGCCTCACATAAAGTGTATTGCAGTAATCTAACCTAAAGATTACGAGAGCATAGATTACGTTATATTTCATACGGTTGAACTTCATGTTTCCATATAACTCTGGGTTTTACAATGATGCCTCTTTCTAGACAGTTTTTCAAAGTGCCAGCAAATTGCTGACTTTTAGCCACAAAGAACTTTGCTTCCAGACATGTTTGATCCCCAATGCTGCTTCCCTCCACCCCACTGCTGCCTCCAGTTCTACTCTGAACTGAATCATCAGTTGCTTCAACAATGTCATTTTGCTCTCAAAGCACATTGAGAATTTGGCTTTGAAATTCAATGCAATTGAGAAAATTCTGCACAATTCTTACTTATTCATCTTAGTAAAATACTTTCGTATTGGAAGGAAAATAAACTTTAGAAAGAAGGAAGGAGAGAGAGAGAGAATGAGAGAGAGAGCAATTTAATAGAATAAAGGGGCATGTGACAAATCCATTATAACACACCAGAAAGTGCAATGCTTGAAGGGGGAACTTTATTCTCATATTTTGTCCCATCTCAGCTTCCTGTTGTGCATGATAATAGATCTGATTGTACAGACACATCTTCTTATCATCTCTTCCTTTCCATTCTAAAATCCAACATAAAATACTGCCTGAAAGGATGCAAATGGAACAATGCCACCTGTCTGCACTTGGCTGCCATTTCTCTAGGACAGAGGTCTTAAAGCGGTGCTCTTCATGCCCACCGGGCTCCCAACCATTCCAAGGTTTGAGTCCCCAAAAAGTTTTGAACTAAAATAATTGAATAATCTATCTGTCCGCATTTTCCATGCAGCCAAATGAAGTGCCGCCTTCCTTCACAATTTTTTTTTGGGTTCAGAAGAGCGGTGCTGTGTTTGGCACCCAGACTCCACCTTTGTCTTGTACTTGGGTTCTGCATGCTTCTCCTAGTTTGCCTTCTGAGACAGGAGTGTGTTGTAACCCACCATGTTAAGAAGCTTCCATCCCCAGAGAGCATGTGCAGCACACCCTCAAAAATCACATGTGCCCACTGCCCCCCACAGAAGGTTGATGACCCATGCACAAGGTCCATAGAGCTCAATCTTGTGAATGTGTGATTGTTCCCACCTATATCCACAAGGGAAAAACCACGCTGCAGTCTTCAAGATTGTGGGAGTGGACTGAAAGAGACCTAAAGAGATTTTTTTCCCTACCAGGAGAATATTTATTTATTTATTTAAAACATTTCTATGCCGCCCCCATCGCAACAAAGCCTCGGGGGGGGGGG